>NW_027361838.1:19140000-19740000 GCF_039654945.1 Dendrobates tinctorius | reverse complement strand
GACTGGGATTGTTGTGGGACCTCCATTTGGATTATGGTGGACCCTGTTGATTATTATTATTCTTTTTACTAAAATTGGGAAACCGGGAAATTGTTGGAAATTTTTTTTTTCAAATAAAGATTTCTTTTCTGTTTGTTTTTTTCAAATAATTATTTGAGTCATTCATTCCCTCCAAAAATACAATAAAAAGTGATCAAGATGAACTTTTTTATATACAAATTTTCATTTTTTCACTACTAAAACTAAAACACTGGACAAGTTTGATATTGCCATAATCATACTGACCTGGTGAATTGTGTTACCAGGTTAACTCAAAATAAACGCAACCCCCCCCCCCCCCAAAAAAAAAAAAAATGGCAAAATGGCATTTTTTCCTCAATTCCACCACACTATTTTTTTTCCAGTACTGTCACATCGGCGGGCATGCCCGCCGATGCCCCTGCTGCTGCGGCGCGCGCCGCAGCGTTACCTCTCCAGCGCGCTCCCGTCCGGTCACGCGCCCGCCGTCCACTCGGCCTCACGGCGGCTCCTGGTTCGCGCACGCCACCTCCCACGCCCTCTCTCCAGCGGTGGGCGGCGCTGAGGGGCGGGTCCAGGGGACGCACTTCCGGGGGTGTGCTGTATTTCAGGCGTCCTCGCTGTCAGGAGGACGCCTGATGATTGTGTAGATTCTCTGCACCCTCTGGCCTCTACAGTTTTGCTGTAGTTCACCTCTCTCTGCCTGTTTCGCCCTGTCGTCCTCAGTCTCGTGTCTCCCTTCCACCCAGTCTGCCTGGGCGCTGTCTTCCTTCCTTCCCCTGTGCCGTCCTCTGTCTCCAGTCCGCCTTGGTCTTCCACGTGCCTTTCTCCCGTAGTATTCCTCCCCTGTGCCACTGGTCCTTGCTCCTTATTCGCACCGTCACCTTCCCAGTCCTTTTGTCCGTGGAGCCGTCCCTCTTGGTTCCGGCTGTCGCGCCTCCGTCCTCTGTGGCCCTGCCCCTAACGATCCCTGTATAGGGGTCGGTCTTCACCTGGCGTGCTCGGCCCAGGGGCTCCGGATCCGTGACCCAGAGGGTCCACTCTCTAACGTAGAGTTCCCCTAAGTATTACAGTATCATCAGGCCATGAACCCCTTATGGGAGAGGGATGACCCGGTGGTGACCAACATTCAGTGTTTTTTGGAGACATTCCGTAAGGTTTTTGATGAACCTGGACGTCATGCTTCCTCTACAGAGGCCCTTTTTAACCTCAGCCAGGGGTCCCTTACGGTAGGGCAATACGCCATCCGTTTCCGGACCTTGTCTTCAGAGCTGGGGTGGAATAATGAAGCACTGGTTGGTGCGTTTTGGAGAGGCCTTTCTAGTAAAATCAAAGACGAGTTGGCCGGGCGTGATCTTCCCACCACCCTGGAAGATCTCATCTCCCTGGCTACCCGTATTGACCTGCGTTTTCAGGAACGCGCCAGAGAGTCAGCCAGGGAGAAGAGGTCCTTTAGATTATACCAAGCTCCCATTCCGCGCTCCGTTGCTCCCCCTAGCAACCCTACCCCTGAGCCTATGCAAGTAGATCGCATCAAGCTGTCTGAACTACGGCGGAAGGAGAGGATGACCAAGGGACTCTGTCTCTATTGTGGAGGGGCCAATCACTTCATACGCACTTGCCCTGAGAGACCGGGAAACGCATCCGCCTAGGCCAGGTAGGAGAGGGCCCCCTAGGTGATTCTACCCCCTCTCTTCCACTTACTGTTTCAGCTCTGCTTATTTCAGGTCGGGGGCGTAGCTCCGTGGAGGCGTATGTGGACTCGGGCGCGGCAGGCAACTTCATCCACCAGGAGGAGGTTGACAGACTCCAGATTCCCGTGGTCGTCCTAAGTAACCCTCGAGCAATCACCTCCGTTGATGGCAAACCTCTTCCTGGGCTCATTACCACGGTAACCACTGAAGTAAACCTGCAAATTGGCGCACTTCATTCTGAGAAGATTGCCTTTTATGTCCTGCCTCAATTATCCCACGCCATTCTCTTGGGACTACCTTGGCTTAGGCGGCATGAGCCAGTTGTCGACTGGCGCTACGGAGAGATCCTGCGCTGGGGGCACGCCTGCCATGTAAACTGTTTACGTACCCTGGTTCGTTCCCATCCTCAGTTTAAGTCTACAGACCTCCCTGGTCTTCCTGTGCCATACCACGCTTATGCTGATGTTTTCTGCAAGAAAGAGGCAGATTCCCTGCCTCCTCACCGGCCTTATGACTGCCCCATCGACCTGGTTCCTGGAGCGGTCCCTCCCAGAGGTAGAACATACCCTCTCTCTCCAGCCGAGACCTCTGCCATGACGGAATATATCCACGAAAATCTGTCCAAGGGGTTTATCCGAAAGTCCTCTCCCGCGGGCGCGGGTTTTTTCTTCGTCCGGAAGAAAGATGGATCACTGCGGCCTTGCATTGATTACCGGGGTCTGAACAAAATCACCATCAAAAATCGTTACCCCCTTCCGTTGATTCCGGAGCTTTTTGACCGACTGAGAGGAGCCCGGATCTTCACGAAGTTAGACCTGCGGGGAGCTTACAATTTGGTCCGGATCCGTGCTGGGGACGAGTGGAAGACGGCCTTCAATACCCATGACGGGCATTATGAATACCTAGTTATGCCATTCGGCCTTTGCAATGCCCCCGCTGTGTTCCAAGAATTTATCAATGAGGTATTCCGGGATCTACTTTATTCCTGTGTAGTCATCTACCTGGACGACATTCTCGTTTTCTCCCCCGATCTGCCCTCTCATCGCAAGAGTGTACGCTTGGTCTTGCACCGCCTTCGAGAGAACCAACTCTACGCCAAGATCGAGAAATGCCTTTTTGAACAGTCGTCTCTACCCTTCTTGGGATATGTCGTCACCGACTCCGGTCTAAGGATGGATCCCGAAAAACTCAGTGCGGTACTCAAGTGGCCCCGTCCAGTGGGGATTAAGGCCATCCAGCGGTTTCTTGGGTTCGCAAATTATTATCGTCAGTTTGTGCCTCACTTTTCTACGGTTACCAAACCCATCACGGACCTGACCCGCAAGGGAACGAAGCCCAATACCTTGTCCCCTGAAGCGGAAAACGCCTTCCAAACTCTGAAACGTTCCTTTTCGTCAGCACCCATTTTGCATCGGCCTGTGACCAGCAGGCCCTTTGTCCTGGAAGTGGATGCCTCCTCCACTGGAGCGGTCCTGTCCCAGCAGGCTTCGTCCGGACGGCTGGTCCCTTGCGGTTTTTTTTCTAAAGTCTTTTCACCGGCGGAGTGCAACTACTCCATTGGAGATCGAGAATTACTGGCCATTAAGATGGCCTTGGCTGAATGGCGGTATTTACTCGAGGGGGCTGTACACCCCTTTACCATCCTCACGGACCACAAGAACCTGGCTTATCTGCAGTCTGCCCAAAGGCTCAATGCCCGGCAAGCCCGGTGGGCCCTGTATTTCTCCCGCTTTGACTTCCAACTTCGCTTCCGACCGGGTAATAGGAACATCAAGGCCGATGCCCTTTCCAGGTCGTTGCAGTCTTCAGAGAGGGATGAAGTCCCATCCTATATTATCGAGCCGACTAAGATGATCACCGTGGCTCCTGTGAATTTTGCTATCCCTCCGCCCGGTAAGACCTTCGTCCCTTCAAGCAGACGTACAGAGGTGTTGGGTTGGGGACATTCCTCCAAAATTGCTGGACACGTTGGGACAAAGAAGACTCTCTTACTGCTGTCCCGGTATTACTGGTGGCCCACGCTTCGCCAGGATGTGATGGACTACGTGGCCTCTTGCACAATCTGTGCCCAGAATAAGGTGGCTAGGACTTTGCCCGCCGGTCTTCTTCACCCGTTGCCAGTTCCTGAGGCTCCCTGGCAGCAGATTGCCATGGATTTCGTGACTGACTTACCCCGCTCAGCCGGATGTACCACCATCTTAGTCGTGGCAGATCGTTTTTCTAAAATGGCCCATTTTATTCCCTTACCGGGACTACCGTCCGCCCCGAAGTTGGCTGAGATCTTCATCCACCAGGTCTTCAGGCTGCATGGTCTTCCTCAGCGGATTCTGTCGGATCGGGGGGTCCAGTTCACCTCCCGCTTCTGGAGGGCACTCTGCCGGCTTATGGGTACATCTCTTGACTTCTCCTCCGCATATCATCCTCAGACCAACGGGCAAGTGGAGCGAATTAATCAGGGGTTAACCACCTTTCTACGTCACTTCACCAACGCTCATCAGGACGACTGGGTTGCGCTCTTACCTTGGGCTGAATTCTCGCACAATAATCATCCTAGTGAATCTACCTCTAAGTCACCTTTTTTTGTGGTAACCGGTCAGAACCCAAGTATTCCGTTGCCTTTTTTCACCTCTACAGGAGTACCCGCAGCCGATTCTCTTGCTAAAGAATTCTCGCAGATTTGGAGAGAGACCAGGGACGCGCTCAAAAGTGCCAACGTCCGAATCAAGAAACATGCGGACAAGAGACGGAAGGACGTGCCCCCATACCATCCGGGTGACAAGGTCTGGCTTTCAACTCGACATATCCGTCTGAGAGTTCCCTCTTACAAGCTGAGTCCTCGGTACATTGGGCCTTTTGAAGTGATTGGACATATTAATGCAGTGGTTTACAAACTGAGATTGCCTGCTTCGCTCCGGGTGCCCAACGCCTTCCATGTCTCGCTCTTGAAACCCGTAGTCCTGAATCGGTTCCAACCAGTTTCCATCGTCCCTCCCTCACCTGCGATCTCGGACAACGTCTTCGAGGTCAAGGACATCTTGGCTATGAAAAGAGTCCGGGGTAAGACTTTTTTTCTTATCGATTGGGTGGGTTTTGGCCCCGAGGAGAGGTCCTGGGAGCCTCGGGAGAATATCAACGCCCCTCTTATTCTGAAAAAGTTTTTGGCCAATCTCAGTAAGGGAGGACGTAAGGGGAGGGGTACTGTCACATCGGCGGGCATGCCCGCCGATGCCCCTGCTGTTGCGGCGCGCGCCGCAGCGTTACCTCTCCAGCGCGCTCCCGTCCGGTCACGCGCCCGCCGTCCACTCGGCCTCACGGCGGCTCCTGGCTCCCGCCTCCTGGTTCGCGCACGCCACCTCCCACGCCCTCTCTCCAGCGGTGGGCGGCGCTGAGGGGCGGGTCCAGGGGACGCACTTCCGGGGGTGTGCTGTATTTCAGGCGTCCTCGCTGTCAGGAGGACGCCTGATGATTGTGTAGATTCTCTGCACCCTCTGGCCTCTACAGTTTTGCTGTAGTTCACCTCTCTCTGCCTGTTTCGCCCTGTCATCCTCAGTCTCGTGTCTCCCTTCCACCCAGTCTGCCTGGGCGCTGTCTTCCTTCCTTCCCCTGTGCCGTCCTCTGTCTCCAGTCCGCCTTGGTCTTCCACGTGCCTTTCTCCCGTAGTATTCCTCCCCTGTGCCACTTGTCCTTGCTCCTTATTCGCACCGTCACCTTCCCAGTCCTTTTGTCCGTGGAGCCGTCCCTCTTGGTTCCGGCTGTCGCGCCTCCGTCCTCTGTGGCCCTGCCCCTAACGATCCCTGTATAGGGGTCGGTCTTCACCTGGCGTGCTCGGCCCAGGGGCTCCGGATCCGTGACCCAGAGGGTCCACTCTCTAACGTAGAGTTCCCCTAAGTATTACAAGTACATTGATGTCATTCAGAAACTACAACTCCTCCCGCAAAACAAAACAAGCCCTCACACGTCTATGTTGGTGGAAATATAAAAAAGGTAATGGCTATTGGAACAAGATGAGCAAAAAAAACAAAAGAGCAAAAACAAAAGAAAAATCCCAAGGAAGTGGGACTAGATTCAATTACTGTGAGTATTTGATGTTGAAATTATACCAAAATATTGTATATATATATATATATATATATATATATATATATATATATATATAATATAACTTCTTATTGTACAAGGATACAGGAAAGATGTATATCTTTGTACCGTGTTAGCCAGTAGATAGAAAAATATTCAGGATTGAGAGTCCTCAGTAGTTGATACCTTTTAATGGCTAACTGAAAAGATGGTAACACATTGCAAGCTTTCGAGACTACTCAGGTCTCTTCATCAGGCTAGCCTGATGAAGAGACCTGAGTAGTCTCGAAAGCTTGCAATGTGTTACCATCTTTTCAGTTAGCCATTAAAAGGTATCAACTACTGAGGTCTCTCAATCCTGAATATTTTTCTATTGTACAAGGAATGATCTGTATTTGCTGGAATTGTAATACCACTTTAAATATTTGACATCTAGAAGCAAATGATAAAAATGTATCATGTAAATGTCCAGCACTTTATTTCCCAGGGTTCTCTCTTGTGCTCTGTATAAAGAATATTAACAACTATCTGCAAATGAAAGTTTCCAGCTAATGAGAAAAATATTGAGCTGGGAACTTTATGGATAAAGCCGCTATACAAAGTCTAGGAATTTGAAGTGTTCCTGCGCTGAGATAAACAGATGCCAGGTTCATGGTTCAGCATCAGAACACAATCTATTGTAGAATGGTACAAGCAGCAGCCTCTCGCGTCACGGAAATAGCATTAGTGCCCCCTCTTTCCCCGGAGTGCATTGTACTTGGTGACACTGGGTTACGACTCTGTTCTCGTTATCACTTGTTAATTATCGCTCATATTATGAACAGGAATGCAGTACATTATGATTCTAGCAATAGCATAGCGACAAATAACATGGAGGATTCTATTAACATTTCCGGCATTTTTCCTTTCAGCTCCATCCAGCTCTGCCCACCTGCTACAAAGACAAATTCTGCACCGCTCGTTTGAGAAATCAATGGTCTTTTGAATCTGAAAAAGAAACAACCTTCTGAAATCACCTACCTAAGGGAGCGGCGTCGGCATTGGGCGCAGAAGGTCATTTTAACACTTGAGGACTAGACCTGAGTAAATGTGGCCGAACTAATGATAAACAGTAATGATTATTGCAATGTATGATTAGAATGGTTGTGGCTCTGCTTGGACACAGACTCGCTGAACAGAAGGCTCACGACCACATAGTCATCTAAATAGGCACAATGTGCTTGTGTGGAATAAGTAAAGTTGAGAGCGAGTCACGGTCACTTTGGTTTTGTTTAAGAACCAATATAATTCTGTAATTATGTTGGCAGAAGTTTTTGACAAATTAATTTTGATTTTACATAATAGCTAGAGTTGAGCAAACCCAAACTTAAAGGGAAGGTGCCATCCAAAAATGTTTTTTTCAGCAATTGAAAAAATGTAAAGAGTTAATGTTTACATTTTCTTAAAAAATATTATCACTTGTTTTTAATTTTGTAAAATATGAAAAATAATTTTAAAAAGTTTGGCATTTCCACTTGTTAACACTAGGGGGAGCAGCTACTGAAATTTGGCACAAAAACCTAGTGTACAACTAGATCACATTACTGCCCTGCAGTAATTATGGGCGGAATCTGCTGACATGGGTGTGGTGTCACTCCTCTCCTCCCCTTCTGGGTGTTTGCTAAGGGAAAAGAGAGGATGACATTTAGGAACACAGTGAGCAGCCATTTTGATTGGGCCTGCAAAGTTACTGACTGTCTTTGCATGCAAAGTCTGGATCAGAACAGGTCATCAATCAGCAGAAATGTTTCCTGGATTTCTGTGGAGCAGACAAGCAGACCACAGCACTCTATGTACAATCCCTGCCACCGAACAGGGTGCCCCCCATAGACCAGCACACTGCTCTCCTGAAATACTCTGTGCTGCGGTCACCCAGCTCCTTCCACCATATATCAGGCCCCTGTCGCCTCGGTTTCACACATCGCCAGGACAGGATCTGAGGAGAGGAATCGAGTCTTCGGTCACCAAGGATGGCAGGCAGCAAGGATTCTGGGGGCAGGGTGACAGCAGCACAGAGTATTTCAGGAGAGCAGTGTGCTGGTCTATGGGGGGCACAGAGGGAGATATATGGGGGAGGAGGAGGGTGACAGCACCACAGAAATCCAGGAAACATTCCTGCTGATTGATGGCCTGTTCTGATCCAGACTTTGCAGGCAAAGACCCCATTCCCCTCCTCAGATCCTGTCCTGGCGATGTGTGAAAGCGAGGCGACAGGCGCAGTCCGGGGTGACGCTGGGAAGCAGGCTGGGGGAAATGTAGCCATACAGTAACGATAAAAATGAGACCCCTCTCTTCAGCTGCCTCCCCAGCCCTCCCCTGACTGCACCTAACTATTACCCCTGACCCGTGTGTAGGTGCTTAGCCAGAACCACCCTAGAATGGGTCCCCTTTTAGCAGATAATACTGCCATAGGGTACTCACATAATACCGCCATATACTTCACAACTTCACACATAATGCCGCCATATAGATCATACACAATACCACCAAGTAGATCACACATAAAACCAGCAGGGTGACAGCAGCACAGACTATTTCAGGAGAGCAGTATCACACGGGATAGGATTCGATACACAGCTAAGCAGTCCGTATCACACGGGATAGGATTAGATACACAGCTCAGCACACAGTATCACACAGGATAGGATTAGATACACAGCTCAGCAGACAGTATCACACAGGAGAGGATTAGGTACACGGCTCAGCAGTCAGTATCACACAGGAGAGGATTAGATACACGGCTCCGCAGTCAGTATCACACAGGATAGGATTAGATACATGGCTCAGCAGACAGTATCACACAGGAGAGGATTAGATACACGGATCAGCTGACTGTATCAAACAGGATAGGATTAGATATACGGATCAGCAGACTGTATCACAGAGGATAGGATTAGATACACGGCTCAGCAGTCAGTATAACACAGGAGAGGATTAGATACACGGCTCAGCAGACAGTATCACACTGGATTGGATTAGATACACGGCTCAGCAGTCAGTATCACACAGGAAAGGATTAGATACACAGCTCAGCAGACAGTATCACACTGGACTGGATTAGATACACGGCTGTTGTGAATTCATTCTCTGGTTCACCAGTTGTGAGTTCTCCTTCCAGACTCCCTCTGGTGGTAACAGGAGGTAGAGAGGCTGATTTGATCGGTGGAGATCTGCCACCTGAGAATGAGGATGACGATTGGATCTCAGGAGTCTCAGCTTGGATTTAAGACAGCCGACGCCCTATTCAGTTGCTGGTGATTCCTTCTGGCTTGTCAGCTCTTGGTTTTCAGCTCTGTTCCAGTTATCTAAAGCTAAGTTTTTCTGCTAATGTTCAGACTTGATTTTGTTGGTCTATTCAGTTTTATTGGTGTGGTCAGCCAGCCCCTGCTGGGGGCTGTGCTGAATTTCCACTCTTATTTATCAGTATTTTGCCAATTGGCTTTTTGTCCCTTACTAGTTCGGTCTCTTTTTGCTCTGTCTCAGAATATTTCAGAGTGCTGATATAGTGGGAGAAGTCTAGTGACTTCAGGGTTAATTTTGCTATCAGAAGTGTTGGACATGATTTTTGTAGGGTTTTTTGCAGGTTGCAGACAGTGTCTCTCCTTTCCTTTCCTGTCTAGTTAGTTTGGGGCCCATCATTTGCTCAGCCTATTTTCATGCCTGTGTTTGTGCCTTCATCTTGTTTCACCGTCAATACATGGGTGGGGGCTATCTATTCCTTTGGGGTCTGCTCTGGGGCAGTTAGTTTTCCCTTTTCTTGCTTTAGTCTTATTTAGTCCTCCGGCCGTGACGAGGCGTCTAGGAACATCGTAGGCACGCTCCACGGCTACTGCTAGTTGTGTGGTAAGATCAGGGATCTGCAATCTGCATAGTTACCAACCTCTCTGGTTTTCTGTGACTTAGCTTGTTTTGTTTTTTTCTCCTCAGTGACCCATTCATAACACATGGCTCAGCAGTCAGTATCACACAGGAGAGGATTAGATACACGGCTCAGCAGTCAGTATCACACAGAAGAGGATTAGATGTCCAGAATATGGCCAAGTGTTTTGAAAGAGCAGGGAGCAGCTCCTCCTATGTTTCGCAAGAGCAGGGGCTGCAGCTGATAGGGTGTTTTGGAATGAGCAGCTCGGTCTCCAGGAGCTCGTCCTGTATCATCTCCTGCAGATGGTATGTGCAGAGTGAACATCCAAGCCCTGTTATGCTGGAATAGTACAGCATCCGACATAACAATGGTTGCAATAGTGTAAATGGAGCTAAAAGGAAAGCACTGGGCTCTAATAAAATGGCGCCTGGCCACACCTACAGCTGTGAATTGAGCTGCCCACAGAGGCGTGCCCAGTTCACAGCTGATGCTGCTGCAATGATACAGATAGGGTCGGAAGCCGACTATTGTCTCTTATGCCCAGGGACTGCCGTAAATGAGCATGGAAAGTGTCACACAGGATAGGATTAGATACACGGCTCAGCAGTCAGTATCACACAGGAGAGGATTAGATACACGGCTCAGCAGACAGTATCACACAGGAGAGGATTAGGTACATGGCTCCACAGTCAGTATCACACAGGAAAGGATTAGATACACGGCTCAGCAGACAGTATCAAACTGGATTGGATTAGATACACGGCTCAGCAGTCAGTATCACACAGGAGAGGATTAGATACACGGCTCAGCAGTCAGTATCACACAGGAGAGGATTAGATACACGGCTCAGCAGTCAGTATCACACAGGAGAAGATTAGATACAGGGCTCAGCAGTCAGTATCACACAGGGTAGGATTAGATGTCCAGCAGATGGCCATTTGTTTTGAAAGAGCAGGGAGCAGCTCCTCCTATGTTTTGCAAGAGCAGGGGCTGCAGCTGGTCGGGTGTTTTGGAAAGGGCAGCTCGGTCTCCAGGAGCTCGTCCTGTATCCTCTCCTACAACTGGTATGTGCAGAGTGAACATCCAAGCCCTGTTATACTGGAACAGTACAGCATCCGACATAACAATGCTTGCAACAGTGTAAATGTAGCTAAAAGGAAAGCACTGGGCTCTAATAAAATGGCACCTGGCCACACCTACAGCTGTGAATTGAGCTGCCCACAGAGGCGTGCCCAGTTAACAGCTGCTGCTGCTGCAATGATACAGATAGGGTCGGGAGCCGACTATTGTCTCTTATGCCCAGGGACTGCCGTAAATGAGCATGGAAAGTGTCGTTCAGCAGCCAGAAAGGTAAGATGGCAGCCCCCAGTGGCTGTATTAATACAGTAAAAAAAAAACATACACACCACTGAGTCAAGCTTAGGGGACAATATTTTTGTACACTATTTACTTTTTTACATTAAATTATGAAAAAACAAGGCACCTTCCCTTTAAAACTTCAGGGTTTGCCGAACACGGACATCTCCCGGAAGTCTGTTGCAATGTTAGGACTTCTGAGGGAAGTCCGTTGTAGAGAGAGAGATAATTTTTTTTTCCCAGATCCAAAGTTCAGGTCTCCAATCTTTTCATTGAGGTTCGGGTGCTGGTACAAGCTTGAGTACAGTTCTGGTAGCCAAACCAAACTTTGGACTAAAGTTGAGGTTATGTACCAGTACCTGAACTTTCACAGGTCTGCTCATACCTAATAATAACATAGTAATCTTGGAAAAAAGCACAGACCCTTCAAATAAAACTTCAGCAATATCATGCATAGTGTAGCTACCTCCAATAGGTGGCACTAGAGATGCAGCTCTCTTCCTCCTGAATGGGAGCTAACTTGCATATCATTTTCTCAGACAGCATTGTCTAGTGTAGAGGTCTCCTTATGACAGCTGATAATGTCTACAAGAAGATACAGCGCCCCCAGACCTCTGACTAAGAACTCTCTTCCAGCCAACCAGTATCCTGCTCTTCAAAGACAGAGAGCAAGAACTCTGATCAGCTGTCTGCACATCCTGTTAAAAAGATTCTGGTCTGGCTAATACCCTTAGTCATCTTCTAACTTTAATTAAAGTTGGACATTACTTTATAGGGTAGCTACCTCTAAAAGGTGGCACAAGAATGCCAGCTTTCATCCGACTCGAGAAATGTTAATTTGCATACCTTTTTTCACAATGAGTATATATAAATATATATATATATATATATATTAGCTGAAGAGCCCGGCGCTGCCCGGGCATAGTAACTAACTGTGGTTAGTTATAGCAAATTATAATTATCCTCCATCCCACAGTCCCATGCCCATATACCCATCATACATATCCACCATCCCATAGGCCCGTGCCCATATACCCATCATACATATCCTCCATCCCATAGTCGAGTGCCCATATACCCATCACACATCCTCCATCCCATAGTCCCATGCCCATATACCCATCACACATCCTCCATCCCATAGTCCCATGCCCATATACCCATCATACATATTCGCCATCCCATAGTCGAGTGCCCATATACCCATCACACATCCTTCATCTCATAGGCCCATGCCCATATACCCATCATACATATCCTCCATCCCATAGTCCCGTGCCCATATACCCATCATACATATCCGCCATCCTATAGTCCAGTGCCCATATACTCATCACACATCCTTCATCCCATAGTCCCGTGCACATATACCCATCATACATATCCTCCATCCCATAGTCCCGTGCCCATATACCCATCATTCATATCCTCCATCCCATAGTCCAGTGCCCATATACCCATCACACATCCTCCATCCCATAGTCAACCATTATGACATCATAATGAGCGGTGGGGCTTGCAACCTATGATGACATCAGCGTCACCATGGCAACCAATATGACATCATAATGAGGGGCGAGGCTTGACACACACACACTTTTTCCCTATTATGTACATAGAGGCAAAATTGCTTGGTGAATTGGAACGCGCAGGGTTAAAATTTTGCCTCACAACATAGCCTAGGACACTCTCGGGGTCCAGACGTGTGACTGTGCCAAATTTTGTGGCTGTAGCTGCGACGGTGTGGATGCCAATCCCGGACATACACACATACACTCACTGGCCACTTTATTAGGTACACCTGTCCAACTGTGTGTTAAGACTTAATTTCTAATCAGCCAATCACATGGCGGCAACTCAGTGCATTTAGGCATGTAGACATGGTCAAGACAATCTCCTGCAGTTCAAACCGAGCATCAGTATGGGGAAGAAAGGTGATTTGAGTGCCTTTGAACATGGCATGATTGTTGGTGCCAGAAGGGCTGGTCTGAGAATTTCAGAAACTGCTGATCTACTGGGATTTTCACGCACAACCATCTCTAGGGTTTACAGAGAATGGTCCGAAAAAGAAAAAAAATCCAGTGAGCGGCAGCTCTGTGGCCGGAAATGCCATGTTGATGCCAGAGGTCAGAGGAGAATGGGCAGACTGGTTCGAGCTGATAGAAAGGCAACAGTGACTCAAATTGCCACCCGTTACAACCAAGGTAGGCAGAAGAGCATCTCTGAACGCACAGTGCGTCGAACTTTGAGGCAGATGGGCTACAGCAGCAGAAGACCACACTGGGTACCACTCCTCTCAGCTAAGAACAGGAAACTGAGGCTACAATTTGCACAAGCTCAACGAAATTGGACAGTAGAAGATTGGAAAAACGTTGCCTGGTCTGATGAGTCTCGATTTCTGCTGCGACATTCGGATGGTAGGGTCAGAATTTGGCGTAAACAACATGAAAGCATGGATCCATCCTGCCTTGTATCAACGGTTCAGGCTGGTGGTGGTGGTGTCATGGTGTGGGGAATTTTTTCTGGGCACTCTTTGGGCCCCTTGGTACCAATTGAGCATCGTTGCAACGCCACAGCCTACCTGAGTATTGTTGCTGACCATGTCCATCCCTTTATGACCACAATGTACCCAACATCTGATGGCTACTTTCAGCAGGATAATGCGCCATGTCATAAAGCTCGAATCATCTCAGATTGGTTTCTTGAACATGACAATGAGTTTACTGTACTCAAATGGCCTCCTCAGTCACCAGATCTCAATCCAATAGAGCATCTTTGGGATGTGGTGGAACGGGAGATTCGCATCAGGGATGTGCAGCTGACAAATCTGCGCCAACTGTGTGATGCCATCATGTCAATATGGTCCAAAATCTCTGAGGAATGCTTCCAGCACCTTGTTGAATCTCTGCCACGAAGAATTGAGGCAGTTCTGAAGGCAAAAGGGGGTCCAACCCCTTACTAGCATGGTGTACCTAATAAAGTGGCCAGTGAGTGTATATACATACATACATACACACACTTGAGCTTTATATATTAGATATACAGTACAGACCAAAAGTTTGGACACACCTTCTCATTCAAAGAGTTTTCTTTATTTTCATGACTAGGAAAATTGTAGATTCACTCTGAAGGCATTAAAACTATGAATTAACACATGTGGAATTATATAATTAACAAAAAAGTGTGAAACATCTGAAAATGTCTTATATTCTAGATTCTTCAAAGTAGCCACCTTTTGCTTTGATTACTGCTTTGCACACTCTTGGCATTCTCTTGATGAGCTTCAAGAGGTAGTCACCGGAAATGGTTTTCACTTCACAGGTGTGCCCTGTCAGGTTTAATAAGTGGGATTTCTTGTCTTATAAATGGGGTTGGGGCCATCAGTTGTGTTGTGCAGAAGTCTGGTGGATACACAGCTGATAGTCCTACTGAATAGACTGTTAGCTGCTTTTTTTCTTGCCATAATACAAATTCTAAGTAAAGAAAAACGAGTGGCCATCATTACTTTAAGAAATGAAGGTCAGTCAGTCCGAAAAATTGGGAAAATTTTGAACGTGTCCCCAAGTGCAGTGGCAAAAAACTGGCTCACATGAGGACCGCCCCAGGAAAGGAAGATCAATAGTCACCTCTGCTGCGGAGGATAAGTTCATCCGAGTCACCAGCCTCAGAAATCACAGGTTAACAGCAGCTCAGATTAGACACCAGGTCAATGCCACACAGAGTTCTAGCAGCAGACACATCTCTACAACAACTGTTAAGAGTAGACTTTGTGCAGCAGGCCTTTATGGTAAAATAGTTGCTAGGAAACCCCTGCTAAGAACAGGCAACAAGCAGAAGAGACTTGTTTGGGCTAAAGAAGACAAGGAATGGACATTAGACCAATTGAAATCTGTGTTTTGGTCTGATGAGTCCAAATTTGAGATCTTTGGTTCCAACCACCATGTCTTTGTGCGACGCAGAAAAGGTGAACGGATGGACTCTACATGCCTGGTTCCCACCGTGAAGCATAGAGGAGGAGGTGTGATGGTGTGGGGGTGCTTTGCTGGTGACACTGTTGGGGATTTATTCAAAATTGAAGGCATACTGAACCAACATGGCTACCACAGCATATTGCAGCGGCATGCTATTCCATCCGGTTTGCGTTTAGTTGGACCACCATTTATTTTTCAACAGGACAATGACCCCAAACACACCTCCAGGCTGTGTAAGGGCTATTTGACCAAGAAGGAGAGTGATGGGGTGCTACACCAGATGACCTGGCCTCCACAGTCACCAGACCTGAACCCAATCGAGATGGTTTGGGGTGAGCTGGCCCGCAGAGTGAAGGCAAAAGGGCCAACAAGTGCTAAGCATCTCTGGGAACTCCTTCAAGACTGTTGGAAGACCATTTCTGGTGACTAACTCTTGAAGCTCATCAAGAGAATGCCAAGAGTGTGCAAAGCAGTAATCAAAGCAAAAGATGGCTACTTTGAAGAACCTAGACTATAAGACATATTTTCAGTTGTTTCACACTTTTTTGTTAATTATATAATTCCACATGTGTTAATTCATAGTTTTGATGTCTTCAGAGTGAATCTACAATTTTCCTAGTCATGAAAATAAAGGAAACTCTTTGAATGAGAAGATGTGTCCAATATTGCCTTGCCTGTAAAACTCCATATGCCAGCTGGCAATCTTCACAAGAAGACATTTGTCAAGAACTTCTTATTAAGTTAACTGGTACCATTCTCAGCCCTAATGAGGTGCAAGAACCCCAAAACAGTCGTCTGCAGATGATTATGTCTTCCTCTTAGAGAAGACTCTAGTTTGACTTTTCTTTGTTGCAAGATTTATTACAGGGTTTTGTTCTGGTTTACTGCTTATAGTGCAGCTACCTACAGGAGGCACTAGAGAGACAGCTTTCTTCTGCAAGAAAAGCTGATTTGTATAACTACTTAACAGAGAGAATTGCCTGGCCTATATATCTACATACGCCAGGTGGCGGTCTTCAATAGAGGAGCAACAAAACCACCCTATACCCTCACACTTCTACAATAAAATACTTTCTTCACTATCAAAGGGAACGTACAGTATCTGATCTGCAGGTAAGAGGTTACAGAGTAGGAGGAGTTGATTTAGATTTTTCTGGGAAAATTTTCTGCAAAACTTGCATTTTATTGATTGAAATCTCTGGTGTTTGTATGCATATGAGTCCAGTGGGCGGTCCTATTCAGTGACTGACAGCTGTCTCTGCATGCACAATCATATAGACTAGACTGTCAATTACTGGGTAGAACCGCCCACTGGACTCATCGGAATACAAACACCACAAAATACAAGCTATGCTAAGTCTTTTACAACAAATCCATATATCATTCTGCTCAGCTTCTCCTTTCCTACACTATACTGTCCACAGATCGGACTGCATGTACAACGTCACAGGTTCCCTTTAAACGTTGCCTTTACCCACTTTTATCTCTTCTTTCCTATTTAAGAATTTTTACTGATTCTGTAAATTAAAGAACTTCTATTTTAGTAAAGTCTGTGATAATGTGCAGTAAGGAAGCAAACATGATGCGGGTTGGTACAACGTAAATGATTTATCAATTAAGTACTCGGTGTCCACATGTATTTTACAATGCGGAGGGCTCAATCCTCTGATAGACTGCTGGGTTACTGCTTCTATAGCCTACACCTTGATGATAATTATGCAATGCCTTAGGATCTTTCTTTACATTTGGGTACGCCATCCCCGTGGTGAGAATATGCTCATCGTGTGTCAGGCGTTTCTGCCACATACAGGAATGTCTGCCGCTGCTGAGATAATGAAACATTTGTATTCAGAGACATAATTAGAGAAACTTACCAAAAGGTCCACCATGTTAGGCTTATTGTTCCTAAGCGTTTTCACAGCATGGAAAACATCAACTGCCCTCTGGTGCTGAAGCATTTCACAAACGATGCTAATTGCACAAAATGTACCACTGCGACCACCTCCATTCCTGCAAGAAGAAGAGTTAAAGGTGATGCAGCCTGTATACCCAGAGTTTTTCTGTAATGCTGCAGACATTGCATTGCTGGACAAGCTTTACTTAGAATCTGCATAAGCTCTTAAGTTCTTCCCCCCTCAGTCAGTCAAACATTAAAGGGTTATTCCCAAAATAATTGTCTATGGTCCTATTTTGGATGGAGTGTACATGTGCATGCGTGACCTTCACTCCTTATATTGTCTATGGGGCTGCTGAAGAAAGCGGAGTATAGCATTTCAATACGTACAGCTTTCCAGAAATATACAGACGTTGCAGAGTTGGTGCAAATCGATTGGCAGGACCCGGTTCAGCATCCATGTGAGTATTCTGTGGCCGCTGAGAAGCCCTGAGAAACCCTTCTTAATTGTCATCATCCCCAACTTTTTTGATGAGCCTGCCTGGCATGACGTTAACGTTGCGGCAAGACGCAGGCCACCGAATCAAAAGAAGAGAGTTGGATGGCGCCAGGTAAGAGGCGGTTTTCAGGACTCCGGTCCTGTTGAGTGGATATTGGACTGTTTCCTATCAATCGATTTACAGTAACTCTTAGATTTAGCATTTCTTAAACTAACACATAAGATATCAGGATGCAGAAAGCTAAACACTTAACACTATGAAAACCATTGAACTATAGTTAGGTGTTGACTGGAGTTACATTTCTCTGCCTTGGGATATCTTGTGGTATGTTTTTTGTTTTAAGAAAGGCTACATCTGAATTTATGAAGAAATCTGTTGAGTAACATGTCAGTTGTGGACTGTAACTTGCCAACCAAGTTCAGGATAGGGATTGTGTATAATTAGTTTCAAGGGAAGCTGTCAGTAAAATGTAATTGTCAGACGCTGCGCAATGTTTATCGCGGCAATTTAGATAATTGGTGACAATTAAAACAAATGGTGATGCATATTGTATAATGCACAGGAGTAATGATTAGTTATTCGGGCAAAAAAATTTCCTTTTAGGAGACAATGTAGATGACAAAGTAACCTTAAAATGATGTGAAAGTTGAAGATTTTCTACAAATATTTCCAGATTCCCAACCAATGTCATGGCGAATATTCATTGAGTATATAAAGTCATAACAGGTAAACAATAACATAAATGTAACCGGGTTATTATATTCTGTATAGAGGTATCGGACTGTTTCCAATATTCAAGGCCCTAGTATGATCTACAGCTGTTTTCTGCAAGCAGAGGAGGAAACCTTCATGAGGCTCTTAAATCTCTCTCCAAAACAAGATTTAGCTGAAGCTGAGATTCGTAAAAAATGATGCACTCCTTACTGTAAATTATACATAATTTATACAGTCAGACTGAAATCCTTTGGGTCCAGCTTCCATCTACAATGCCCACACAGTGATAATAAGTAAGAGGAAGGCTACAATACAGAGCAGCTGCAGAGAAGCTGACTTCTCTCGGAGCCGAGGTAGCAGAATACATACACCATTTCTTCTGTTCTACAAACGGAGGGAGTAAAGAGCTTTCACAGTGTGCGGACGGTCAAGATGAGATCCCATTAATAGAACACAGAATCCTTACTACAGGCCATTAATGTGTTATCTGTGGAGGTCATAACCCAAAACGATCATAGGACACATCCGTCTCGTACCCCTTTTAAGAGATCACGTCTAGAAGAAAACACCGTATGCACAACTGTAGTGGTGCCGAGGTAGGTTCCCAAACCATATATAACGATTAACAAAAACCTGGCACTCAACTTAGTGCTGTGTGGAAAGATTTATTGTAGTACCAGAAAACGTTTCGGTCAATTTAGAACTTCATCAGTTACATGTTGAGTATTAAGTGTAGCTAATGGAGGGCGCCTTATGAGTGTTCCAATATGGCCAATAATTCATGAAATGCTCAGAGGAGTTACGCTCTCCCTGCCATACATTAAGATTTATTTGCCTCTGAGCATTTCATGAATTATTGGCCATATTGGGACACTCATAAGGCGCCCTCCATTAGCTACACTTAATACTCAGCACATAACTGATGAAGGTCTAAATTGACAGAAACGTTTTCTGGTGCTACAATAAATTTTTCCACACAGCACTAAGTTGTGTGACAGGTTTTTGTTATTCCTTTTAAGAGATCAGGCTCAGCTGTAAATAAACTACAAAATGAGATATAGCCACATCATCAGGTGCCTCACAATATTGGCAGGGTAACCAACCATCCAGAAATTCCAGGACAGTCCGTACACATTGGGCACTATTTTTCCATATCGGTAAAAAAAATTGAAGGTGTCCATGATTTTTTTGGAAGCTGAAGAAATGTAAATTATTTTGACTATAATTATCATCATTTTACAGTTTACAGCTAATGAAGCTGATGTCTACATATCACAGTTATGGATTGTACACATTACTTAAAATCATAACGGGTTATTATAGTTTTACAATGTGTCCATAAAAAATGTTTTTTTTTTATAAGCTGTCTAGAAAAATTAAAAAGTCAAGTTGGTAACCTGGAATGTTGGTACTGCAGCAATGATGGTATTCTAGATACTTTGGTCTGGTGTCCCCTTTGACCTACAACACCGGCACATGCCGATGACCTGTAATATACTGTAGGACCTATAATATAGACCATCCATTACATCAAAACAGACCTGTCTGAGAAATTATTGATAATACAATGTCCTAACATATTAGATGAAGTGACTTGTGGGGCTGAACTTCACCATGGATGAACAATGGGATTGGATTATATGTAGTGGTGTTCAAAGCAGCAAGAAAAACTCTAGACAGAAAAAGATAATAATGAAGCATGGATTTAGAAGAATGAATGTCAGTAGGTAGAAGCGGCAGACTGCGCATAAAGAGCAGCATTACCAGTCCTTTACAAATGATTCGCAGACGAGTTTATGGGTTAAGAACAAACATAGAATTCTTGCCATAGAGACGTTATCATCACAACAAGCATGCTGTGAATTTGTCTAGAATCTCATAATAATAGATGGAGATATTGCAACTAGTGATGTAGACATTCACCTATGACTTTAGTCCAAGATATTAATGCTAAATGCTAGGACTCACAAACACTAAAATACCAGGTCCTCGTCTCTGCCGTCAGACCTCGGTTTCGTTCTCCTTTAAAAATTCTCTTTTTAAAGGTTACTTCAGTCATCCTCAACAAACCAGAACATACTTCAATCTTACTAGAAGGTTAGTCACTTACATGAAAGGGATTTCAAGCATATTCACTGCTTGTTTCAAAGCTTTCAATGCAACTGAAAGGTCACGTCTGACCTTAAGGGATACAAACTTGATGGAGCCTTCTCAAATGTAAAATCACTTTTATAATCCATGCGATTTACATGGAACAATGGGAGAAGCTGAAGGGGCTTCCTGCTGGTAGGCAAACAGTGGAGGAGAATAGTCTGGAGGCACGCTCCCTTGTGAATTTTACTTGTGTAAAGTAGCTGGAACATATTACCGGTTAAAGCTATCAGCATAAAATGACCGGCTGCTAAAAATATTGAAATAGATATTATATCTCAAATAAACCGTGTGTAATGTTAAACTCTGGCATTTAAAAGCATTAACAAATGGTAAAATGGTCATAAAATAGCTGCAGTTGTCTCATAAGGATTAGATTGAAATTAACCAAGTATCACGTCTCTCTATGTATCGCAGAAAATAAGTCCGAGTCTGGTGATTTTTATATCCAAATTGTTACAGTGAGTTTGCTTGTAAACTGAGTACAGCACAATCCAGGTCTTCTTCCTTTATATGTCGGCCATTCATAATGCCCTTGCCTATATACAGTGCCTTGTTCTATACTCTAATTCCTTGTTCCATAATAAATACACACATAGATCCAAACTCATGTCACACACAGCATTAGTTTATCAGTAAGTGAATTAAAGGGGTTTTCCTTGGTGACAGTATTGACAACCCAGCAATATCAGATTGGTAGGGGCTCGACTCTCGGTACCCCCATCAATAATCTGTATGAATGGGCTGCATTGCTCAGTCGGGTATAGTGGCATTGTTATTGTGTACATACCACTACTTAGCTTCATGTCATATATATATATATATATATATATATATATATATATATATATATATATATATATATAGATAGATAGAATCAAAGAAACCACTGGGCATGAATCAAAAAAGATTTGGTGATGGGACACTGGTGATAGAATAAAATACCTTTATTGAAAAGTGTGTGACAAAAGTTGGCACTGTGTGCAATAGTGCCTGCACAATTACAATGATGAGATTGAAAAGACGATTAAAAAAGGCAAACTGTGTACAAGATACTCGCGTTGGGGTATGCGCCGCACCTTGAACTGGGTACCACCACTAGACCACCATCAAGTAATGCCTATTGATGTAATTCATACCTACATTTGTGGCCAAAAGTATTGACACCTCTGCAATTCTGTCAGATAAAACTCAGTTTCTTCCTGAAAATGATTGCAAACACAAATTCTTTGTTATTATTATCTTCATTTAATTTGTCTTAAATGAAAAAACACAAAAGAGAATGAAGCAAAAAGCAAAACACTGATCATTTCACACAAAACTCAAAAAATGGGCCGGACAAAAGTATTGGCACCCTCAGCCTAATACTTGGTTGCACAACCTTTAGCCAAAATAACTGCGACCAACCACTTCCGGTAACCATCAATGAGTTTCTTACAATGCTCTGCTGGAATTTTAGACCATTCTTCTTTGGCAAACTGCTCCAGGTCCCTGATATTTGAAGGGTGCCTTCTCCAAACTGCCATTTTTAGATCTCTCCACAGGTGTTCTATGGGATTCAGGTCAGGACTCATTGCTGGCCACCTTAGAAGTCTCCAGTGCTTTCTCTCAAACCACTTTCTAGTGCTTTTTGAAGTGTGTTTTGGGTCATTGTCCTGCTGGAAGACGCAAGACCTCTGAGGGAGACCCAGCTTTCTCACACTGGGCCCTACATTATGCTACAAAATTTGTTCTTAGTCATCAGACTTCATATGCCATGCACACGGTCAAGCAGTCCAGTGCCAGAGGCAGCAAAGCAACCCCAAAACATCAGGGAACCTCCGCCATGTTTGACTGTAGGGACCGTGTTCTTTTCTTTGAATGCCTCTTTTTTTCTCCTGTAAACTCTACGTTGATGCCTTTGCCCAAAAAGCTCTACTTTTGTCTCATCTAACCAGAGAACATTCTTCCAAAACGTTTTAGGCTGTTTCAGGTAAGTTTTGGCAAACTCCATCCTGGCTTTTTTATGTCTCGGGGGAAGAAGTGGGGTCTTCCTGGGTCCCCTACCATACAGTCCCATTTCATTCAGACGCCGACGGATAGTACGGGTTGACACTGTTGTACCCTCGGACTGCAGGGCATCTTGAACTTGTTTGGATGTTAGTCGAGGTCTTTTATCCAACATCCGCACAATCTTGCGTTGAAATCTCTTGTCAATTTTTCTTTTCCATCCACATCTAGGGAGGTTAGCCACGGTGCCATGGACTTTAAACTTCTTGATGACACTGCGCACAGTAGACACAGGAACATTCAGGTCTTTGGAGATGGACTTGTAGCCTTGAGATTGCTCATACTTCCTCACAATTTGGTTTCTCAAGTCCTCTGACAGTTCTTTGGTCTTCTTTCTTTTCTCCATGCTCAATGTGGTACACACAAGGACACAGGACAGAGGTTGAGTCAACTTTAGTCCATGTCAACTGGCTGCAAGTGTGATTTAGTTCTTGCCAACACCTGTTAGGTGCCACAGGTAAGTTACAGGTGCGGTTAATTACACAAATTAGAGAAGCATCACATGATTTTTCGAACAGTGCCAATACTTTTGTCCACCCTCTTTTTTTATGTTTGGTGTGGAATTATATTCAATTTGGCTTTAGGACAATTCTTTTTGTGTTTTTTCATTTAAGACAAATTAAATGAAGATAATAATAACAAAGAATTTGTGTTTGCAATCATTTTCAGGAAGAAACTGAGTATTATCTGACAGAATTGCAGGGGTGTCAATACTTTTGGCCACAACTGGATATCTTCCTTTCCATATGTCTCTCCCCATGATTGCTTCCTATATTATCCAGCAGATTGACTGACGACATCACATAATGGACTAATTTAAGTATATTTGCAGATTTTGTTATATTTAGGCATACCCTTTATAGGAATAGTACCACCTTGCAGTACTCCATAGACTGTACTGTGCATATGCCCTATATGCCTTTAATAATAATAATAATCTTTATTTTTATATAGCGCTAACATATTCCGCAGCGCTTTACAGTTTGCACACATTATCATCACTGTCCCCGATGGGGCTCACAATCTAAATTCCCTATCAGTATGTCTTTGGAATGTGGGAGGAAACCCACACAAACACGGAGAGAACATACAAACTCCTTGCAGATGTTGTCCTTGGTTGGATTCGAACCCAGGACTCCAGCGCTGCAATGCTATCCACTGAGCCACCGTGATGCCTTTAGCATTACTTTGCACCTATATAGACTGTTCAGTATATATGCCCCATATGTCTCTCCTTATGATTATGTTTTACTATTTATTTAATTCAGCTAATTGACTTGGCATTATATCATTGGCTAAATCTATGTATTTTTGCATATTTTTCTATATATAGGCTTACCCGTTATGGGAATAGTGTTACTTTGCACTTTACCTATTAAGCACTTTAAAATCTGATTATTATCATATTTTCTCTGTGGTCCCCCTTTCTTCTGTATTAATTGTATCTTGTACACAGTTTGCCTTTTTTAATCATCTTTTTAATCTCATCATTGCAAATTGTCTCTTCAGGGAGAAAGTTGACTAGAACTCTAGTGCCATCTGGGTGGCACTAGCGTTCTAGTCCTCTTCCTCTCTGAAGAGATAATTTTGCTTATTTCCCAAAAGAGCATTGCAGCTTTAAGTCTCCTCATCTCCGAATGCTAAGCATGTCAATCTCCGCAAGGAGAAACTATACTTCTTGGATATAATCTCATCATTGTAATTGTGCGGGCACTATTGCACACAGTGCCAACTTTTGCCACCCACTTTTCAATAAAGGTGTTTTATTCTATCACCAATGTTCCATCACCAATTCTGTTTTGATCCATACCCAGTGGTTTCTTTGGTTCTTTACATTCCGAATGGTCCGCCATTCACTATCTAGGACGTATATGCTATTATTACTCATGTTAGATGTTTATATATGGATTTCGTTTCCATTTAAGCTGTTACATCCATTTTATCCATATATATATATATATATATATATATATATATATATACAGTCATATGTTAAAGTTTGGGCACCCCTATTAATGTTAACCTTTTTTCTTTATAACAATTTTGGTTTTTGCAACAGCTATTTCAGTTTCATATATCTAATAACTGATGGACTCAGTTATATTTCTGGATTCAAATGAGGTTTATTGTACTAACAGAAAATGTGCAATCTGCATTTAAACAAAATTTAACCAGTGCAAAAGTATGGGCACCCTTATCATTTTCTTGATTTGAACACTCCTAACTACTTTTTACTGACTTCCTGAAACACTAAATTGGTTTTGTAACCTCATTGAGGTTTGAACTTCATAGCCAGGTGTATCAAATCATGAGAAAAGGTATTTAAGGTGGCCACTTGCAAGTAGTTCTCCTATTTGATTCTCCTATGAAGAGTGGCATCATGGGCTCCTCAAAACAACTCTCAAATGATCTGAAAACAAAGATTATTCAACATAGCTTTTCAGGGGAAGGATACAAAAAGTTGTCTCAGAGATTTAACCTGTCAGTTTCCACTGTGAGGAATATAGTAAGGAAATGGAAGAACACAGGTACAGTTCTTGTTAAGCCCAGAAGTGGCAGGCCAAGAAAAATATCAGAAAGGCAGAGAAGAAGAATGGTGAGAACAGTCAAGGACAATCCACAGACCACCTCCAAAGACCTGCAGCATCATCTTGCTGCAGATGGTGTCACTGTGCATCGGTCAACAATACAGCGCACTTTGCACAAGGAGAAGCTGTATGGGAGAGTGATGCGAAAGAAGCCGTTTCTGCAAGCACGCCACAAACAGAGTCGCCTGAGGGATGCAAAAGCACATTTGGACAAGCCAGTTACATTTTGGAAGAAGGTCCTGTGGACTGATGAAACAAAGATTGAGTTGTTTGGTCATACAAAAAGGCGTTATGCATGGAGGCTAAAAAACACAGCATTCCAAGAAAAACACTTGCTACCCACAGTAAAATTTGGTGGAGGTTCCATCATGCTTTGGGCCTGTGTGGCCAATGCCGGCACCGGGAATCTTGTTAAAGTTGAGGGTCGCATGGATTCAACTCAGTATCAGCAGATTCTTGACAATAATGTGCAAGAATCAGTGACGAAGTTGAAGTTACATAGGGGATGGATATTTCAGCAAGACAATTATCCAAAACACCGCTCCAAATCTACTCAGGCTTTCATGCAGAGGAACAATTACAATGTTCTGGAATGGCCATCCCAGTCCCCAGACCTGAATATCATTGAACATCTGTGGGATGATTTGAAGCGGGCTGTCCATGCTCGGCGACCATCAAACTTAACTGAACTGGAATTGTTTTGTTAACAGGAATGGTCACAAATACCTTCATCCAGGATCCAGGAACTCATTAATAGCTACAGGAAGCGACTAGAGGCTGTTATTTTTGCAAAGGGAGGATCTACGAAATATTAATGTCACTTTTATGTTGAGGTGCCCATACTGTTTTCAGATTATTTGAGAGTTGTTTTGAGGAGCCCATGATGCCACTCTTCATAGGCGAATCATATAGGAGAACTACTTGCAAGTGGCCACCTTAAATACCTTTTCTCATGATTTGATACACCTGGCTATGAAGTTCAAAGCTCAATGAGGTTACAAAACCAATTTAGTGCTTCAGGAAGTCAGTAAAAAGTAGTTAGGAGTGCTCAAATCAAGAAAATGATAAGGGTGCCCATACTTTTGCACCGGTCAAATTTTGTTTAAATGCAGATTGCACATTTTCTGTTAGTACAATAAACCTCATTTGAATCCAGAAATATAACTGAGTCCATCAGTTATTAGATATATGAAACTGAAATAGCTGTTGCAAAAACCAAAATTGTTATAAAGAAAAAAGGTTAACATTAATAGGGGTGCCCAAACTTTAACATATGACTGTATATCCTAGTGGCTGTTCTGGGTATTGTAGTATTTTCCCATTCATTTTAATAGGACACTGTTGCAATCTCCAGCACATCGGCTCCTAGTTACTGCTTGAGGGAAGGCTCCATCTCAACTTAAAAAAACCTGTCATGTCTCTGAAAAGTCAGAAACCACTCCCTGTACAATTTAGAACATGAATCTAGTTTCCCAATAATATTTTTTTTTTACCAGAGACAATAGTTGTTGTTATTGAAAAAATAAACTTCTTATGGTGTCCACGGTATATGCAATGACCCTGATTAGTCCATGGCGGGGTTCTTTCTTCATGCAGAGTGGTCCAGCTTTACATGCTATGATCATACTCTCCCCCGTGTGACATCTTCCTGGTGAGCTGCGCCATCTTATCTGTGATAAGGAAGGAAGTTCATCACGAGTGTGCGCGAGACTTCAAGAAAAAGGGAAGACACAGCAAGTCACATATAAGTCAATTACACCTGGTGGGAAAGGGTGGTTACACCATGTAAAGCCGGACTCTGTGGAGAAAGGCCTATCCTGGACTAGTCAGGTAAATTTGCAACTGCCAACGAAGAACATTAAAATCTATTTTTCTTATCACTACTAAACATAGATGTAAAAATCTATTCACAATAGGCCTTAAGCACCCAAACACTTTATATGGCGCTTCAGTTGGCATCTATCTCCCCGACTTTCCCATACACAGAAGGGTTCGCTCTGCCGAGTGCTCTTGTGTTCTCTATGACAGAACCGCTACCAGATTCCCCTGAAGGTGGCTTATCTCCTGGAGAACAAAAGGATCTTTAGTATGAAATTGGACATGCCGGATCGCTATCTTCCCCCAGAGTTATACACAATGGTTTTACATTTAATAGAATTGAAGAGTTAAAGTGGCAGCAAGGTACACAAAAGTAAAGTGCAGAAATAAATTATATCAACACCTATGGTGGCCATTTCATATCTACTTAAAGTAATGTATTTTGGGGCTAAAAATCATTTTTGGAATTGGGTTTGTATAAAACGTTTGCACCATTTGCTTTCTATAGTTGCAGTGTTGCACTGTTTTCTGCTTGCTGCAGAATGAGTTATCTGAAAGGCTGTAAGGAGGAAGACCAGGCTGTAAGTACCTGTATTGAACCAGGTACTACTGAGGCTGCATCCCCTGTTTCCTGGGGGAAGGAATAGGTGACTGGACAGGCCCCATGACCCAGAAAGAGGGGGCGTGTTTAGAGGGGGAACTCTCCTGGAAACTGAGGGAGAAAGAACGGGAAGCAGCAGAGAAGCCCCCATCGTCAGTGTGCGAGCAGAAGGGCAGACAGCGCGCTCCGCATCTGACCCGCCGGCACTGCGACAGACTGCAGCAGACAGACCCGGTGGCCTAGAGGGAGACTTGGCGGGAACAGACAGCGTGCAGCAGGGACAAGGGAGTGCTCCGGCCCTGGAGCATCCGTACAGTGCAGACCCATGCTCAAGCACCGCCACCGCTGACAGAGACTGTGAGGAGAGATATGCAGTGAGCCCGTTGGTCACTACGGAGCAAGGTGTTGAAAATTTCGGGCCATTGAGTACTGTGTGCGTGCTGCCAGAGAGAGATCGGGTGCAAGACTACCATCTGCGCCCTGATTCACCAAGGTATATCTGCCGGGCCATGTCGGGCTCAGACAGTGCCGTGGCCCACGCTCCTCTGGCCACATCAGTATTTGGACTAGTGGCCCAGTGGAAGGTACCGGACACCGACCACTGCCGCCAGAAGACAGACCACCATTACCAGCAGGACCTTCTTGAACAAGCACCGTGCCAGCTATTGTCAGCGCTACTGGCTTTCAAGGAGCATCTACAGTCATAGAAACCTCTAACACAATAAGTGTAAAACAGAACTGCAGTTACATTGTTCATTATCTCTGCATATTATTTACACCTGAACTGTTTTATGCCCCTGCTAACCATTTACCTCCCTGCGTTGAGTATTCCCTGTTAAGTAAAGTTGTTAACCCTTGCTCTGCTTTCTGTCTGTCACTGCATCCCGCAACCTGCTTACAAAGCCATCAGTGATCTCGCTCTAACAGGAGAGATTATAACTGTTATCTTCCTTCTTCTGAGCTCCTCTCAGTAGACCATATGAAAAACTAAACTTTAAAATTATAAATTAGCTGGGAAGAGCTTAGAATAACATAGATAAGAGATTATTAAAAAGATAAGATTATAATTTCTCCCGCCAATACAAGCTCACTGACAGATTGACAGATAACTCATTCTGCAACCAGGAATAAACAGTGCCACACAGAGGCTACAGAAGGCAAAAGGTGCAAAATGAGAATGAAACACAATTACAAAAATGATTTTTAGTAAAATACATGCATTTTTGTATAAATAATGGCTCCAAAGGTGTTTATATCCTTTAAACACTTAGTGATTGACTTTGTGTAGCATTGTCCCATTCAGATAAGACTTATCAGTAGGTCTTCATTTAGTACTTATAATTTAATTCCTATTTAATCATTCACACATTTAGTTACAACATTGGAACAAAATGCTGATATATGAATGAATTCATCTGATTTCGCGCCACACTTACAAGCAGTGGACAACTGTCCGACCTTCTCCTCCATTGTATTCTTCTTGCCACTTGTCTACTTGGCGAATGAGCTTTAGAAAAGACCTTTTTGATACTGGAGTGTCTCTATACATTGGCCAGCCCAGGAACTGGAACTGCTGAACCATTCTGTAACCATCCTGAGGCTGAAATCAGATGAGGAAGCCAATCAGACATCATATTATACTTCTTATGATTGATAGCACATGGAGGGCATTTGTGAAAAGTGTTTTGTGAGATTATAGAATGAGAATGAAAACATCCAACACAATATCCTCAAACAATAGGAATCCAGCATTTCTAGATCCTGCCACAATCAGAATTCTTACTAGTAATAACAAGTACTCGTATTAGATACAATACAATAGTGAGATAAAAGTGGAAATTCAGATGATTTTCCAACTGGGACCTATATTTCTTGTGATGTTAAAGGGAACCTGTCACCAGGTTTATCCAATATGAAGAAGGTCCAGCACTTGTAAGCCCTCTGTTATAGTATTCTAGAATGCAGTATACTGTATATGCCCTGAATTGCTCTGCATAACGTAAAAAAAGAGCTTCTATTATACTCCCCTAGGGGCGGTCTGGTTCAGTGGGCGTCTCTGGTCCTGATCCGGCACCTCCTCTCTTCTTATGATCGCCGTCCTCCTTCTTGCTTCGTGTGTATGGCGCACAGTATGTCATCCATACAGTGTCCTCCATCATGCTCCTGCGCAGGCGTACTTCTCTCCCTTGGCAGGACAGAGACATATGCCTATGAAGGAGTGCAATGGAAGACACTGTGGATGATGTAGGATGTGTTATCCATAAGCAGCAAGGAAATGGATGATGGTGACTGTACAATGGGAGGATGCACCGGAACAACATGTCAGACTGGACCACATTGTGTTATGCAGAGTGCATTGGAGACATATACAGTGCCTTGCGAAAGTATTCGGCCCCCTGGAACTTTTCAAACTTTTCCCACAATATCATGCTTCAAACATAAAGATACCAAATGTTAATTTTTGGTGAAGAATCAACTACTAGTGGGACACAGTTGTGAAGTTGAACAAAATCTATTGGTTATTTTAAATTTTTGTGGAAATACAAAAACTGAAAAGTGGGGCGTGCAATATTATTGGGCCCCTTTAATGTAATAATTTGTGGCGCCACCTTTTGCTGTGATTACAGCTGCAAGTCGCTTGGGGTATGTCTCTATCAGTTTTGTACATCGAGTGACTGAAATTATTGCCCATTCTTCCTTGGCAAACAGCTCGAGCTCAGTGAGATTTGATGGTGATCATTTGTGAACAGCAGTTTCCAGCTCTTTCCACAGATTCTCGATTGGATTCAGGTCTGGACTTTGACTTGGCCATTCTAACACCTGGATATGTTTATTTGTGAACCATTCCACTGTAGATTTTGCTTTATGTTTGGGATCATTGTCTTGTTGGAAGACAAGTCTCCGTCCCAGTCTCAGATCTTTTGCAGACTCCAACAGGTTTTCTTCAAGAATAGTCCTGTATTTGGCTCCATCCATCTTCCCATCAATTTTAACCATCTTCCCTGTCCCTGCTGAACAAAAGCAGGCCCAATCCATGATGCTGCCACCACCATGTTTGACAGTGGGGATGGTGTGTTCAGGGTGATGAGCTGTGTTGCCTTTACGCCAAACATATCATTTGGTATTGTTGCCAAAAAGTTTCATTTTGGTTTCATCTGACCAGAGCACCATCTTCCACATGTTTGGTGTGTCTCCCAGGTGGCTTGTTGCAAACTTTAAAAGACACGTTTTATGGATATCTTTGAGAAATGGCTTTAGTCTTGCCACTCTTCCATAAAGGCCAGATTTGTGCAGTGTACGACTGATTGTTGTCCTATGGACAGACTGTCCCACCTCAGCTGTAGATCTCTGCAGTTCATCCAGAGTGATCATGGGCCTCTTGGCTGCATCTCTCATCAGTCTTCTCCTTGTTTGAGATGAAAGTTTAGAGGGACGGCCGGATCTTGGTAGAGTTGCAGTGCTATGATACTCCTTCCATTTCAATATGATCGCTTGCACAGTGCTCCTTGGGATGTTTAAAGTTTCGGAAATCATTTTATATCCAAATCCGGCTTTAAACTTCGTCACAACAGTATCACGGACCTGCCTGTTGTGTTCGTTGGTCTTCATGATGCTCTCTGTGCTTCAAACAGAACCCTGAGACTATCAAAGGGCAGGTGCATTTATACGGAGACTTGATTACACACAGGTGGATTATATTTATCATCATTAGACATTTAGGACAACATTGGATCATTCAGAGATCCACAATGAACTTCTGGAGTGAGTTTGCTGCACTGAAAGTAAAGGGGCCGAATAATATTGCATGTCCCACTTTTCAGCTTTTGTATTTCCACAAAAATTTAAAATAACCAATACATTTTGTTCAACTTCACAATTGTGTCCCACTTGTTGTTGATTCTTCACCAAAAATTTACATTTGGTATCTTTATGTTTGATGTATGATATGTGGGAAAAGGTTGAAAAATTTCAGGGGGTCGAATACTTTCGCAAGGCACTGTATACTGCACTCTACAATGCTGTACTAGAGAGTAGAGTTGAGCGACTTTGGTCGGATCGGGTTTCGTGAAACCCGAATGAAACAAAATAAGTTTCAGATGAAACTCGTCCGACTAGAGCAAAAAAAGTCGGAGTTTCGTCCGACTTTTATTTCCCATTGACTTGCATTGGGGTCGGGTTTCGGACGAAACTCCGACTTTGTTTTGCTCTAGTCGGACGAGTTTCATCTGAAACTTATTTTGTTTCATTCGGGTTTCACGAAACCCGATCCGACCAAAGTCGCTCAACTCTACTAGAGAGCTTACAGGTGCTGGCCCTACTTCTTATGGGAAAAATCTGGTGACAAGTTCCCTGTAAGCCATTCTAGAAAGATGTGTGATATATTGAGAATTATTTTTCCATTACTAGCCAAGCGTATCTTAAAATTTATAGGTTACCAATGCAAAATCTCCAAAAGCTATCATGGGTCTTTAATAGTAATGCACTTTACAAATAAGCTAAAGAGTCCTTTTGGACCTTAGGGTCCAGGGTCCAAGTGCGAATGCAATCCCCACACCCACTACTATTATGCCCCTCTATTGCATTAGTTATTAAATGGAATCTGACATTAGTTTTTTGCTACCCTATTTAAGAGCAGCATGGCGTAGGGGCAAAGACCCATAGTTCAGGGATGTATTACTTATTAGGTTGCTTGCTGCAGCTTTGATAAAATCCCTGTTTTATCACTGCAGATCTAGCAGTTCTCTAAATGCAGAGCTCTGAATAACCTTCCCACACCACTGATTGGCAGCTTTTTGTGTACACTGTGGATAGGCAGAAATCTACCAATCAGTGGTGGTGGGGGGGGTTATACAGAGCTCATGAATATGGAGGACTACATGACAGCAGGTTTACTAGTTCTCTAGTGATAATCTCCTGATGATAAAACAGTGATTTTTATCAAAACTACAACAAACAGCCCAGAGAGTGACACATTGCTAGAACCTGCCCCTACACTATGCTGCTGCTATCACATTAGGCGGCAAAACCTGATGACTGATTCCCTTTAAATATATACGGAGTTAGACTTAAACTTTTGCGAATTCTTACCCGTGCAGCATTATAAATCCTAAATATTCGGCTTATGATGTCTTCTTCCAAGTCAGCAGATACAAATTCCACTTGAATAGGTCCATGCCGGTGTACTCCATTCTCTGGCCAGTACTGCGGACAAAGCTGAATAAAAGACAGGAACTTTACAAATATTTCTACATATATCTACGTCCTTTAGAAAGATAATTTTTTTCATATGCATAGTTTGGTGAAAAATTCAATTGACAGGATCAATATGGAAGATTATAATTTGTCACTTTATGCCAGTCCTGGAAACTATATACTACAACTATAGCCTGGACAAAGCTCTGGACCTTGGGCTTTCCATACCTTTCAGTATACTTGTTTCTTCTTATTTCATAATTTCATAGCAGTTAGAATGAATTAATAAGTGATGAACATAGGATTTCACTTCATTGTTCCTTTCATACTGGCCAGATATGAAGATGTAGAAATAAATGGGTTGTCTGGCCTTAGTTTACAAATCTGTAGTAACTCAATGTAATTGCACACTTGTGAATCTTCACATTGCTTGGACTGCGTGCTGGAAGCAGTGGGCACATGTGATCACGTGCCAACTAGACGTGTGTGGCGTCACTCAATGCAAGTTGATTGAGTGAGGTCAGACACGTCTAGTCGTAATGTGGCCCAAAAAAATGCAAATCATATTCTTGCAGTCACATGACCGCCAGCTACTGGCAATGGATTATTTTCACAGCACTCAGAGCGCGTGATGTAAGGATTCATAAGACTGCATTCACATGAAGTGACTGCAGACTTGTAGCCTAAAATCAGACAGGCTTTGTAAGGTTCAGGATTTCTCAACTAGAGTAAAATTTGATATTAGAAAATATCTAAATATTTTTTGAGTTTTTAGTATTCCTGAAACATTAAAGTCTTGGAATAATTGTGACTTTCCTTTCAACTTCTAAACCATACATCAAAATGTCTTTCAATGACCATTTCAGACTATTTTCTGCCATCACAGATAATCCTAATAGGATATATATAATGTAACATCTGCTTGTGACTGTGGTTATAAGGCCATTTACATACCATATTCGTGCATGAGGAGTTCACAATTCCAAAACGAAATAGATTTCCTCTTGTACTGAGCTTAAATTGTGCAGAACAAATAACCCTTTACATGGATACAACCACTGTACTGGAAGTTACACATGCTCACATGCACTCTGTATTGCACACTAAAAAGGTCAGTTTCTTAACTTTGGAAAATGCTTTGGAAAAACTGCAATTATGGAGATTAGTGTTTGTTCAGCCATACAGCTGTATGTAAGCTTGATCCATTCTATAAAATGTGAGCATGTTAAATGCTTGCTCCAGCACATTGATGTCTCCAGGGCCCTCGCTTATCACAGAGTAAACAATTCCGACCCTTAACTTGTTTGTCTCTCTATGTTAGCAAAGAGGAAAAATGCAATCACTCGGATCATCTGTAAGATCCAGCAGTGATAACATGTTTAGAAACATTTACAGATCTCCCTCACCTCTCCACGTATAGACATAGAGCACTTCATTTTAAAGGGTATACCAATAAACACTCATAATCCAAAAACGTAATACAACCGAAGCAAAAGTAGATAATCCATACTAATTTCAGTGTTCTTTGTATTTAACGCTGTACCTTTACCTAACTTGACACAAATTGTTTACTGGTAATAATAGTAACAGGCTTAGTTAAGTTACATATGGCGGCTGTCAGTAGTCTGGTTCCTGTCTGCCATGTTAAAGAGAATATACACACACAGGTATATCTATATAAATTAGATAGCTAGATAGCTATTCACATACATAAATATAGATATATTTACATACATACGGCTATATCTAGATATAAATGTGCCATCTATATCAGAGCCTGCTATATATTCAGTATGTGCCATCTGTATCAATGCCTGCCCTTCCTGTTTCTGCTTCTGCTAGAGGGTCGACGAGGGGTGAGAATTCTAGTTTTGTGTCCTCTGGGACTTGCAGTTCCATTCAGACTGGGAGATATAGAGTTAATTGCTGTGTAGTTTGGATGGGGCTGTAAGCTATTTAGTCTCCTGAAATCCTCTTGTCCACTGCCAGTTATAATTTGACTTGCTCCTGTGTAACTTGAGACTTGCTATTCTTTCAATCGACAGTCCTGATTTTTCGATCTCAGCTTGCTTTCTGAATATTGTCCTTGTTTATGATTTTGTCCCTACACCGACCTCTTGGTTCTGATCAAGTTACCAGACTATTCTCTTGCCTCTGGTTCATACCTCCGGATAGAAGCTCTTCCATGGAAAAAATCCAGTGGACCCCATTTTAAGACCAGATCCCTGTACAGGGGTTAAAGGGTGAAGGCCGGGGTTCCTTTGCAGTCTGTCCGAAGGAACGGATTGTGCTAAATATGTCTGAGGTAGCCTTTTTGTGCCTGCGGCCTCTGATAGCCGGAACAACATATATATACACTAAATATAATTCGCCATATAACACACAATAGGGGAGGTGGAACTGTAGACCATCCATTTAGTAACCGAGTGGGTGCAAAGTAGAATGTGATCCATTGGATTAAAATAGGATAGAGAAAAAACAACACAGGTTCATTGTAGACAAGTAGCATACAAACACAGTAAAACCTCTCCAAAAGAACACTTTTCTAAGGAGTCTACCCCTTACCCAGATGAGATTTCCTTCTATATATTATGCATCCTAGTCATATTCTCTGACAAGACCACCACCCCAGAAAATAGATTTTCACTGTACGTGCTATGGTGGTTCAGCTGAAGACATTGTACCAATTCTAATGGTGCATGATGCTAATCTCTGTACTGTCACCTTAATCTATATATATAATTGTCTTATCATGTCTGTCTGTAACCGAAATCCTGCGTCGCTGATTGGTCGCGGGCTTAGTCGTCGCGGCAACATGGCCGCATCACTTATTGTACAGGCACATTACAGCCATTAAAGGCATTACTGCTGCGTCGCTCATTACACAGGCACAGTCCTGTACATATACAATACATTAGGTAAGAGCAGAACAGTGACTGCAGCTCTGGGTGCAACAGGAGTACAATACATTAGGTAACAGTAGAAGAGTGACTGCAGCTCTGGGTGTAACTTGCGTATAATACATTAGGTAAGAGCAGAAAAGTGACTGCAGCTCTGGGTGTATCTGGAGTACAGTACATTAGGTAAGATCTGAACAGTGACTGCAGCTCTGGCTGTAACAGGAGTATAATACATTAGGTAAGAGCAGAACGGTGACTGCAGCTCTGGGTGTAACTGGACTACAATACATTAAGTAAAAGCAGAACAGTGACTACAGCTCTGGGAGTAACTGGAGTACAATACATTAGGTAACAGCAGAACAGTGACTACAGATCTGGGTGTAACTGGAGTACAATACATTAGGTAACAGCAGAACAGTGACTGCAGCTCTGGGTGTAACAGGAGTACATTAGGTAACAGCAGAACAGTGACTGCAGATCTGGGTGTAACTGGAGTACAATACATTAGGTAACAGCAGAACAGTGACTGCAGATCTGGGTGTAACTGGAGCACACTACAATAGGTAACAGCAGAACAGTGACTGCAGATCTGGGTGTAACTGGAGTACAATACATTAGGTAACAGCCAAACAGTGACTGCAGCTCTGGGTGTAACTTGAGTACAATACATTTGGTAAGATCTGAACAGTGACTGCAGCTCTGGCTGTAAAAGGAGTATAATACATTAGGTAAGAGCGGAATGGTGACTGCAGCTCTGGAGGTAACTGGACTACAATACATTAGGTAAAAGCAGAACAGTGACTGCAGCTCTGGGAGTAACTGGAGTACAATACATTCGATAACAGCAGAACAGTGACAGCAGCTCTGGGTGTAACTGGAGTACAATACATTAAGTAACAGCAGAACAGTGACTGCAGCTCTGGCTGTAACTGGAGTACAATACATTAGGTAACAGCAGAAGAGTGACTGCAGCTCTGGCTGTAACTGGAGTACAATACATTAGGTAACAGCAGAACAGTGACTGCAGCTCTGGCTGTAACTGGAGTACAATACATTAGGTAACAGCAGAACAGTTGGTAAGCACAATACCCAAGCCCATTATCCTTCAAAGGAGCGGGCTACACTCTCAATGCACAAATATATCACAAAGGTTATGTCACTGTCAGGTGACCCAATAACCAAGAGTGTCACTCATTTCATAAAATACATGTTTTATTAAACATTAATTGACATACAACCATAAAACCATTGCCTCAAACCAACACTTATAGAAAGGAGAAACAGCAAAAGGATACAATTCCAATTATATAATGTGTCAAATTTTAAAAAAAATGACTACTGTATCCTGAATAATATAATATGCCCAACAATATACTTAGTATTTATTGATTAGATACATTTTTAATTAAACTATAGAAAATTGCATGCAAAAAACCTGCATAGATGTGAATAAAATTTACTGCCTTAATTTGAATAGAATCTAACACATAATTCACACCATAACTATTAATTAATCAGCTGTTGCTGCTGCTACACCACCATAGCATGGCTGTAGAAAATTGCATGCGAAAAACCTGCATAGATGTGAATGAAATTTACTGCCTTAATTTGAATAGAATCTAACACATAATTCACACCATAACTATTAATTAATCAGCTGTTGCTGCTGCTACACCACCATAGCATGGCTGTAGAAAATTGCATGCGAAAAACCTGCATAGATGTGAATGAAATTTACTGCCTTAATTTGAATAGAATCTAACACACAATTCACACCATTGAATGACTATTCATTAATCAGCTGTTGCTGCTTCTACACCGCCATAGCCTTACACATGGCTGCAGAAAATTACATGCAAAAACCTGCATAGATGTGAATAAAATTTACTGCCTTAATTTGAATAGAATCTAACACACAATTCACACCATTGAATGACTATTCATTAATCAGCTGTTGCTGCTTCTACACCGCCATAGCCTTACACATGGCTGCAGAAAATTACATGCAAAAACCTGCATAGATGTGAATAAAATTTACTGCCTTAATTTGAATAGAATCTAACACATAATTCACACCATTGAATGACTATTCATTAATCAGCTATTGCTGCTGCTACACCGGCATAGCCTTACACATGGCTGCAGAAAATTGCATGCAAAAACCTGCATAGATGTGAATAAAATTTACTGCCTTAATTTGAATAGAATCTAACACACAATTCACACCATTGAATGACTATTCATTAATCAGCTATTGCTGCTGCTACACCGGCATAGCCTTACACATGGCTGCAGAAAATTGCATGCAAAAACCTGCATAGATGTGAATAAAATTTACTGCCTTAATTTGAATAGAATCTAACACACAATTCACACCATTGAATGACTATTCATTAATCAGCTGTTGCTGCTTCTACACCGCCATAGCCTTACACATGGCTGCAGAAAATTACATGCAAAAACCTGCATAGATGTGAATAAAATTTACTGCCTTAATTTGAATAGAATCTAACACATAATTCACACCATTGAATGACTATTCATTAATCAGCTGTTGCTGCTGCTACACCGCCATAGCCTTACACATGGCTGCAGAAAATTACATGCAAAAACCTGCATAGATGTGAATAAAATTTACTGCCTTAATTTGAATAGAATCTAACACATAAGTCACACCATTGAATGACTATTCATTAATCAGCTGTTGCTGCTGCTACACCACCATAGCTTTACACATATAATATGCCCCACAATATACTTAGTATCTTTAATTAGACACAACAGGGCTAAATGGCTGTAGAAAATTGCATGCAAAAACCTGCATAGATGTGAATTTTCTTAGAAGCACGGGCGAAACGCGCGTTGGGGTGTGGGGAAGCAGCATCCTACTCTATGCCTAACTCCACTGTGCACACCGCTCAGGTAATATGTATTTGGCGATTTATTCATCACATTTATTTTCATGCTTTGGGTCATTTTAACCTGCATACATGAGAGGCTGTGGTAGCGCTGTAGCAGCAATGGCTGCATATATTGCATATTGTGGGTGATTAGAATCCACATATGTGAAAGGCTAAGGTGGTGTAGCAGCAGCAATAGCTGATTAATGAATAGTTATTTAATGGTGTGAATTGTGTGTTAGATTCTATTCAAATTAAGGCAGTAAATTTCATTCACATCTATGCAGGTTTTTCGCATGCAATTTTCTACAGCCATGCTATGGTGGTGTAGCAGCAGCAACAGCTGATTAATGAATAGTTATGGTGTGAATTATGTGTTAGATTCTATTCAAATTAAGGCAGTAAATTTTATTCACATCTATGCAGGTTTTTTGCATGCAATTTTCTATAGTTTAATTAAAAATGTATCTAATCAATAAATACTAAGTATATTGTTGGGCATATTATATTATTCAGGACACTGTAGTCATTTTTTTTTTAAATTTTGACACATTATATAATTGGAATTGTAGCCTTTTGCTGTTTCTCCTTTCTATAAGTGTTGGTTTGAGGCAATGGTTTTATGGTTGTATGTCAATTAATGTTTAATAAAACATGTATTTTATGAAATGAGTGACACTCTTGGTTATTGGGTCACCTAACAGTGACATAACCTTTGTGATATATAACAGCAGAACAGTGACTGCAGCTCTGGCTGTAACTGGAGTACAATACATTAGGTAACAGCAGAACAGTGACAGCAGCTCCGGGTGTAACAGGAGTATAATACACGAGATGGTGGCCCGATTCTATCGCATCGGGTATTTTAGAGTCTCTGTTAAAATAAAAAATAGTTATATACTCACCTTCCAACAGCCCCCGGACTCTATCCCTCCTCTCACCACGCGCTCGGCATCTTCCGGTTACAGTAATGCTTAGCGAGAAGGGCTGAAGATGACGTCACTCTCGCAAGAGCGCGATGTCATCAGCGGTGTTTCGCGCAAAGCATTACTGGAACCGGAAGATGTCGGGAGCGTGGAGAGGAGAGAAAGAGTCCGGGGGCCGTCGGAAGGTGAGTATATAAATATTTTTTATTTTAACAGAGACTCTAGAATACCCGATGCGATAGAATCGGGTTACCATCTAGTCTTCTCATAGATAGCTGACTATTACAATGACTGCCAAATAATATGAACAGCTCCTCAACAACATTTGCAGCAAATTATTGACAGTCACCTGCAATACATATGTGAAAAGTAAGCTTGAAGCAATACAAAATCTATTAAGTTCTTTTTCCTGCATAAAACACAATTATTCGCATTGACCAAGTGACGTTATAGTAACTTTTATCCAGATGGCACAAAAAGCTTATGTGAATAAGCAAAAAAAAACCCTGACCTTTCCTTTTGGCTTATGGAAAGCTTTGTAGAAAAGTAAAATGATGTGAAATAATTCTGCCAGGGCATGCATGATTTGTGCCGACATACCTGTGCGGGGTCCACATCATTTAGCATTACTATGGATGTACAGTGATAGTCAAGGACCAGCCTCCAGAAGTCTTTTACTGTGTTCGGTAAAGGATGTTGTGTAACGATGAAAGCTGAAGGCTGAACATAGCTCTATAGAAAGGAGAACAAATTATAATGATAGCGGAGAATCAGGAAATCAAGTATGTTCAAAAGCAGAATGTCACAAACCCAGACATTGTTAGGATTAACAAAACGGACAGGGCCCCTTTGGAGGTTTTTTCCTTGTAAGAAACGCCACCACTTTATAACATTTTCATCTTCAAATGGTAACAATAGGACTCGCTTTTTTAACAAAGGATTTGACAAGAAATTGATTTGTGAGGTCATGGTGGTATTTCTTACAGTTTTATTTTTAGTGAAGATATTCACATTTTAAAAAGAAGGTGAAGGTTAACTTCTAGCATTTGTACTTATTAAATGGTTGACACAGCGGAAAGTTTTTCAGTTGAGTATAAAAAAGATATTATAATTTACTATAAGTCCAGAGCCAAGTAGACTGGGGGCTTCAAGACTTGGGGCAAAGATTGAGCCCTGTCAGCTGACCTGTAGGGGCAATGCTGACAAGGTCATCTATGTCAGGGTATTTAGGGCAAAATATGTTCTCAAAATATGAAGGCAAAGGGTGATCACACCAAATATTGATTTGATTTAGATTTCTCTTTTGTTCATTCACTTTGCATTTTGATAAATGATACAAACAATCTAGGCATTCTAGCTTTGAAACTATTTTTATTTTCCAACATTTTCGCCCATACCTACATAAAGCTTTTGCATGGTACTACAGTGGGGGAAATACAAATGTGGTCAAAATTGTTGGTACCCCTCGTCTAATGACAGAGAAACCCACAATGGTGACAGAAATATCTTGAATCTGACAAAAGTAATAATAAATCAAAAATCTATGAAAATGAACAAATGAAAGTCAGACATTGCTTTTCAACCATGCTTCCACAGAATTTAAACAAAAATAAAATTCATGAAATAGGCCTGGACAGAAATGATGGTGCCCTTAACTTAATATTTTGTTGCACAACCTTTTGAGGGAACCACTGCAAAACGATTCCTGTAACTGTCAATGAGCCTTCTGCACCTCTCGTCAGGCATTTTGGCCCACTCCTCAAGAGCAAACTGCTCCAGTTATTATTATTATGCATTTATATAGCGCCATTTATTCCATGGCGCTTTACATGTGAAAAGGGGAAATATAGACAAGTATAATAAACATGTGTAAGACAAGGGACACACAAGTACATAAGGAGAGGGGTCCCTGCCCGCGAGGGCTCAGTCTACAGGGATGGGTGAGGATACAGTAGGAGAGGGTAGAGCAGGTTGTGCGGTGGTTCAGTAGACCGAGGATCATTGCAGGCTGTAGGCTTGTTGGAACAGGTGGGTCTTCAGGTTCTTCTTGAAGGTTTCCGTTGATGGTGAGAGTCTGATGTGTTGCGGCAGAGAGTTTCAGAGTATGGGGGAAGCACAGGAGAAGTCTTGTATGCGGTTGTGGGAAGAAGAGATAAGGGGGAGTAGAGAAGGAGATCTTGAGATGATTGAAGGTTGCGTGCAGGTAGGTACCTAGAGACCATGTCACAGATGTATGAAGGAGACAGGTGTGGATGGCTTTGTATGTCATGGTTAGGGTTTTGAATTGGAGCCTCTGGGCAATAGGAAGCCAGTGAAGGGGCTGGCATAGGGGGGAAGCTGGGGAATAGCGGGGAGATAGGTGGATTAGTCGGGCAGCAGAGTGTAGGATGGACTGGAGCGGTGCCAGAGTGCTAGAAGGGAGGCCAGAGAGTAGTAGGTTGCAGTAGTCGAGGCGGGAGATGATAAGAGCATCCACTAGTGCTTTTGTGGTTTCGTGGTTGAGGAATAAGCGGATCCGGGAAATAAGTTGTCTCGTGTTTGAAGGCTGCCTTTTCCAGACGGCATATTTCAGCTCTTTCCAAAGATGCTCAATAGGATTTAGGTCAGGGCTCATAGAAGGCCACTTCAGAATAGTTCAATGTTTTCCTCTTAGCCATTCTTGGGTGTTTTTAGCTGTGTGTTGTGGGTCATTATCCTGTTGCAAGACCATGACCTGCAACTGAGACCAAGCTTTCTGACACTGGGCAGCAAATTTCTCTCTATAATCTCTTGATATCTAGAAACTTGAGATTTCATTGTACCCAGCACAGATTCTAGACACCCTGTGCCAGATGCAGCAAAGCAGCCCCAGAACATAACAGTGTCTCCTCCATGTTTCACAGTAGGGACAGTGTTCTTTTCTTGATACGCTTCATTTCTCCGCCTGTGATTATAGAGCTGATGTGCCTTGCCAAAAAGTTCCATTTTTGTCTCATCTGTCCATAGGACATTCTCCCAGAAGCTTTGTGGCTTGTAAACATGTAGTTTGGCAAATTCCAGTCTGGCTTTTTTATGATTTTTTTTTCAACAAAGGTGTCCCCCTTGGTAGTCTCCCATGAAGTCCACTTTGGCTCATACAACGACGGATGGTGCAATCTGACACTAATGTTCCTTGAGCATGAAGTTCATCTTTAATCTGTTTAGATGTTTTTCTGGGGTCTCTTTTGTTACCATTCGTATTATCTGTCTCTTTGATTTGTCAGCAATTTTCCTCCTGCGGTCACGTCCATTGAGGCTGGGTACAGTCCGATGGAGCTTAAGTTTCTGAACAATATGTGCAACTGTAGTCACACGAACATCATGCTGCTTGGAGATGGTCTTATAACTTTTACCTTTAACATGTTTGTCTATAATTTTCTTTCTAATCTCCTGAGACAACGCTTTCCTTCGCTTCTTCTGGTCCATGTTGAGTGTGATACAGACCATGTCACCAAACAGCACAGTGAGTATCCGTAGCCCTCTATACAGGCTCACTCACTGATTTCAAGATTGTAGACACCTGTGATGCTAATTAGTGGACAGACCGTGATTTAACATGTCCCTTTTGTCACATTATTTTCAGGGGTACCATCATTTCTGTTCAGGCCTATTTCATGAGATTTTTTTTTTAAAAAATTCTGTGGAAGCATGGTTGAATAGCAATGTCTGACGTTCATTTGTTCATTTTCATAGATATTTAATTTATTATTACTTTTGTCAGATTCAAGTTATTTCTGTCACCTTTGTGGGTTTTTCTGTCATTAAACAAGGGGTACCAACAATTTTGTCCATGTGTGTAAGTATTTGATAACTTGCTGATTTTTTAAGTTTGCCCACTGAAAAAGACATGAACAGTCTATAATTTTAAGGATACCGTATATACTTGAGTATAAGCTGACCCGAGTATAAGCCGAGGCCCCTAATTTTGCCACAAAAAAACTGGAAGAACTTATTGACTCGAGTATAAGCCAAGGGTGGTGCTGCACAAGGGTTAATGGTGGTCCAAAAAGATGCTCCATAAATAAATACCCCCCCATAAAATGCTGCACAAGGGTTAATGGTGGCCCAGGAAGATGCTCCATAGATAAATACCCCCCATAAAATGCTGCACAAGGGTTAATAGTGGCCCAAAAAGATGCTCCATAGATAAATACCCCCCATAAAATGCTATACAAAGGTTACTGGTGGCCCAAGAAGATGCTCCATAGATAAATACCCCCCATAAAATGCTGCACAAGGGTTAATGGAGGCCCAAGAAGATGCTCCATAGATAAATACGGCCCATATATTGCTGCTGCCGCTGCTGCAATTAAAAGAAAAAAAAAAAGACATATTCACCTCTCGTCGCTGGTGGCCAGGTGCCGTTGTCCTGAGCAGGCAGGGACACCGGCATGATATGTTGGACACTCGCGATATTCACCTGTCCCCGTTCCATCGCCGCGCGCCGCTCTGTCTCCCAGGTCCTCTGCAATGACGTTCAGCAGGAGACGCGCACTGACCACGTCATCGCGCCCTCTGACCTGAACGTCACAGTGAGAAGACGTGGAGGACAGAGCGGCGTGCGGCGGTGGAAAGGGGACAGGTGAATATGGCTCCCCCGTCATACTCACCCCCTCCTTGCGTACGGTCTCTGCAGCCCCTCTTCTCCCATGGTCTCGGCGCTGCAATGTTAAAATTAACCTACCCTTAAAATTATAGACGGTTCATGTCTTTGTCAGTGGGCAAACTTACAAAATCAGCAAAGGATCAAATAATTATTTCCCCCACTGTATATGCTTTTTTAAACCTGATGTTATCGATCAATATGTGTAATATATGATAATATATGATAGCAATCCTCCAGTCCTTTAGAGCAAACTACAGGGAATAAAGTCAGGATATTTTCATGCGTACAACAGGAATCCACGTGCTTATACCTCAGGCATAGATGAATGCACACCTTTATATAGATTCTGTAGAATATCATTTTTCTGAAGGGTTGTTTTAGTTGTAATTCAAAATCTTAACATTTACAACTCAAAACAAGCGCAAAGCATGAAGTTCTGCAATACTACAACAACAAACAGGTCTACAGAGGCCATTAGAGCGCCAACAACTTAGTATCAAGGGAAATAATGCAGAGATGGCATTCTGTCCTGTACTTCATCAATGTCCTTATGATCTACTGGTATTGTAGAACTTTGGATGACATTACTTTTCTCTGCAATACCTGTCACTTACTGTTGTGTAAGTGTACCCTGATGGATGCTTTATCAAGCTCCAGGCTGTTTTCTCTTATTTGGGAGATCTCATGTTGTGGGATTATAGATTATATTCTCATTAGTATGAACTATAAAAAAAGGTTCTTACATCCATCAAGGCTGCGTTGATGTAATTACTGCTTTCTCCATCTATTGTTATGAGGAAAGGGAGGCAACGGTCTGGAGGTAAGACATCCATGCAACGGTTCTTTTCATGGTTCCTTGGCAAGAGTGCTATACTGCAGTCTTCTACCCGTAGTGTTGGAGTCACCATGTTCAACGTCTGCAAACCAAATAGCATCAAAATGGCAGATTACGACTGGTCATAACTATTGTAATAAACTATGACACTATTTCAACATATTATTGGGAGAGTGTGACTATTGATGCTAATGGTGGCATATAAATTTCCCATCTGCCTGCTGAGATCCCTACAATCCTGAGAATGAAGTAACTACATGACTGGTGTAATGCTGCGGTCCCTGCACAAATTTTCTCTGTGCTAGCATTTGTGGATAATTAAAGCATTCTCCCACTTGAATAGAGCTGTGCTACAGAAACTGTAAAGGGGCTACAACATTAATCCAGTGCTGTGTCTACTGAAATCTCAGGAATGTTGGGGGCCCAGTAGTTAGACCCCAAATGATTAGACAGGACATAAGTACAAATAATTTTTAGCAGAAAATGCCCTACTGTATGAATGCAGTTTTTCTGTTAATGCAATTTTTTTATGTCTCAATCTGTTAAAAAAAAAAAAATAACACAGCTACTGGGCTATATTACAGGTCTTATCAGGAACAGTTTTCAACAGTTTCCATCACCGGAGGCAGGATTTTTATAACAGGTAACACCTCTATACACAGGATCTACCATTCACAATAGGTGATGTCATAGCTCACAAGAGCTATTGTATTCTAACTCCACCCACAGAGTACGTCCTGATGCTGGTAACAGGACGTAATCTTTCATTGTACGTGCCTCAGCATTCAGTAGTGAACACTACATGCACGAGCCTACAGAGAAAGAAAAAATTAAAAGGCCAGTAGCCATCAAAACACAGCTGCCGGCAAGCACTGTGGTCCCCATGAATCTGCCCGGGGGTCAGAGAAAAGGTCATTGCGGGCCATAAATGGCCCTTGTGCCTAAGGTTCCCCACTCCTTATTTAAGCAATAGGTTATTTTCTGATGGCACATTCCTTTTAAGAAGATGATCATTTGACTAATAATGCTAGATTCAGATTACGTTTGTGCTCATATTCCTGACTCCAAGTTGGAGGTTTCTGTCTAAATCCCCTTTAAAAAACAAACCATATCCGACTTATAAGATGGTAACCAAGGTCAAACAGAGTCCAAAATTACATATTTTGTTTCAAACTACAGTGTAAGACTCTAATACTGTTACATTTGAATCCCGTTTTTGGGGGGCTCAGACAGTAGCTTGCAATGGATTCAGAAATAAAACTTGAAAATTGCCCTAAATGGTATACATTCTGTATTGTTAACAAAAAAAAGTTAGCAAATCTAAGCAGATGTTAAGGCTTATATACGTTTTTAGGTCATATGGTAATTTAGATAAACATATATTATTCTTAATAATCGAAGAGTGTAGTAGAAAGGCGGCCCACTTGGATTCTGTTTCCCAAAGATACACAGGATCTGACAGCCAGCACGATATACAAAGTAGACTGACAGCAGACTTAAACCAGCCATACACATTAGATGGCTGTCGGCTGAATGAAGCTTCAGCTAGCTGATCATTCGGGTCTTCAGCCTTCTCAGCTGGCTTTCCCTCTAACAGGAGCACTCATTCAATCGAATGCTCCCGTGTTCTCTACGTGAGAGCCGTCGGCAGACTTTCCAGGAAACGGCTGATTTCCCAAAGTACAAAGCGATCAGCAGTCTAAAATCGGACATGCCTGAGCTAAACATTCCCTGACGATCAGTTTTCCGGGGCCTCCATACACATTAGGCTGTAGGACGAACCGGTCGATATAGGTAGGTTCATTCAACATTAGTCTAATCTTTATGGAGGCCTTAAGACAAACAATGGTGTACCAACACTAAAGGATGAAGTCCTATTAAAGAAAATTAGGTTCTTTTACACTTACTCTAAATTCCTCTTTAATTTGGCTGGAGTTTGTTTGCGGGTCCACTTTATTCATTTCATAGTATACTGATCGGACCTGAGATGCAGAGATTGATGTGTCCCCACATAAGCAGGCTTCTAATATGGCATCATGTATGAACACATACTGTTCCTGAAAATAGAAAAGCAAATATTGGACAGAAATTCACTGCTTGTGTTATTAAGAAAAAATAGTCTAACATTCAGAAATGAAAAATTAAAATGTATGAAAAGAAGGAATTTTTTTCTATATGTCAATTGAACTTGAAACAAGTTTTTCCATCCTATCCAATTGTATCCATTTTTATTATTTGTTCATCTTGATACTATGACCAACAATTGCACCATTTCATTTTTCTAAAATTGCTGATTTTCTTAGGAATAAAGGCTTGTTACTTTCTTTTTTTATGTTACATTTGTTATCAGAGGACATAATATTACTTAAAACTAAATACATAATATATTTGCAATGTATGGTGTTGTCATGTTAGTGCTATAGTATATGTAGAGTATATGTGTAACAATTGTTGGTTTCACTCTTACAATTTATTCTTTTACTACAGTATATACATGCTATTATATATTCTCGCCACACACTATATATGTATTCATATACACAGTGTACATACCTCCGTTTGTACCATGTTCACTCTACGAGAGCGAAGTTCCCTCACACAGTTGTAAATATCTACAACTCCTTCCCTTTCGGCCATGTCCAGCATGATGTCTATGACAATAAAGCAACCCGTTCGACCAGCTCCAGCGCTGAAAGAAAAAACACACCCATGAAGAACGAGTAAAAACTTTTCAAAGCTTTTTATTCCCTAAAGGGTTGAAGCAGTTGTGGAGCACGTGTTAAGATTTTCTTGCAGCCAAACACAGTGATCACACGAATATGGGAAATTGGTTACACCTAAACACAATAACAGAAATTAAAGGGGTTGCCTGAAAAACAATAGTATATTATAATCAAATCAATAGATCTTGTGATAAAAATAAGTTCCATAACTAGATGTGTTCAAAAAATGTTCCGGTGCTGAAATAATCTTATACATGTGCCCCTGCTGTGTACTGTGTAATGGCGGTGTCTGACCATACAGGAACATGGTCGGATCATACCATAGCTCTTGTGCAGGGGAGGTGAGGAAAAGGGAGTATACAGACCAGACAGCATGTTATCGCAGCTGATTCTTTCTGTGAGGTAAAACATGTTTAATCCCTTAACCCCCAAGGGTTGTTTGCACGTTAATGACAGGGCCAATTTTTACAATTCTGACCACTGTCCCTTTATGAGGTAAAAACTCTGGAACGCTTCCATGGATCCTGGTGATTCTGACATTGTTTTCTCGTGACATATTGTACTATTTTAGTGGTAAAATTTCTTTCATATAACTTGCTTTTATTTGTGAAAAAAACCCGGAAATTTGGCGAAAATTTAGAAAATTTTGCAATTTTCATGCCCTTAAATCACAGAGATATGGCAAACAGAATACTTAATAAGTAACATTTCCCACATGTCTACTTTACATCAGCACAATTTTGGAACCATAACCCAACATGTCTACTTTACATCAGCACAATTTTGGAACCATAATTTTTTTTTGTTAGGACGTTGTAAGGGTTAAAAGTTGACCAGCGATTTCTCATTTTTACAACACAATTTTATTTTACGGACCACATCACATTTGAAGTCACTTTGAGGGGTCTATATGAAAGAAAATACCCAAAAGTGACACCATTCTAAAAACTGCACCCCTCAAGGTTCTCAAAACCACATTTAAGAAGTTTATTAACCCTTTAGGTGCTTTACAGGAATTTTTTGAATACTTAAAAAAAAAAAAAATGAACATTTAACTTTTTTTAACAAAAAAATTACTTCAGGTCCACTTTTCTTTTATTTTACCAAGGGTAACAGGAGGAATTGGACCCCAAAAGTTGTTGTGAAATTTCTCCTGAGTACACTGATACCTGATATGTGGGGGGAACCACTGTTTCTGCGCATGGCAGAGCTCGGAAGGGAAGGAGCGCCGTTTGACTTTTTCAACATAAAATTTGCTGGAATTGAGATTGGACGCCATGTCGTATTTGGAGAGCCCCTGATGTGCCTAAACAGTGGAAACCTCCCACAAGTGACCCCATTTTGGAAACTAGACCCCCCAAGGAACATATCTAGATGTAAGGTGAGAACTTTATAACGTAGAGCCCTAAAAATAAAAAAAATCATATTTTTTTCCACAAGCATCATCTTTTAGTCCTCAATTTTTTATTTTCCCAAGGGTAACAGGAGAAATTGGACCCCAAAATTTCTTGTCCAATTTGTCCTGAGTACGCTGATACCCCATATGTGGGAGAAAACGACTGTATGGGCACAAGTCGGGGCTCGGAAGGGAAGTAGTGACGTTTTGGAATGCAGACTTTGATGGCATAGTCTGCGGGTGTCATGTCACGTTTGGAGAGCTCCTGATGTGCCTAAACAGTGGAAACCCCCACAAGTGACCCCATTTTGAAAACTAGACCCCCCAAGGAACTTATCTAGATGTGTGGTGCGCACTTTGAACCCCCAAGTGCATCACAGAAGTTTATAATGCCCAGGCGTGAAAATAAAAAAATCATATTTTTTCCACAAACATGATCTTTTAGACCCCATTTTTTTTCCCAAGGGTAACAGAAGAAATTGGACCCCAAAAGTCGTTGCCCAATTTGTCTTGAGTATGTTGATACCCCATATGTGGGGGTAATCTACTGTTTAGGCGCATGGCAGAGTTTGGAAGGGAAGGAGCACTGTTTAACTTTTTCAACGCAGAATTGACTGGAATTGAGATCAGACGCCATGTCGTGTTTGGAGAGCCCCTGATGTGCCTGAAGAGTGGAAACCCCCCAATTCTAACTCCAACCCTAACCCCAACACACCCTTAACCCTAATCTCAGCCATAACCCTAACCCTAGCCATAGCCCTAACCCTAGCCTTAACCCTAACCCTAATGGGAAAATGGAAATATATTTTTTGTAATTTTATTATTTTTCCCTAACTAAGGGGGTGATAAAGGGGGGTTTGATTTACTACTTATAGCGAGTTTTTTTGTCTGGCTGCTGTCACGCTAAAATACGCTTTTAATTGCAAAAAATAGTTTTTGCATCACCACATTTTGAGAGCTATAATTTTTCCATATTTTCACCCACAGAGTCATGTGAGGTGTTATTTTTTGGGGGACGAGTTGACGTTTTTATTGGTACCATTTTCCGGCACATGACATTTTTTGATCGCTTTTATTCTGATTTTTGGGATGCAGAATGAACAAAAATCAGCAATTCACATGGACCATATGTGACTTGCGAGAAATACACACCCGGTGTCTTTTAGAAAAGCCGGCAATTCAGTGCGCTATACAATAAACTCACACTGACAGGTTTAATAAAGAAACGAAAGAATAGATCTAGACACATAGAATACATATATATATATACACTCACTGGCCACTTTATTAGGTACACCTGTCCAACTGTGTGTCAAGACTTAATTTCTAATCAGCCAATCACATGGCGGCAACTCAGTGCATTTAGGCATGTAGACATGGTCAAGACAATCTCCTGCAGTTCAAACCGAGCATCAGTATGGGGAAGAAAGGTGATTTGAGTGCCTTTGAACGTGGCATGATTGTTGGTGCCAGAAGGGCTGGTCTGAGTATTTCAGAAACTGCTGATCTACTGGGATTTTCACGCACAACCATCTCTAGGGTTTACAGAGAATGGTCCGAAAAAGAAAAAAAATCCAGTGAGCGGCAGTTCTGTGGCCGGAAATGCCTTGTTGATGCCAGAGGTCAGAGGAGAATGGGCATACTGGTTCGAGCTGATAGAAAGGCAACAGTGACTCAAATTGCCACCCGTTACAACCAAGGTAGGCAGAAGAGCATCTCTGAACGCACAGTGCGTCGAACTTTGAGGCAGATGGGCTACAGCAGCAGAAGACCACACTGGGTACCACTCCTCTCAGCTAAGAACAGGCATCTGATGGCTACTTTCAGCAGGATAATGCGCCATGTCATAAAGCTCGAATCATCTCAGATTGGTTTCTTGAACATGACAATGAGTTCACTGTACTCAAATGGCCTCCTCAGTCACCAGATCTCAATCCAATAGAGCATCTTTGGGATGTGGTGGAACGGGAGATTCGCATCAGGGATGTGCAGCCGACAAATCTGCGCCAACTGTGTGATGCCATCATGTCAATATGGTCCAAAATCTCTGAGGAATGCTTCCAGCACCTTGTTGAATCTCTGCCACGAAGAATTGAGGCAGTTCTGAAGGCAAAAGGGGGTCCAACCCGTTACTAGCATGGTGTACCTAATAAAGTGGCCAGTGAGTGCATATATATATATATATACACACACATGTAATTGAGACACACATATATATATATATATATATATATATATATTTATATTTCACAAGAGTTCTTCATAACAGAATAGCCGCTAATTCGATTGCCGGCTTCTGTCAAATCATTCCCCAAGCCGACATGAAATGACACATGGTTTACATTCAGTAAACTATTTCATTTCATGGTTTTTTTATATGTCCCTGACTAATAATTAGATGAGGGTTTGTGTGCAAAATTTGGAAGGTGTAGGTGTTAATTTAAGGCAGGGGTAGGGAATCTTTTTGCTGCCAAGTGCCATTTGGATATTTAGACCATCCTTCGGGGGCCGTACAAACTCCGCCCACCAAGTACATCCTGACTCTGACACTGGTGTTAGGATGTAATCTTTTATTGCATGCCCTTCAGTGTTCATTAGTAAACACTGTGTGTGTGTGCTAACAGAGCAAGAAGAAATTAATGAGCTTGTGGCAATCAAAATATAGATCCCTGCCCAAGAATGCGGTCCCTGAGAATCTGCCCGGGGGCCTGATAAAAGGTCATCGAGGGCCGTAAAGGGCCCTGGGGCCTGAGGTTCCCCACCCCTGATTTAAGGGGTTAATTCGTTGTAAAAAATGCGTGGGCTCCTGCTGTAATTTGTCAACCAGAGAGGTAAAGCAGGTGAGTGAGGGCAGATTTTAATAGCCATAAGAGGGGCCATTGTTTTCGGCCCCCCCCTTGCTACAAAAATCTGCCCCCAGACACCCCAGAAATGGCGCATCTATAAGATGTGCCAATTCTGGCACTTATCCTCTCTATTCCCATTGCCCTGAAGCGGTGGCGAATGGGTTAATATAGCAAAGGGTTAATGTCACCATTCGATTGTAAGGTGACATTAATCCGATTAATAATGGAGAGGTGTCAATAAGATACCGATCCATTATTAACCCTATACTAAGAAAGGGTTAAAAACCACACAGACATAAAAAGTCTTTTAATGAAATAAATACACCAAGTTTTTGACAAATTTTTATTAGTCTGGTAATCCCAAAAAAACATGACCTGCAACAAAAATAACATAAAAAAATCACCAATATACTTACTTCTCTGCCGTTCAGTCATGTCCCACGCTGCAATCCATCAGAAGGGGTTAAATAGTTTACAATGAGGACTGATGCTAATGCGACCAGCCTCACTGTAATCTACTACAAAATGAATTGATTCAGCTCTGCGCAGCCTCAATGGCTGCCTGTAGATGATCTAATTACTGTGGGAAAGTTTCTGACTTTTTTACCACGGTCATTAGTTCATTCACAGATCAGCCGGGGACTCCCCGCAGCCTCAGTGACGTCAGGGAAGGTGTCTTCTACATAGGAAATGTTTATGAAAGGTTTCCTTTAAAGGGTTCCTGTCTGTGTGTTTACATAGCCATTATATGACTGGTATCTTGCATTTTTCCAGTGCTTTCCTCTCTGCACGCTGTACCTCTAAACTGTCAATTAACTCTAAGCTGGTGAGGAGAGACTAGCTGTTATATTGTCTCCTATATACTGCAAGGAACACAGATATATTCCTGCTCTTCATTCCTTTCACTGCATACAGAGAAAAGCAGCAGTAGTATGGAATAAATTATATAGCAGTACCTAACAGTGTAGATGTGAATTCAGCTCTGGCGTGAGGTAAAAGACTTGTTAGAATGATCAGCATAATCTTTCTGGGTCTGCCTATGCTTGTTTTTTCATTCTTCTCCTGAAGAAGATAAGAGATACTTGGCCCTCCAAATAGTGTAATGAATCTGTATTTTCATCCTGCACCTCACTCCTCCTCCACCCCCTTACCTCTCCCTAGGATATAATAGGAGGTGTATTCTGACACCTCATGGGCTGACAGTTTGTCCTGTCTTGAGCAAGATGGAGTTGAGCAGTTTTGAGTGGATGACAAGTTCAGAAGGTAGGGGGAGGGAAAAAAGTGTCTCATAAGTGGATCAGATGTATTGCAGCGTTGCATATAATAGTATGTACCATTGATTTATGCAAAGTTTGTTGAAAGTACAGCTCCCATTTATTAATAGGAAAAATTCTGGGATCTTCTCACACTGGTGGTTAATTCCCTCATTATGTGTGACAGATATCTGATTCCGTTATTTTATTATTGGTGGTCTAGTTAGTTTTCTTTCGTGGAAATGAGGATTTCATGAGTGGATGCTCTGATATGGGTTGTGGCACATCACAGGACATAGTGGAAAGATAAGCTGGTATGCAGAACCCAATTAGCACTCACTGCAAGGTTAAAGCAGAGAGAAGGTGATAGTGCAAACAAAAAGTGTTTAACAGCTTAAAGGAGTTTTCCAAAAAACAAAGTACATTTTAATTAATTGACCTTGAAATAAAAATAAGTTCCACAATTGAATCTGTTAATAAAATGTTCCTGTGCTGAGATAATCTTATAAATGTGCCCCTGCTGTGTACTGTGTAATGGTTGTGTCTGACTTTGCAGGAATATGGTCTGATCATATCACATCTCCTGGGCAGGGTAATAAGCAAAAGAGAGTATACACACAAGACAGCACGGGATCATTCTTTCTGTGAAGCAAAACATTTACTGCTAGTTTTTAACCCCTTTCTGCCATATACTATCCCGTCCATGTGCCCTGGGACTTAATTCACAAGGCTGGGATAGTACGTCACGGGGGGAGCGCCGCTGATCGCGGCCGGGTGTCAGCTGATTATCACAGCTGACACCCGGCACTATGTGTTAGGAGCGGTCACGGACCGCTCCCGACACATTAACCCCCGACACACTGTGATCAAACATGATCGCAGTGTTCCGGGGGCATAGGGAAGAATTACGCAGGGAGGGGGCCCTGAGACCCTCGGAACAACGTGAGAACATTGCTGATGACTTTACAATATATTTTTCAATTCCAGGGAACATTTTATGGTAATGCTTTAAATTTTGTCAACATTGACAAGCAACAAGCAAAAGAAAAGGGACAAGGAAATACAACATATCATAATCCATACCAGGCAAGTATCTTACATGGTTTATGCAATGAAATGTAAAAGCCTTGCAGGGAAAATGTTTTTAAAGTCCCTATACTTGTTTCATAAAAATCGCTATATCTGAGTGTATTGCTTTTATGTACATTGTAAATTCACCAACTTCATTATATGATCCTGCCCCTGGGATTTTATAAATGAGACCATCATGCAATCAATGTACGCTTTTCTATAGTACTGAAACCTAGGGTGGTCTGCAAGCAGTGTTATTTTTAACTGATCAATATGGCATAATAACAGCTATCTCATTTTCTGATGGGCTATAAATGTATTCATGTCCATTAAAAGGACGTTTACGTTTTAAAATAATGAAAAGCATTTTCTAATTTATTTAGGAAAAGCATATTAGGGAGGCCAACCAGGGCACGTGCCTCCCTTGGGTGCTGAGGGCTACCGAAATACAGCACTTGGACAGCAGACTGAACCTTTACCCAGGGTTAGAAAGCACGGCTACATCTTGGAAATTTATCCATGTTTTTCAAGATGTCTGATTGCTGTCATTTACTTTAAGAGGATGAAAACGTGGCCTGGTCATGTAAAGGACACAAAGGTGGAACACTAAAGATAGCTTTGATAATGGCATAATAATTGTGTGCCCTTCTGTGATCATCTCATGACCCGGACACACACTCATCTTCTGAGATAGGAATCCATTCAATGACCGCTAACAGACATCTCTAAAAAACGCAAAGAAATGGTATGCAAAAAGATGCAAAAGTTGTATTATTCGATAAATAAGCTGAAAATGGAATACACCTTAAAGTTGCTTCAGAGAGGAAGAGGACTAGAACTTTAGTGCCACCTATTGGAAGTAGCAACTCTAAAAAGTCTATATCGACCCTTTAAAAAGCCTTGTCACATTACTTAATATTAAAGCCAAACCCGAATCTCAATTTGCAGAAGCGTCTTTCAGGGTGTTCCCCCTCATCAGTGCAAAGCATGAGATTTGAGTTGGCTGTATGAGAGACCTCTGCCTGGGGTTTATAGGGTTAACATATGTCACTCTCCACAAAGAGAAACATTACCTTTTACACACCAGGCAGAGGCCTCTCATACAGCCAAAACAGATCTCATGCATTGCACTGTGGAGAGGCAACACCCTGAAACATGTGTCTGCAAATTTAGATTCTGGTTTGGCTTTTATCCTAAGTCAGGTGGAAAGGCTCATTAAGGCTGAGTGCAGACGGGGTTTTGAGCCCTGCGGATTTTTCCGTGCAGAATGGAAGAAAACCGCAGGTCAAATGACCTGCATTATTCCTGCGGATTTCTTCCATTTTTCACGCGGTTTTCATGCGGTTTTTGTGCGGTTTTCCATTGCGGTCTTCCCCCTGCGGATTTGGTAACAGGGGAGATAGAAAACCGCACAAAAGAAGCAACATGCTGCGGATTTTGTACCGCAGGAAAACCGCGCGGAAAAATCCGCAGCGTCTGCACAGCGGTTTTTTTTTTTCATTCATTTTAAAGGTACTGTACATCACAATGCGGATATGCAACGTTTCTGCGCGGTAAAATCCGCTGCGGAAACGCTGCAAATCTGCATCGTGTGCACATGGCCTAAAGGGTTGGTATTGACTATCAGAGTTGCTACTTTCAATAGGTAGCACTGGAGTTCAAGTCCTCTTCCTCTCTGAAGAGACAATTTGCATATTTAATTTCCGACAGGCGCATTGCATGGCCTATAAGTCTCATTACACTGACATGTCAGACATGTCACCCTCCACAAGCAGAAATGCTAGATCCCAATAAATTGTTATGTCATTAGAAAGGGAATAAAGAAAGACAATATATTATCAGTATTATAACAGTGTATGATTATTCAACTTGACACAGTAAAATCCCATGTAAAATAGATGTGTGAAATATAGTAACATTTTGAGTCATTATAAAAGTGATTGTGCATCTTTTAGAATTTCATTCTCAGTTTACCTGCAGTGCACAACCAGTGGGCCTGAGCTGGCTGGGCTCTTTGATTTGACTTGTCGTACAAAACCTAGAAGTCCTGTTGCATGGTATGGCACACCATGATCAGGCCAGCCTGTAAAGTGGAACTGGCGGATTTCTCGTATTTCATGCACTCCCCTCTGTAAATAACGAAAGAATAAAAATGAATATTAATTGGTGCATGTTGATCAGTCTGTGAAAAAAAATCAATTGCACGACAATGAATCCAGATGAAATGAAAAAAATATGTTGTAAATTAATAGAAATATGTTTGCAAGGTAATATTAAATACCTCCATAAAAGCTAAAGAAAACCCATACAAACATTGCAAATAATCTCTGTTGTGCTAAACATCAATGGTTCTTAGCAAATAATAATCACTATAGAATTCCTGTGTTATAATGGAGCCACTACAAAAACAGTTTTTTATTATTATAGGCAGGATATGTATAGTTTATAGTGAAGACTTCAATTATTTTGTCTGTTCTATTCTCTGTAGGTTGAAACCAATTTAATATTAGAAAAGTAACAAAGATATAATACAAATCACAAAGAAGAAAAAAGTTCAAAGATATGAACTGAATTCACCCCACTTCTTGCAGTTTCTTATAGTTTGCCAGAAAAATATTCTAGAAAGTCGTCATAAATCTCAATAAATATGATATCCTAATACAGCGCTACCATTTCTAATGGGATTGAATGGGACTCCATCTGTTCAGCAGATGAATCGAGTCTATACAAGATTTAATAAGAAACATCTCCAACTGGAGGTCTTCACACTTCTCTCATCAATGCAAACATATGCTATTTAGTGCAATTTGCAAACTTCACAGGACTGGGAAAGAACTTTTAGTTTCAGTTCACAAACAAAAAGTTAACTAAGAATATGTGGAAAACAGGGTGGACAGGAAAACGCTTCTTTTATTATATGCAGTAAAAGAATGTACTGGCGAAGAGAAATGAACAATTTAATACTATATGTCATGTGAACTGAGATAGAAATGTTGGGTTGTCAAGCGATAAAAGAAGATAGCGTTGGAGAACTCTTGGGGCCGACACAGAAAAAGATTTATGAACTAGTCATAGGCAGTGACAATACTTCATTGTATGCAAATATTCTATAATTTTCCACGTTATATCCATATTCATTGGTGTTTTGGAAGGACTCCTGAAAAGTTATTCGGTAGAACCTGTAAAAAACACAACATGCTACAAGCACCACATAGTTAAAGGGGTCATCCAGGACTTTATTATTATTTCCTAAAAGAGAAGAACTTACAGGCAGGTAGATGCTAAGTACCTGCCTGTTCCACCTGGCGACGATCTTTGCCAACCCACGTATCGTGCCTGCCGGCAATTGTCCTGCTTCCGAGATCATGTCGAAAGAGCAGCTTCTTCTCTTCTGCTCTGTCAATGAGGTGTCACTGCTGATGTCTAAATGCGGGGAGCTGACTGTCAATCGGCATGACATCAGCAGTGATGTCCTGTTGACAGAGCAGACTGGAAGAGAAGGCACTGCTCTGTCAATGTGACTTGAAATAATGCAGAACAGTCACCACCTGAGCCGGGAAATACAGTGGGCAAAATAAGTGTTTGATACATTGCCGATTTTGCAAGTTTTCCCACCTACAAAGAATGGAGCGGTCTGTAATTTTTATCGTAAGTACACGACAATTGTGAGAGACTAGAGATGGGCGGACCCCTGGAACATCCAAGGGTCCAGCGGGTTCGGCCCAACAGTTACAAAATTTCGGGTTCGGATACCAGAACAGTATCTGGACCTGAACCCAGACAACATTCAAGGGGCCCGAACATCCAGTGTTTGCCATGCTGTCATGTGAACAAACACCACTTCTGATCAGTGGCGAAATCACCCCCGCCAGTCAGACAGCTGTGGTTCCCACGCTGTCAAAAGGCAGTGTGAGCGCTCAGCTGTGATCGGAGGTATAAAGTTTACCTCCGATCACTGGTGTCAGATGATGGGACTACAGCTCCCATCATCCGACACCCGCTACCACTAATAACCGCGAGAGCATGTGCAGCGGATGGGACTACTGATGCCATCATCCAACACCTGCTGCCGCAGTGAGAGCATGAGTGGTGGATGGGAGTATTAATCAGCCGCTCCTGCGCTATAAATAAATAATTAAAAAAAAACCAGCGTGGCTTTCCCTGTATTTTTGATAACCAGTCAGGCAGAATTCACAACTGGGGGCTGCAAGCCTCAGCTGTCAGCTTCAACAAGGCAGGTTATCAAGAATAGAGGGGTCCCCATGCTGTTGTTTTAATTATTTAAATAAATAATTAAAAAATGGTGTGGGGTCCCCGCATTTTGGACAACCAGCCTTGCTAAAGCATACAGCTGGGGGCTGATATTCTCAGGTTGGTAAGGGGCCATGGATATTGGTCCCATCCAGCCTAAAAATAGCAGCCCGCAGCTTCCCAGAAAAGGCACAAAACTTTTAGATGCGCCAATTATGGTGCTTTGCCCAGCTCTTCCCACTTGCCCTGTAGCGGTGGCAAGTGGGGTTCATATTTGTGGGGTTGATGTCACCTTTGTATTGACAGGTGACATCAAGCCCACGGATTAGCAATGGAGAGGCGTCTATAAGACACCTATCCATTACTAATCCTATAGTTGAATGGTAAATAAAGACACAGCCAGAATAAAGTCCTTTATTAGAAATAAAACAAAACACAGTTTTACTATTTTATTTAAAAATAACAAACACAGTTGTACTCACCAAACGCCTAGTCCACCGAACCCCTCGTTCTCCTGTAATAAAACTAAAATAAAAAACAACAATATATCATACCTGCCTGTCATTCTGTTCTACACCATAATCTATTTCTGGGGGCATAAACAGTTTTCAAAATGGATGGTGCCAAGATACAACCGTACAGGCTGAGAACCACTGGTGACTGAGCAGCTGCGAGCACAGCCTCAGTGACCAATGGTGACATCATTGAGGTTACCTCCGGTCACTGAGGCTCTGTTCCCAGCCAGGCTGAACTGCCGTGACCTCAGTGAGATGCCCGCTAACACCGTGAGAAAAACGAACAGACAGGTATGGTATATTGTATGGTAAATATGAACCCCACTTGCCACCGCTACAAGGCAAGTGGGAAGAGCTGGGCAAAGTGCCAGATTTGGCGCATCTAATAGATGTGCCTTTTCTGGGCATCTGTGAGCTGCTATTTTTAGGCTGGGGGCCAATATCCTTGGCCCCCTACCAGCCTGAGAATACCAGCCCACTGCTGTCTACTTTAGCAAGGCTGGCTGTCAAAATAGGGGGTATCTCATGCCGTTAATTTTAATTATTTATTTAAATAATTTAAAAAAACAGCTTGGGGACCCCTCTATTATTGATAACCAGCCTTGTTGAAGCTGACAACTGAGGGTTGCAGCCCCCAGCTGTGAGTTCTGCCTGGCTGGTTATAAAAAATACAGGGGAACCCATGCCTTTATTATTATTATTATTTATTTACAGAGCAGGAGCAGCTGATGAAAACTCCCATCAGCCGCTCCTGCTGTCACTGTTATTAGCGGCATCAGTAGTCCAATCAGCTCACACCAGTGACCGGAGGTAAACGTTATACCTCCAATCACAGCTCAGCACTCACGCTGCCTTTTGTTAGCGTGGGAACCGCGGCTCTCTGACTGGTGGGGATGATTTCACCAGAAGTGGTGTTTGCTGCGCTGTCATGCACATGAAGATGCGAAAACACCCGGTGTTCGGGCAGCCAGGCCCGAACAGTAACACAGACTTCCTGGTGAAGTCCGTGTTCGGAGTATGTGCCCTAAAAGAAGGTGTTTGGTACAGGTGCCGAAGTTTACTATTTGGGCTGGCCCATCTCTATGAGACAGAATCTAAAAATAACAACCAGAAAATCACATTGCATGATTTTTACATAATTAAATTGCATTTTATTGCATTAAATAAGTATTTGATTACCTACTAACCAGCAAGAATTCTGGCTCTCACAGACCTGTTAGTTTTTCATTAAGAAACCCTCCTACTCTGCTCATTACTTGTTTTAATTGCACTTGTTTTAATTTGTTGCCTGTATAAAAGACACCACACAATCAATCACACTCCAACATCTCCAACATGGCGAAGACCAAAGAGCTGTCTAAGTACACCATTGTAGACAAGCACAATGCTTGGATAGGCTACAGGACAATAGGCAAACAGCTTGGTGAGAAGGCAACAAATGTCGGCACAAGTGTTAGAAAATGGAAGAATTATAAGATTTCTGTCAATCTTCCTCAGTCTGAGGCTCCATGCAAGATCTTGCCTCGAGGGGTAACAATGATTCTGAGAAGGGTCAGCAATCAGTCTAGAACTACACAGGAGAACCTGGTCAATGACCTGAAGAGAGCTGGGCCTACAGCATCAAACATTACCATAAGTAACACACTACGCCGTCATGAATTAAATTTCCTGCAGGGCACAAAAGGTCCCCCTATTCACGACAGCATATGAACAGGCCCGTTTGAAGTTCGCACTGACCATCTGAATGATGCAGAGGAGGCATGGGAGAAGGTCATGTGGTCAGAGGAGACTAAAATAGAACTTTTTGGTATCATCTCCACTAGCCGTGATTGGTGGAAGAAGAAGGTTGAGTACAACCCCAAGAACACAGTCCCAACCGTGAAGCATGTTGGGAGGTGCTTATCTGCAAAGGTGACAGGACAATTGCACGGTATTTAAGGAAGGATGGATGGGGTCACATACAGCTCTGACAAAAATTAAGAGACCACTGCACAGTTTTATAAAAATCAGCTTCTGACAGCTATTCCATTCCATTGACAGTTGAATTCCAGCCAGAGTACACCTCATTCTACTTACTGTGATTCTGATTGGGTGATCACCTGAACCAAATCTTATTTAATGAAGGAAATTATTAAAAAACCCTGCTGTGGTGTTCACAATCCTCTTGCAATAGGACAAGCTGAATGGCAAAACAAGTGGTAATAATATCCCAAAAGTAATAGGAATGAAAAAATAACTTTTAACCATGCCAAAGGAGTTGAAAAGAAAAGTCTTGAGTGAGGAAAAGAAGGGCTCAATTCTGGCTTTACAAGCAGAGGGATACAGTGAGCATCATGTTGCCTCCATCCTAAACATTTCTAAGACGGCAGTCTATTACAACAAGGTCAAGCAGCAGACATTGGGGACAACAAAGCTACAGACTGGCAGAGGCGAAAATGACTCTCCACTGACTGGGATTGACCGTCATCTTATTCGATTGTCACTCAGCAACTGCAGGATGACATCAAGTGACCTACAAAAGGAATGGCAAATGAAAGCTGGGGTGAAGTGCAGGGCAAGAACAGTTCGCAACAGGCACCTAGAGGCAGAGCTCAAGTCATGTAAAGCTAGAAAAAAGCCTTTCATCAATGAGAAGCAAAGGAGAGCCAGGTTGAAGCTTGCCAAAGACCATAAGGATTGGACCATAGAGGACTGGAGTAAGGTAATCTTCTCTGATGAGTCTAATTTTCAGCTGTGCCCAACACCTGGTTATCTTATGGTTAGATGGAGACCAGGAGAGGCGTACAAGCCACAGTGTCTTGCATCCACTGTGAAATTTGGTAGAGGATCAGTGATGATCTGGAGATGCTTCAGCAAGGCTGGAATTGGGCAGGTTAATGTATGAATCAAGCTGCATACAAGGTTATCCTGGAAAAACAGTTAATTCCTTCTGCTCAGGCAATGTTCCCCAACTCTGAGGACTGTTTTTTCCAGCAGGACAATGCGCCATGCCACACAGCTAGATCAATGTGTGGATGAAGGACCACCACATCAAATCCCTGTCATGGCCAACCCAATCTCAAGACGAGAACCACATTGAAAACCTCTGGAATGTAATCAAGAGGAAGATGGATAGTCACAAGCCATCAAAGGAAAACTCCTTACATTTTTGTACCAGGAGTGGCATAAGGTCACCCAAAAGCAGTGTGAAAGACTGGTGGAAAGCATGCCAAGACGCATGAAAGCTGTGATTAAAAATTATGGTTATTCCTCCAAATATTGATTTCCGAACTCTTACTGAGTTAAAACATTAGTATAGTTGTTTCTAAATGATTATGAACTTGTTTTCTTCGCACTATTTGAGGTCTGCAAGCACTGCATTTTTTTGTTATTTTGACCATTTCTTATTTTCTAAAAATAAATACAAAATTTAGTGCTTGGCAATTCGGAGACATGTTGTCAGTAGTTTATATAATAAAAGAGCAATTTACATTTTACTCAAAAATATACCTATAAAGAGAAAAATCAGACAAACTGAAAATTTTGCAGTGGTCTCTTAATTTTTGCCAGAGCTGTATCACAAGATTTAGGCCAACAACCTCCTTCCCTTGAATATGGGTCCTGCATGGGTCTTCCAGCATGACAATGACCCGAAACACACAGCTAGGTAAACTGAGCAGTGGCTCTGTAAGAAGCATTTCTTTGGAGGGAGCTGAAACTCAATGTTGCCCAGCGACAGCCCCAAAACCTGAAAGATCTGGAGAAGATTTAATTGCAAACAAAGGTTTCTGTACCAAATATTAAATTCAGTTTTTCAATTTTCTCAAATTCTTATTTCATGCAATAAAATACTGATTCATTTTGTATAAATCCTACAGTATGATTTTCATTTTTTAGATTCGGTCTCTCACAGTTGAAGTGTACCTACGATAAAAAATTACAGACTTCTCCATTCTTTGTAGGTGGGAAAACTTGCAAAATCCGCAGTGTATCAAGTACTTATTTTCCCCACTGTATTATTGCCATGCAGATCAGGTAGGTGGCTAGCAACTACCTGCCCGTAAGTTTTTAGCCCTATAGGAAAAAATAACCAAAGCGTTGGATAACCCCTTTAATTATATGATAAACCTATAAAGCCAAATAAAAGCAACGGAGTTTGTGAATACAGTCAAAGAATCAATGCATGACTGGCTGCAGCAGTCCATCTGGAAGGAACAGGAACTACGGAGTTTGGCAACCCCTTTAATGCTTACTACTGGTATTCAGTTAAGCCAAAAATCTTAGCCAACATATTGAGTAAGACAAATACTATCTATTAATGTCCAATAGTAGATTCTCAAGGGCTTACCTTTTCTACTGCAAAAGTCCGTATTACATATTCAGCAAGTAACTCTGTTTCAATAAGTGTCACTTTAATATCTTTATATATCTCTGTGTCATCTGGCCAGTATTTACAGCATTTCACCTGGGGAAGAAAATATTAAAGACGTGATGAGTTTCTTAGCTAGATTTAAAGGCACAAGACCCATCCTTATAAAAGAGAGCACTTAATGGATTACAAAATGTGTATACTGATCAAAACTATGTCAACCCATAGGCGACTGCAACATTTTATACTCATCTAGGAGAGTACTTATGTGATACATACTTTTAGATAAACCTTTGCAGCCACAATTTTGAATTTATTTCCATTTGCAATTAAAAATTAAACAACGATGTTGGTGGTCCTAAAGTATAAAAATACCTACAATACCCCACCACTTCTCCATATTGCAGCCTGTTTCCCAATCAATCTGGTGCCTTGTTTGTTTCTGCAGATCTTATGCAGACCAATGCATCTTCAAAGTTACAGACTACAATAATTTTTTTTGAAACCTGTCAGACAAGTATGATAATGTGTTTGAGCTATTATTACAAAATGACCACTTGTGTAATTTTTTTTATTTTACATTAATTAATAAAAAAAATGGCAATGCCTATTTTTCATATCTTTAATAAAAACAAAATTAGTAATCTTGCAATTTTCACACTTGTCACTGGAGCTTTTCTATAATCATATATTCAGCAAGCTCTTCATGGGCAGAGGAAGCTTTACAGTGACTGATAACGGAGGAAAGAACATGTGTTTGTCCTGCTCAATCTGGGTAAATAAGATCACTTCCTTATTTGACATTTTTCAGCTCCATTAAGGAGTATTGATTGAAAACTTAACATCAACACGTTTCAAACACTATTTGTATGAGAAGACCTCATGACCTCAATTGACTCCAAGCTTTATTTTGTTCACTCTCGTGGTGAGCTGGCGATTCCTTTTTACTTTCTAATTGACTGATAACACCTCTATACAAAGCTCATAACACAGGATCCAACCTTCATGTTAGGAAAGGTCGAAGCTTACCCTGATCCTGCTCCCTTCACAGTGATCTGAGCTCACACTCATTAGATGCTTCAGTACAAAAGATAGGGTCTGCTTCTGTCCATTGCTACTAATGTACATGTGAATTTTCTAAAGCAACAGGAAGTTAGAGCACAAAAAAGCCCCAGTGGCCAGTGTGAAAATTGCAAGAGTTAAAAAAAGACTTTTTAACACAAAAACCTGATTTAAACAATGGGTAATTTTCTGATGATAGCTTCTGTTTAAGAATTATTATTAACTCAGTTATTTAAAGTCTTTTTGCTATTTTTTTAAGCTTGCACTGTTAAGAGACACCATAAGACTGTGTTATTGTCTCTAACCCACAATAACACTATGCATAAATATTACAGCGTAATAGTAAAGGTCTCTGTCATTATATTCATCATGACTGTGCTCAGACAACCACGTTTGTCCTAGTGTCTGTGTGTTTGCTGTAGTGAAGCACAGTCATATACTGCAAATAACTTCAAAGAACATAACAGGAAGCAGCTGTAGAACGACCAGGAACACAGTCCATGGAAACAAAGATGTCTGGAGAGAGCTGCAGCCAACTGGTGACGCTCAGAGTCTGGCAGAAACAGACTTCAGCTTATCCATTGGAAGATCTCCTACTAAACGTCTACATTGGATTACTTACAGCATTTTGTATCCATATGGAGTGAAGGCAAAGAGTTTACACCAGCCATTTAGTAAATGCAAAATAAAACACTGATTAAAATAAAACTTGTGTGAAAAAACATAATGCTACTTTCCAGGAAAAATGTGCATCTATAGTAGTCAGCCAGCAGATCCCTTTATATTATATATCTACCAATACAGATGAGCGAATTTGTTCAGTTTTTGTCCCCGAATCTTATTTTGACATATTCGAGCCATATTTGAACACTATTCGTGCTGAATGTATGTTTAATGATCGGTTCTGAACATATTTGGTAATTTCTACTTCCACTGACTCTAATGATGTTCGGCTGTGTTCGAAGAATATTGCGAAAACAATATTGGATGCCGATCACATTCGGAACTGAATCCGAACAAATTCGCTGATCCCTATCTACCAACAACACGTGTAAGTGCATTGGCAGCACTAAGCTTTCTGTCCAATTGGATTTCACACTGTAGATTTTAGTGGAAAGTTGGAGCAATTTTTGCTCAACGACCAAGCAACATTTAGAAGTTTGGGGTAAAAAGTATTGACGAGGTTACTAATAATACACAATTCAGAGTGAAAGTGTGAAAATGATTTCCCATGCAGGTCAGAAGTCTTGGTACACCACTAGTTTGATGTAATTCAATGTAGTTACCCTAAAGAAAAGGTTTGTTGCTAATGGCTATTAAGGGGGCAATGAAAGTGAAGTAATGAGCACAATATGGTTGTCACCGTTGGACTGTTGGAGGAATGGGTCTCAGTAATGGCATCTTTTAAACCAATGTAATAGTGGCTCTAGGGATAAAATATTTGGGCGCACTGCAGCTCTCCTTGTATCTCCCCTGACGAAGCTACATGGACTAGCGACACGAGTTGGGAGGCACGGGCTTTCTTCCACCTTACTTAGTGGCAAGTATTTATATGACTATGTAAGTTATATGACTTTGCATGCTGTTCACTTGTAGCCAGCATATTAGAAAATTTAACTCAAATCTCTGGTTCAACACTCATACCCAATACCACTCTTTACTTACACGCATTTCGATATTGTTTCAATGGTTTTGAGGTTATCAACCTCATTTAACTCGGCTGTAATAGTACTCTTATTGTGAGTCTTTACATGTCTTTACTTCATGTTTTTAAGTGTTTTTAATGTTTGCACATTCAGTCTCTAATAAAGCCTTTTTCACGTATTATATATGGTGTGTGCATTTTTCTATTGCGCCCTATTGTCCCCTTTCCTTGATTCATGTACTCAGGCGCATTCGTTGCACCCCTTTATATATCTCTTATTGCTGGTGATGCCTGCTCTCTCCTGTTATTATTTTATTTATTTATTTTACTCACTTATAAAACGCGATTAATTCCACAGCGCTTTACAGACATTATCATCGCTGTCCCCAATGGGGCTCACAATCTAGAATCCCTATCAGTATGTCTTTGGAATGTGGGCGGAAACCGGAGAACCCGGAGGAAACCCACGCCAACACAGAGAGAACATACAAACTCCTTGCAGATGTTGTCATTGGTGGGATTTGAACCCAGGACCCCAGCGCTGCAAGGTTGCAGTGCTAACCACTGAGCCCCCGTGCTACCATTATTATGATGTTTTGGGCAGTGTTGAATTTAAGGGGGGTGTCTCAGCTTCTATAAAGGTATGATTGACAGTTCGAGCCAGCAGCACGGTTGAGCTTTTGGTCTGAACTCCTCGCTGTCCATTGCTGTAAGCAAAGGCTGCTTTGCCTTTGCTGTATCAGTTGATCAGAAGCTGGTAACCTTAAAGTCTCCAAAGGGGAATATCAAATACAGTGAAAGTATGAAGAAAAAATAAAAGTTCTTTTTGCCTCATTAGAAATAAAGCAATTAGAAAAATAAATACACATATTAGGTATTGTTGCGCTCGCAAAAGTCTGATCTATCAAAATATAAAATAAATTAAACTGATCGGTAAACAACATAACACAGAAGAAATCAAAACGTTAAAATTACGTTTTTCTTTTTACTGCTGCAACATTGAAACAAAATGCAATAAGAGGAGATCAAAACAACGTAACTATCCCAAAATGATATTAATAAAAACATCAGCTCAGGATGCAAAAAACAAGCCCTCATTTTCATAACGAAAACTGAAAATGTTACAGGTCTTGGAAAATGGCAACACAAGCAACATTTGTATTTATTCTTTTTTTTTCTTTTTACAAATTTCCGAATCTTTTTTCCGCAACTTAAATTTAAAAAAAAAAAAAATCCATGTTTGATATCTGTGTAATCATAATGACCTGGAAAATCATATTGCCAGGTCAGTTTTACCATATAGTGAATATAGTAAATAAAAAAATCAAAAACAATTGTGGAATTGCACTTTTTTTTTGCTATTTCAACGCACTTGGATTTTTTCCCCCTGCTTTCCAGTGCATCACAGGATAAAATAAATGGTATCAATCATAAGTACAACTGGTCTTGCAAAAAAACAAGCCCCTATATTATTATGTTATGTGGAATGGAAAAATAAAAAAGTTATAGTTCTTGGAAGGGGAGAAAAAAACAAACAAAAAAAAAACTGGCTGCGGCGTGAAGGGTTTAAGATGTGCAATATGGAAAGATTAACAAACTAGTGGTATCCATCTGAAGTTTGGAGATCGCATCCATTTCTGGAGTGTACGACTCGTAGCGAGGATTGCTTATGGGGAACCGGTGGCTTGGTCTACTCATGATTACCGAGTCATGGTAAAGTTGGTAGGCATGCACATGCGTCTAAGAAAAAAACAACCCTAAAGATGACCGAGACGACACAGTTAAATGGTAAATATATGATGACAGTTCCAGAAAACAGCTAGATATATACCCATGAATGCTTTATTCTAGCAGATTAGATTGTTAACACTATAATTACCAAATTGTCTAGCTTAGAGGAAAGAGAGGCAGCCAAATCGCTGCTGTTGAGACGGGCAATTACAAACAGCTCGGCGTGCTCCAGCAAAATCTCACCAATTATACTGCACAGTCTGTTGTTTCTGATATAATATTTTAAGCCAGAAGAACGCTCTTAAAATAGCTGCTCTTTAGGTGCTGAAGCCGAGCAATATTTCATATGTGGAGGAAAGTAGGTTATGGATGAAAGTTTCCTGTCAACAAATCTAGGGTAAAGCTGCAACAACAAGAGGCTCACTTCATCAAAGCAAAATAAAATGCCTTAGATGTCCATCCTGACGCGGAGAAAGATAGCTCCGTAATGTTCCCGTCCTGAACACATAAAAAACCCAAAGTATTTCACCAGACGTCATCTCTGAGTGCAACGCTCCACAATCTCAAAGAAAAACACTTGGTTTCCCCAATGGTCTTGGTCTTGCTCCAGTGACGACGACGCATCCTTGCTGCCCGGTTATTCCATGGGGTGATTTACTATCCTTGGATCTTAGAATTATCTACTTCACTGATGATGAAAGAGTTATGCAAAATCAAACTTTGCGCTCCGTGTTTTCTGCTCGGGCTCCTGTCATCGGGTTCGTCGCTGCTTTCCACACCACAGAGAAAAGTTAATGTTTGTAACGAAGACGTCAGGATGTGTTTTCTGCTCCGGGAGAATGTGATAAACAGTTTATAAATTGTGCGCATGTGTTGCTGTTGTTGGCCGAAATTCTGTTATGATAATCCAGGACGTTGCGGACTTCTAATTACGTTGTTTAATGATTTAATCAACGTAATGAGAAAAAATAACACTGCACCTAAGACAATTTATAATTTGGTCAAGTTGGAAATTATAGAAGTAATGGAGGAAAATAAATCAGCGGTTACCTAGACACCTGGATATGGATTTTACTTCTGTCCTCACACCTCAGTTCACTATTCTACCAATCTTCTACCACTATTTTCCTCCACCCTGATATAAATGGTAGAAAAATCAAAGTTGGCTCCTGTTTTGGCCTATATACACCGCACCTAGCTCTCCCTAGTGTCCATGCAGCCCTCTGGCTTGAAGTACTCCAGTAATTGCTAGCTCTCTATTGTACACTATGGAACACAACACTCTGCAATGTATGAGCAAAAAAGGAGCGAAGTGGAAGTCTGAATTCACAGGCCTGCCACAGTATGTCAAGATTCAGATGATTGTAGACTTCACACAGTATCTAACATTTCTACATATGGTCTTATCCTTACTGGATTATGAACAAGGTAAAAAAGAAAGAAAAAGATACGGTATATAGCTTACTAGTATGTCAAATGGGTACACTTAGAAGGGATTTGGGGATTTCTTTTTAATTCTGACCCCTTACAGACCCTATGGTTATTAAATAAACCAAAAACAGTCACATTTCAAGAGAATCTGTAAGTAGGACCAACTACAGTATATGGGCATGTAGGTGATAAGCGGAATAAAATGATGCCTTGTTATCTGTAACCCGATGCGTTATTTCAGAGAAATCCATGTTTTTCTTAAAGGGGTAATCCCGTCTCCAAGATCCTAACCCAATATGTAGTAGGTATAATAATGGCAAATATCTACAATTAAAAATGCAGTATAGTTCTTCTGATAAGCGATGTCGCTTACCCCACGTGCAGAGCATTGCAGAAGGTTAGACATCCGTAGTTATGACCACTAACAACTAATTAACTAACTGTCACTATGGGAGAGGGTGTAACCATGGATATCTATGCTACTGCAATGCCCTCCACATGGGGTAGATTACATAACTAATCAGAAACACTATACTACATTTCTAACTGGAAGCATTTGCTGATTATCATTATTCACCTACTGCATATTGGGATAGGATCTTGGAGATGGGAATACCCCTTGAATGTGTAAATGAGCTGTTAAGATCTATGGGCCGGACATAGATCTCCCTTAGAATCTGCCTCCAGAAAGTATTTTAAATGAACGGGGAAGATACCAGTAATGTAATAACTGACAGTCTGCTCTCCTAATCTTCATGCATCACTCTGGTAATGCCCCCTTTCATTCAAAATATGTTTTGGAGGCAGATTCTCAGGGAGATCTATGTCTGGCCCGTAGATCTTAACAGCTCAATTACATATAAGGAAAACATGGATTTCTTGGGAATAAGACATCGGATCGCAGATATCAAGGTATCATTTTATTCAGCTTCCTACAACCTAAATGCCCATATAGACGGCTTAGGAGGGTTGATCCTACTGACAGATTCCCTTTAATACATTTCGATTAGTAAGGGCATCTTATTTGGACTTAGCTCTTTATTATTCTTCACTCTTGTGATCTTTTGCATAAAGAGGACGTGTGACTAGGTGAACAATTGAGAATTGTTGCTCCTATTATATTCCTGCAGCTCCAGTATTAATAACTGGAATACTCAATGGAGCAGCGGGAATAAAAGAAAAATACTGGACTCTTTATAGCTGGTGACAGGTTCTCTTTAACGCGATAATGACTTAGTGCTGTACAGTTTCAGCGCTTGGTTCTAGGCTTTAACCCTGGGCTATTGTAAATTTACACAGCAGAGGTTAAGGATCTTGCAATCTAACATGGTCAGGTTGGGTCCGCAGTTGCCCGACACAGCTGTGGACCCTGGTGAGAACACAAAAGTAGTTTATTACCAATTCTGTCTTCTATTCACTGACTGCATAGCACTCAGTGAGCGATTAGCTTCACTTAGAATGGAAAAAAAAATATTTACAAAAATATTCCCCATTAAGATTATCTTTTGGGGGACAAATTATGTGAAAAAATATACACAAATAAAACATTGACAATAATAAAAAAAAACAACCTACATAGGTGTCTACACGTCTGTAATAACCTGGAGAATTCATTCACCAGATTACGTGGTGCGAAACACGAACAGTAAGAAAACAAACTAACTAAAACCAAAATTAGTTTTTTTTCTTTATTTTCATCGCAAAGAAACACCCATTGCTGCTCCATACACATGCTGGGAAGGGGTTAATAATTTCAGGGTTTTTTTATGTCACTTTTTTTTTTGCAATGTCTCCATATATAGAATTTTTTTTCCTGCTTCCCAGTACCCTGTATGGGGCCAATCAAAACTTTAACTCTTCCTGATTAAAAAAAAAACCCACAACATAACACTTTAACGAGGACAGAAAGATTTAAAAAAGAAAAAAAAACAGAGGAAAAAATGAAAACGCAAAAACGAAAATTGTCAGCGGTGGGAATCAATTTTGCCAAATGAAAATATTTTTTTACTGTTATTTACTCTCAGAAAATAATCCTAACAATTAGAGCTGCACAGAGAGGTCTATTTTACAAAAATGGCTTTTTATCATCCTCACTTGGTGACATAGCCTAAGGCAGCGGCAGATATTTGCCTTTCGATCTCCTCCTGTCAACAATCCTGCAAGTTTCCTAGAATACTGTATGACATAAAACTAGAAACCTGAACTTTGTTCATAGTCTTTTCTTTGTCACACAAGATCCAGAAGGACATTGTACAAAGGAAAAACAGAAACCTAGCATCAGCTGAGACACAGAATAAGCGGCACAAATGACAAGACCAAGATCAATACTGTGTTAGCGCTTCATTCATAAGACGCCGCTAATGTGTTTACTCCTTGGAGTATAAGCCGCTCGTATGAATGAACTCATTTTATCACCCGTTATCAGTGCTGCGCAGGGCAAACTAATAATATCTGTAAATGCCTGAAAGGCTCCATTTAAGTTTTTAATAAACAGTCACAGTTTAATGAGGTCTTTTCGGAACTGACTTAACATGTTTAGAAATCATTAGCCTAAATTACCAGCGCAAAAGTCTCCAGTGGGAGCCACGCAGATTGCACGGAATGCCGTCTGGAGGGGGAATCAGCGGAAAAGTACAAAAAAAAATTCATGTTGTCTCGACATACAAACAAAAAGGAACATTAATAAAACAAAGCTTACAAGACAGAAGTGTATTGTGCCACGGGGGATTTTTTTTTTTTAGAGAAACAGACAAACTTTGGTATTAAATGACAAGTACAGAATTGCGGATAGTGATATGTAGAATGTTGGCTACACGTGAAACGTAAGAGGTATACGGCCAGATAAAAAGACATTTAGGCAACACTTGGTAACGGGGAACCGGTAGCCTTTCCCAGCTGCCCTTGCCAAGTTGTGGAGCACTGAATGCCTGTGGACATCGACCCTTCCATTGCCAGGGTGTGTTCTATGGGTGCGGCAACAAAGAGGATCAGTAAATAGGATTTCACACAATGCAGGCGGGCGGGCGGATAAGAGAAAATGAAGCTCAGAAATCAATTGAAATCATTATGCAGATTTAAAGACTGATAGCGCCGATGTAAGATGGGAAGCGGCTTCCAGCACAATTATCAGGAGACATATTTGTTTTCATTGCAAGGCTGTTACATCGTGCTGGAGCAAAGTAACTTCTTTAATAGCTTGAGGACACGAAGGTGTAATCAGAAAATTAAAGTCTTTTTTCTTTGTGTACCCAAAGCAGTTCCTGAGCGGAACTTACCGGAAAAGAAACAGACCCAGAAGGCAAAATACACTAAGTCTTTACAATATAATATTAGGGTCAGAGATGCCGATAGATGCTGGGAGTGTAATCACAGTATCATGAATATGTGCTACATTCCCCTATACCTCACACCACACTTCTCCCCTCCATCATCATACTCTCAGTTTAGGGCATCAGTTCCTAATACCTAAGTAAAGCTGGACAATATAACAAAATTTGATTTCAAGGGAAAATTTAAGGGAATCTGCCACAAGGATTTTGCTATGTAATATGTAAACAGCATGATGTAGGGACCGAGACCCTAATTCCAGCTATGTATCACTTACTGAGCTGCTTGCTGTCATTTTGATAAAATCTCTGTTTTGTCTGCTGCAGATCTACCAGTTCTCTGAATACTGAGCTCTGCATAACCCCGCCCAAACCACTGATTGGCTGCTTTATGTGTAAACTGTGCAATGGCAGAAAGCTGCTCATCAGTGTTGGGGTGCGGTTACACAAAACAGGAGGACTATCAGGTAGAAGACAACTAGTCTTCTAGTGAAAATGTTCCCGTTCATAAAACACTGATTTTATTTAAACCACAACAAACAGACCAGTAAGTGACACATCCCTGGAATCAGGCTCTCTGCTCCTACATCATGGTGCTCAGATTACATAGCAAAAATCTACTAAACGAGTCCCTTTAAGCTGAGTATAAATTAGATTAATGTTGGCTGAATCCACTGATTTTGGCAGGGTCAGCTGGCCATCCGATGTGTATAGGGTCCTCCCGACTCTCATACGATGGGAGAAGAAGGATCAGGCATGTTGGATTTTAATATGCACAAACTTTTTGTTCTCTTCTTCCTCAGCAGCTGTCAGTGGTGTCTGACAGGACCCGTCTTCGCATACAGAATACACACACTCTCAGCCAAATTGTCACATGTATAGGGGGGTCGGGAGAGACAGCTGTCAGTATAACAGAGTGTATTTAATGTGTATGGCCAGCCTTAGATACCTCTGGGTCTTGGTGCAGAAGGAATGGGGACATTAAAGATATATAGTTGGGAAAAAAAGTATTTAGTCAACCACTAATTGCGCAAGTTCTCCTACTTAAAAAGATGAGAGAGGCCTGTAATTGACATCATAGGTAGACCACAACTATGAGAGTCAAAATGAGAATACAAATCCAGGACATCACCTTATCTGAATTGGTAAGATTTATTTTGCAAATTATGGTGGAAAATAGGTATTTGGTCACCTAAAAACATGCAAGATTTCTGGCTCTCACCGACCTGTAACTTCTTTAAGAGGCTCCTCTGTCCTCCTCTTATTACCTGTAGTAATGGCACCTGTTTGAACTTGTTATCAGTATAAAAGACACCTGTCCACAACCTCAAACAGTCACACTCCAAACTCCACTATGGTGAAGACCAAAGAGCTGTCCAATGACACCAGAAACAAAACTGTAGCCCTGCACCAGGATGGGATTATTGAATCTGCAATAGGCAAGCAGCTTGGTGTGATTAAATCAACTGTGGGAGCAATAATAAGAAAATGGAAGTCATACAAGACCACTGATAATCTCCCTCAATCTGGGGCTCCACGCAAGATCTCACCCTGTGGGGTCAAAATGATCACAAGAATGGTGAGCAAAAATCCCAGAACCACATGTGGGGACTTAGTGAATGACCTGCATAGAGCTGGGACCACCGTAACAAAGGCTACCATCAGTAATACACTATGCCACCAGGGACTCAGATCCCGCAGTGCCAGACGTGTCCCCCTGCTTAAGCCAGTACATGTCCGGGCTCATCTGAAGTTTGTTAGAGAGTATTTGGATTATCCAGAAGAGTATTGTGAGAATGTCATATGGTCTGATGAAACCAAAGTAGAACTGTTTGGTAGAAACAAAACTCGTCGTGTTTGGAGGAGACAGAATGCTGAGCTGCATCCAAAGAACACCATACCTACTGTGAAGAATGGGGGTGGCAACATCATGCTTTAGGGCTGTTTCTCTGCAAAGGGACCAGGACAACTGATCAGTGTACATGAAAGAATGAATGGGGTCATGTGTCGTGAGATTTTGAGTGCAAACCTCCTTCCATCAGCAAGGGCATTGAAGATGAAACGTTGGTGGGTCTTTTAGCATGATAATGATCCCAAGTACACCGCCAGGGCAACGAAGGAGTGGCTTCATAAGAAGCATATGAAGGTCCTGGAGTGGCCCAGCCAGTCTCCAGATCTCAACCCCATAGAAAACCTTTGGAGGGATTTGAAAGTCCGTGTTGCCCAGCGACAGGCCCACTGCTCTAGAAGAGATCTGCATGGAGGAATGGGCCAACATACCACCAACAGTGTGTCCCAACTTTGTGAAGACTTACAGAAAACGTTTGACCTCTGTCATTGCCAACAAAGGATATATAACAAAATATTGAGATGAACTTTTGTTAATGACCAAATACTTATTTTCCACCATAATTTGCAAAATAAATCTTGCCAAATCAGACAAGGTGATTTTCTGGATTTGTTTTTTCATCTTGACTCTCATAGTTGTGGCCTACCTATGAAGTCAATTACAGGCCTCTCATCTTTTTAAGTGGAATAGCTTGCATAATTGGTGGTTGACTAAATACTTTTTTTCCACACTGTATCTTTCTGATTAGCACTTTGAAAGAAAAATTAGTTGTTTAATTGCACCAACTCATCCAGTACTATAAGGGCATCTAATACTGTACCGCTCCAGGTATAATCACTTTATGGTAACCAAGAGTGAAAGATATGGTACCACACAATGGTATAAATTAAAACAACATCTTTATCGACAAAATCCAAAAACACATGATGACAAAAAAGAAAGGTGTCAGACAAAATGGAAAAAGGGACTAAATTTCATTTTATTTTTTATATTGTTTTTAATTGTTTGTCTTCTTTATTATTATTTTCTAGTTACTTCTCCCATGATGTGATCATGTTGGTCGTCTGTCCTTGTTCTAATTTTAGAAAGATGAAGAGTTTTTTAAGCCCCCGTTACACACTGCGATATCGCTAGCAATATCGCTGTAAAGTCACCGATTTTGTGACATTGCAGCGATATTGCTAGCGATATCGCTGCATGTGATACCTCCGACCGGCTCCCCCGCTGGTTATCGTTGGTCGCGCGAGAAGCTCCTGGACCATTCCTCGTCGGCCACTTCCTGCGGCGCTTCCTGTGGCGCCGACGAGCGACGCGTGGACGCGGGCGGGAGGACGCAGGATTGCCGCGTCTGACAGGTAAGTAGCGATCCCCGTCCCCAGCGATGTCGCTGGTGAGATCTGCCTGTGTGGCAGCTCACTAGCGGCCACTTAGCGATGCACCAGCGATCCTGACCGGGTCATATCGCTAGTCAGGATCGCTGGTGCATCGCTAGGTGTAACGGTACCCTTACATCGGTTGGACTTTCTGCTCTGGATGTTTTATATATAAAAAAATTTTTCATTGATGATTGTTGTTCCATCATTAGTGTTTATTATGTGGGTTATTGGGGATTATAGGGGATTTAATAATGTCGCACTGTCTTTTTAAAATAGTTATGCTATTTGGCTACAATATTTTTTGCATTGCTATAAAAAATAGTTTATAATGAGTTGTAGTATATTTGTGGACACATTATTATTAATATCTCACTTTATTATAATATGTACAATTCATTGCATGCAATTTTTGATATTGTCATAAATTAAGCTTTTGTCATTAATTAATTAGTTATATATATATGGATAATCATTATGTAGATATTAATTATGTATGTCTATGATTGTGTTATATAGCACTATGCATCTTACTTCACTAATTGGTGCTTTTTTCTGATTGCACCTTACCGTACCTTATTATTTTTTATATACAGTGGTGCTTTTTTCTTTAGCCCCTTAATGTCCAATGACGGACACAGTCCGTCATCAGACATTTCCCCTGCTTTGATGAGGGCTCCGGAGCTGAGCCCGCATCAAAGCCGGGACATGTCAGCTGTTATGAACAGCTGACATGTCCCACAATAGGCGCGAGCGGAATCGCCGTCCGCCCATGCCTATTAACTAGTTAAATGCCGCTGTCAAAGCTGACAGCGGGCATTTAAATAGAATTTCCAGCCGCCGGGCCGGAAATGACGTCATCGCCGACCCCCGTCACGTGATCGGGGGTCGGCGTCACGTTGCCTGGACAACCAGAGGTCTCTATGAGACCTCTATGGTTGTTCCAGGCATAAGGCTTTCAGCGCCACCCGGTGGTCGGCGCTGAAAGCACAGCAGTAAATCTGCTACATATGGGCGATCTGCTCATCGCCCATATGTAGCAGAGCCAATCGGGTTGCGCATGCTTCTAGCCTCCTATGGAGGCTATTGAAGCATGCCAAAAGTAAAAAAAAAAAAATGTTTAAAAATAAAAAAAAATAAAAAAAAACTAAAAGTTCAAATCACCCCCCTTTCGCCCCAATCAAAATAAAACATTAAAAAAAAAATCCCACATACACATATTAGGTATCGCCGCGTTCAGAATCGCCCGATCTATCAATAAAAAAAAGCATTAACCCGATCGCTAAACGGTGTAGCGAGAAAAAAATTAAAAACGCCAGAATTACGTTTTTTTGGTCACCAAGACATTGCATTAAAATGCAATAACGGGCGATCAAAAGAACGTATCTGCACAAAAGTGGTGTCATTAAAAACGTCAGTCCGGCACGGAAAAAATAAGCCCTCACCCGACCCCAGATCATGAAAAATGGAGACGCTACGGGTCTCGGAAAATTGCGCAATTTTTTTTTTTTTAGCAAACTTTGGAATTTTTTTTCACCACTTAGATAAAAGAGGACATAGACATGTTTGGTGTCTTTGAACTCGTAATGACCTGGAGAATCATAATGGTAGGTCAGATTTAGCATCTAGTGAACCTAACAAAAAAGCCAAGCAAAAAACAAGTGTGGGATTGCACTTTTTTTGCAATTTCACCACACTTGGAATTTTTTTCCCGTTTTCGAGTACACGATATGGTAAAACCAATGATGTCATTTAAAAGTACAACTCGTCCCGCAAAAAATAAGCCCTCACATGGCCAAATAAACGGAAAATTAAAAAAGTTATGGCTCTGGAAAGAAGGGGAGGGAAAAATGAAAATGTAAAACCAAAAATACCCCTGGTCGTTAAGGGGTTAAAGCACCCATATTGTAAGCTGCTTACTATATATGTTGGTTCACTTATATTGGTCCCTCATCCCCTTAGACTTTCCCATATTCTATGTGCTTTTAGCCATGTTTTCAGAGGTAGAGCGCATGCAGATACACAGGACCGCCAGGGATTTATGCTGTGATCGGTAGTGGCTTGCGGTGTCCGCGCATCCTGACAGGACCTGCAGTTACTGGGTCACGTGACCGCCTATTGCATCCCTGATTGGTTGGCGTGTCCATGTGATCTGGCGCATGCGCCGCTTTATACCTCTCTATACACTGATCAATAGGACCTTCGGGTATGCCCTGCGCAGGCGCGGATTCAGCGTTCCATTAATTTTACACAGACTACACATGTTCATGGACCAATGGTGAGGAGAGGTCATGTTTTTAGACTGGTAGTGCCCCCTCCCCTGACACGCCTCCAGAAGAAGCTGTGCGAAACGTGCGTTGGGGCAGAAGGGACGTCCAGGGATTCCCTCCAGCTTACATTGTAAAGATATTAACCATTTCTTGCCCACCTTTCTTGCGGCTAGAGCCGTTTAGGGGTTTATAGAGGGGTTGTCACAAGTGCTTTATCTATTTGATGGTCAGTGACCAAAGCATGTACTACATTATTCCCATTATGGGGATTGGTGGCCTTGTTTTTTCCTCATACTCAGTTATTAAGGGTGTGCTTTAAATGTCAATGATAAATTGCTGTTTGGGAATTTCCTATGGACTTTGTTAGTCCCTTTTTCCATTTTGTCTGACAACTTTCTTTTTTGTCATCATGTATTTTTGGATTTTGTCACTAAAGATGTTGTTTTAATTTATACCATTTTGTGGTACCATATCTTTCAATCTTGGGAACCATAAAGTGATTATATTGATATTGTGGTATATTACCCTTAATTGGGATTTTGCAAGTAAGTGGGCAATTTTGTGATTATACCACTCCAGGTATGCCAATAATCTTAAGGCTTCAAATATCTAAAATTTCAGTCTAAACTGGTGGCATCCTATCCCAGAAGTAAAACCAGGTATGTATACTTATGTGTGAGGAGGTTGTCTTCTAATGGTATTAACCCTTTAAGGACCAGGGAATTTTTCATTATTTGCGGTTCTGATTTTTCCTCACCTTTTTCAAAGAACCATCACTTCTTTATTTTTCTGCTGACAGACATATGATGGCTTGTTTTTTTTCCAGGACAAGCTGTAGTACTGAATGGCACCATTCATTTTGGCATAAAAATGACAAAAAAATTGGAAAGAAATTCAAGTAGGATGGAATGGGGGAAAAATATAATTCTGCCATTGTTTTAGGTGCTTTGTTTTTACAGTGTTCATTCTTCAGTAAAAATTACTTGAAAACATGACTGTCCCGCTGAATGCAATTACAGTGGTAAAGGTGTCCAGGATTTTTTATTATTATTTTAGCAGTGAAAAAAATTCTAAATTTTGTGAAAAAAGTTTTTTTGCTTATGTCGCAATTTTTGAGGACTCTAAGACCTATAACTTTTTAATTTTCAGAAATTTGTAAAAAAAAATGTTTTTTTACTTTGTATCACATTTTTGAAATCCATTTGCATTTTCATATTTTTTTGTTTTTATATTTTTAAAAACTTTTTTTTCCAATATTATTTCATTCACTTAGGAGACTTTTAATGAGAGAATGTGAAACAGCTGAAGAGATAAGGTAGCGGTAGGGAGCGCATGAGCAGACCATCGGTCAGGACGGAAGTGTGGCATAGGAGCCGGAAGTGGGGCATATCAGAAGAAGAAGGAAGGAATGATATGCTCATTGCGCTCCCTACTGCTACCTTATCTCTTCAGCTGTTTCACATTCTCTCATTAAAATGGCATAAATAGTCTCACTCTCTGGTGTCACATTCACTTTTCTTCTGACTGCGGCGCTGTCTTATTCTACCGCTTGTCCTGCTTAGAGGTTTGTCATCTGGAATTGCTTGTTTCACAATAATGGTGCTATGTATAATATGATTCTTATAGACTTGGTCTCACTTGGCAAAAATATTTTTTCCCCTCTCCTTCCTTTAGAAATCTGATCATCAATTTCATGGTTACATAGGTATATATATATATACATATACAGTGCCTACAAGTAGTATTCAACCCCCTGCAGATTTAGCAGGTTTACACATTCGGAATTAACTTGGCATTGTGACATTTGGACTGTAGATCAGCCTGGAAGTGTGAAATGCACTGCAGCAAAAAAGAATGTTATTTCTTTGTTTAATTTTTTTTTAAATTGTGAAAAGTTTATTCAGAGGGTCATTTATTATTCAACCCCTCAAACCACCAGAATTCTGTTTGGTTCCCCTAAAGTATTAAGAAGTATTTCAGGCACAAAGAACAATGAGCTTCACATGTTTGGATTAATTATCTCTTTTTCCAGCCTTTTCTGACTATTTAAGACCCTCCCCAAACTTGTGAACAGCACTCATACATGGTCAACATGGGAAAGACAAAGGAGCATTCCAAGGCCATCAGAGACAAGATCGTGGAGGGTCACAAGGCTGGCAAGGGGTACAAAACCCTTTCCAAGGAGTTGGGCCTACCTGTCTCCACTGTTGGGAGCATCATCCGGAAGTGGAAGGCTTATGGAACTACTGTTAGCCTTCCACGGCCTGGACAGCCTTTGAAAGTTTCCTCCCGTGCCGAGGCCAGGCTTGTCCGAAGAGTCAAGGCTAACCCAAGGACAACAAGGAAGGAGCTCCGGGAAGATCTCATGGCAGTGGGGACATTGGTTTCAGTCAATACCATAAGTAACGTACTCCACCGCAATGGTCTCCGTTCCAGACGAGCCCGTAAGGTACCTTTACTTTCAAAGCGTCATGTCAAGGCTCGTCTACAGTTTGCTCATGATCACTTGGAGGACTCTGAGACAGACTGGTTCAAGGTTCTCTGGTCTGATGAGACCAAGATCGAGATCTTTGGTGCCAACCACACACGTGACGTTTGGAGACTGGATGGCACTGCATACGACCCCAATAATACCATCCCTACAGTCAAGCATGGTTGTGGCAGCATCATGCTGTGGGGCTGTTTCTCAGCCAAGGGGCCTAGCCATCTGGTCCGCATCCATGGGAAGATGGATAGCACGGCCTACCTGGAGATTTTGGCCAAGAACCTCCGCTCCTCCATCAAGGATCTTAAGATGGGTCGTCATTTCATCTTCCAACAAGACAACGACCCAAAGCACACAGCCAAGAAAACCATGGCCTGGTTCAAGAGGCAAAAAATCAAGGTGTTGGAGTGGCCTAGTCAGTCTCCTGACCTTAACCCAATTGAAAACTTGTGGAAGGAGCTCAAGATTAAAGTCCACATGAGACACCCAAAGAACCTAGATAACTTGGAGAAGATCTGCATGGAGGAGTGGGCCAAGATAACTCCAGAGACCTGTGCCGGCCTGATCAGGTCTTATAAAAGACGATTATTAGCTGTAATTGCAAACAAGGGTTAATCCACAAAATATTAAACCTAGGGGTTGAATAATAATTGACCCACACTTTTATGTTTAAAATTTATTAAAATTTAACTGAGCAACATAACTTTTTGGTTTGTAAGATTTATGCATCTGTTAATAAATCCTGCTCTTGTGTGAAGTTTGAAGGCTCTAACTTATTTGCATCTTATCAAACCTGCTAAATCTGCAGGGGGTTGAATACTACTCGTAGGCACTGTATATATATATATATATATATATATATATATATATATATATACACACACACATAAAACATTTTTTTTCCTTTTTTTTCTTTTATACACCACATCAGTGTGATACCAGAAACTGCCTTAGGTTCTAATGAATCTTTGAGTTTTTTGTTTTATATATAAAAAAAAATTTTTTCAATGTGAACTGCCTCCAATGATGGTTATTAAAATTGCTTTTGTTTTTGTTATCTGAATGACATGTCAGGAATATCATTTATTTATCATTTATATATATATGTACTATAGACCAGTCAGCAACTCATTAATTTTGCTCTATGATTCATATTTTGTGATTGGCTGTCAATGTTATCTTTTCTATTTAGATAAAATACCCTTGAAAAAGGCTAGCATAAGCCAAAATGTTGGGTGATTTGTGTGACTGTTGTTTTCAATAAAAGAATCAAGCATATTGAAAAAGTCCTTTTTAGCCTCAGGTTATTTTTACTATAAGGCTGGAGTCACACTAACCTGCGTAAAATACGGTCAGTATTTTACATGCGTAATACGGATGACAGACCCCTAAACAGTGCTCCGTATGTCATCCGTAAGCAAGGTGTGGTCGCGTATTTTGCGCATGTCAGCATCCGTATGTAATCCGTATGGCATCCGTATGGTGAGATTTTCTCGCAGGCTTGCAAAATGGACATATAATGGAGCCCTATGACAGTTTTAATAAAGAAATGAAAGAATAGATATAGACACATAGAATGCATATATATATATATATATATATATATATATATATATATATATATATATATATATATATATGTGTATTCTATGTGTCTATATCTATTCTTTCATTTCTTTATTAAAACTGTCAGTGTGAGTTTACTGTATAGCGCACTGAATTGCCGGCTTTGCTAAAAGACACCGGGTGCGTATTTCTCGCAAGTCACATGTGTGGTCCGTGTGTAATCCGTATTTTTTGCGCACCCATAGACTTGAATTGGCGTACTACGGGCGTAGTACGCTGACAATCGCAGCATGCTGTGAGTGGCACGGAGCGGAGGATACGGAGGAGAAATATACGCCTGGTGCGAGGGACCCCATAGAGAATCATTGGTCCGTGTCTAATGCGTGCTTTTTGCGCCTCTCACGCACCCGTATTCCTCGCCAGTGTGACTCCGGCCTTAGAATCCTGGTTTTCCTGAAGGCCAGGTTGTATCTTTCCCATTCATTATTAAATATAGGGACCTGGAGCAGTTTGCCAAAGAAGAATGGTCTAAAATTCCAGCAGGGCATTGTAAGAAACTCATTGATGGTCCATTTTTGGAGTTTTGTGTGAAATGATCAATGTTTTGCTTTTTGCTTCATTCTCTTTTGTGTTTTTTCATTTAAGACAAATTAAATGAAGATAATAATGCCCAAGAATTTGTGTTTGCAATCATTTTCAGGAAGAAACTGAGTATTATCTGACAGAATTGCAGGGGTGTCAATACTTTTGGTCACAACTGTAGCGTAGAGTAAAAGTTTCTGATACATTTTAAAAAGCAGAAAAGAATTCTACAACTTAAGGGGTCACACATTAAAAAAGCGCTAGCTGTTTTTTTACAATAAATGGCATTGTAGGTTATAAATAATCTAGAGACAGAGAATGTAGAACTGGTGGAGAAAGGTTGAATTTGATGGATGTGTCTTTTTTCAAACTATATGACTATATAATTATGTAATTTTAATAATTGACTTTTACAATCCAAATATCCGGTGTAGTTGTATCCACACAAATATAACACTGTAATCTGGAGGAGGCCATTTCTTTACTCAACATTTCTAATCGATTACTCAGATCCCGTGCATCTATTATCTCCAGTCAAGTGAATGGGAGAAGATGTGTTGTATAATTCACAGCCAACTACAAAATACCACAATCACCACTTCCGGTGCACTGCGGCACCCCCAGTCAGCCGAGAGTCACAACCACAATGATATTTTATGGATAAGCGATCCTAACAGTAGGTTATCAATATTAAAGTACTAGAAAACCCTTTATAAGAACTGGTATGGTAGATCATCAATAATGCGTTCATTGATTTAGCCCCGATGTCGCCAACAAAGATAAATGAAAGAAAATAAAGAAAATCCATGTGTACACTGCTAAATATTTTACCTCTATAGAAATGATAGCAAAAAAATAAAATCAATCCAGGATAGTACATAAAGTAATAGGTCTACTGGGCCTAATGGAGTTTTCCAATGATTTTACCTTTGCCCTGTTACCCCTGTGACATGTGATCAATGTATTACTGCTGGGGGGCGACTCCTGGGGTGCAGCTGCTTACACAGATGACATTCTAGAGATATTATTGGAGCAGTTACTAGAATCAGGAAGATTTTCTCAAAGGATAATTATTTCAGTTGTTTCAATACATGAGAATTGCTGAATATGGATAATCATTTATAACCAATATAACACTAAGAAAGATTATGCAAATGTAAATCCCCATCTCGTAAAATTAATGTAACAAGTTTTCATCAGGCTGATATGATAGTTTTGCTAACAAATAATAAATTATAACAATTAATTATCACTGTTCCTGGTCATAATCATGAATTATCATTAATAAAAATTGCAACCTGTACAGCACCCTAACACACGCACGACTGCGCCCCTGGCATGGACCTTTTACCCCCATGTAACACATTACATACATAATTAGAATGAATACTCACTACCAGATGTTTCCACTTTATATTCATAAAATATCACAAATGTTAAATAAACAACAAAATGCAGAAAACATATCTCACCCTGCCAACCTCTACTAGATTGGTCACCATGACTATGCTGGCTGTATTTTCATGCCACACCATCCTCCAAAAATCATACACCGTTTCTTGCATCGGGCCTGTGCAGGGAGATAATAAAATATTGTTTAGAAAGAAATTCTTAATATATAAAACATATCATTTATAAAGTACAGAGAGGCTAAAAATGTACAGCTGGAATGAGAATGATTTCATGAACAGCATCCGCAATGTTTCCCACCGTGCACGGTTATTCCAAGCTACTGTATCACAGTGGCTGAAAATTTCCCTCTGTATTCCCACTAGATGTACTATTAATAAAGACAAGATAACGACTACAACATTGAACACTGTACAGTACTTCTGCCTAATTTACCCATTTGGAAGATCTTATCTACAATGTCGCTCATTTGTTTTAAATAATTAATTTTACTCAGGAGTTTCATAGCAGAGACGTGCAGCAGAACCTGGGTGTCTACATGGATAAAATGGGTGGGAAGATTCTACCTAATACTCTCTGTACTGTCATAAAAAGAGAAAGACAACCAAGCATAGGTTATGTATACATACAGACATACACACACACACATATACATACATACACACACATACATACATTCACACATATACACATACACTACTGTTCAAAAGTTTAGGGTCACTTAGAAATTTCCTTATTATTGAAAGAAAAGCAGTTTTTTCCAATGAAGCTAACATTAAATGATTCAGAAATACACTCTATACATTGTTAATGTGGTAAATGACTATTCTAGCTGCAAACGTCTGGTTTGTAATGCAATATGTTCATAGGTGTATAGAGGCTCACTTCCAACAACCATCACTGCAGTGTTCTTATGGTACTTTGTGTTTGCTAACTGTGTAAGAAGGCTAATGGATGGTTAGGATACCCTTGAAAACCCTTGTGCAAGTATGTTAGCACAGCTGAAAACAGTTTGGCTGATTAGAGAAGCTATAAACCTGACCTTCCTTTGAGCTAGTTGAGAATCTGGAGCATTACATTTGTTGGTTCCATTAAACTCTCAAAATGGCCAGAAAAAGAACTTTCATGTGAAACTCCACAGTCTATTCTTGTTCTTAGAAATAAAGGCTATTCCATGTGAGAAATTGACAAGAAACTGAAGATTTCCTACAACGGTGTGTAGCACTCCCTTCAAAGGAGAGTACAAACAGGCTCTAACCAGAGTAGAAAGAGAAGTGGGAGGCCCCGCTGCACAACTGAGCAACAAGACAAATACATTAGAGTCTGTAGTTTGAGAAATCGACGCCTCAAAGGTCCTCAACTGGCAGCTTCATTAAATAGTACACGCAAAATGCCAGTGTCAACGTCTACAGTGAAGAGGCGACTCCGGGATGCTGGCCTTCAGGGCAGCGTGACAAAGAAAAAGCCATATCTGAGACTGGCTAATAAAAGGAAAAGATTAATATGGGCAAAAGAACACAGACATTGGACAGAGGAAGATTTTTAAAAAGTGTTATGGACAGACAAATCCAAGTTTGAGGTGTTTGGATCACACAGAAGAACATTTGTGAGACGCAGAACAACTGAAAAGATGCTGGAAGAGTGCCTGACGCCATCTGTCAAGCATGGTGGAGGTAATGTGGTTTGGGGTTGCTTTGGTGCTGGTAAAGTGGGAGATTTGTACAAGGTAAAAGGAATTTTGAATAAGGAAGGCTATCACTCCATTTGCAATGCCATGCCATACCCTGTGGACAGTGCTTGATTGGAGCCAATTTCATCCTACAACAGAACAATGACCCAAAGCACACCTCCAAATTATGCAAGAACTATTTAGGGAAGCAGCAGGCAGCTGGTATTCTATCTGTAATGGAGTGGCCAGGGCAGTCACCAGACCTCAACCCCATTGAGCTGATGTGGGAGCAACTTGACCGTATGGTACTTAAAAAGTGCCCATCAAGCCAAACCAACTTGTGGGAGGGGCTTCTGGAAGCATGGGGTGAAATTTCTCCAGATTACCTCAGCAAATTAATTGCTAGAATGCCAAAGGTCTGCAATGCTGGAATTGCTGCAAAGGAAGCATTCTTTGACGAAAGCAAAGTTTGAAGGAGAAAATTATTATTTCAAATAAAAATCTTTTTTTCGAACCTTGTCAATATCTGGACTAGATTATAAATTCATTTGGAAAGTCATTTGATTAATAAAAGTATGAGTTTTCATGGAAAACAAAAAAATTGTCTGGGTGACCCAAAACTTTTGAATGGTGGTGTACATACATACATAGAAGTATAGAGTATCAATCTATTATCTATATATTATTTATTATCCATCTATCCTCACTAGTGTTGAGCATTCCGATACTGCAAATATCGGGTATCGGCCGATATTCGCTGTATCGGAATTCCGATACCGAGTACCGATATTTTTTCAATATCGGAATCGGAAGTTCCCATAATGCAATGAGCCACTGTTGTGGCTCTGATTGGCTGCCAAAATGACGTCATCATGATGCGCGGTCTGTGCGCATCATAATGCGCCGTCAGTTCGGGCCTTCCGGGGGGTCTGTACCGGCCTGCCCAGGGGTCTGTGCCGGCCTGCCCGGGGGTCTGTACCGGCCTGCCCGGGGGTCTGTACCGGCCTGCCCGTGGGGTCTGTACCGGCCTGCCCTTGGGGTCTGTACCGGCCTGCCCGTGGGGTCTGTACCGGCCTGCCCGTGGGGTCTGTGCCGACTGCCCGGGGGTCTGTGCCGACTGCCGGGGGTCTGTACCGGCCTGCCGGGGGGGCTGTGCCGGCCTGCCGGTGGTCTTTGCCGACTGTCCGGGGGTCTGTGCAGGCTGCGGGGGTCTGTGCAGGCATCGTCCGATGGGAATACAAGTCCCATCGGGCGATGCTTGCTACAATGACAGTGAATGACACATTAGCCAATGATGGGACAGTAGTAGTCCCATCATCCGGCTAATGTGTTGAATGTAAAAAAAAAAAAAATACATACTACATACATACTACATGCATGCAACATACATACTACATACATGCTACATACATAATACATATATACTACATGCATGCAACATACATGCTACATACATACTACATGCATGCAACATACATATATACTACATATATACTACATGCAACATACATATATACTGCATGCAACATACATACTACATGCATGCAACATGCATACAACATATATACCACATATATACTACAAGCATGCAACATACATATATACTACATGCAACATGCATACTACATATATACCACATGCATGCAACATACATACTACATATATACCACATGCATGCAACATACGTACTACATATATACTACATGCATGCAACATGCATACTACATATATACTACATGCATACTACATATATACCACATGCATGCAACATACATACTACATATATACCACATATATACTACATGCATGCAACATACATATATACTACATATATACGACATGCATGCAACATACATACTACATATATACTACATGCATGCAACATGCATATTACATATATACCACATGCATGCAACATACATACTACATATATACCACATGCATGCAACATACATACTACATATATACCACATGCATGCAACATGCATACTACATATATACCACATATATACTACATGCATGCAACATACATATATACTACATGCAACATACATACTACATATATACCACATGCATACTACATATATACCACATATATACTACATGCATACTACATATATAACACATGCAACATACATATATACAACATATATACTACATGCAACATACATACTACATATATACCACATATATACTACATGCATACTACATATATACCACATGCATGCAACATACATACTACATATATACTACATGCATGTAACATACATATATACTACATGTATACTACATGCAACATACATACTACATATATACTACATGCATACAACAGGCATACCACATATATGCTACATGCATGCAACATACATATATACCACATGCATGCAACATGCATACTACATATATACTACATGCATACTACATATATACCACATGCATGCAACATACATACTACATATATACCACATGCATGCAACATACTACATATATACTACATGCATGCAACATACATATATACTACATATATACTACATGCAACATACATACTACATATATATTACATGCATGCAACATGCATACTACATATATACCACATATATACTACATGCATGCAACATACATATATACTACATGCAACATGCATACTACATATATACCACATGCATGCAACATGCATACTACATATATACCACATATATACTACATGCATACTACATATATACCACATGCATGCAACATACATACTACATATATACTACATGCATGCAACATACATATATACTACATGCAACATACATACTACATATATACCACATGCATGCAACATGCATACTACCAATATACCGCATATATACTACATGCAACATGCATACTACATATATACCACATGCATGCAACATGCATACTACATATATACCACATATTTACTACATGCATACTACATATATACCACATATATACTACATGCATACTACATATATACCACATATATACTACATGCATACTACATATATACCACATGCATGCAACATACATACTACATATATACCACATTTACTACATGCATACTACATATATACCACATGCATGCAACATACATACTACATATATAACACATGCATGCAACATGCATACTACATATATACTACATGCATGCAACATACATATATGCTACATATATACTACATGCAACATACATACTACATATATACTACATGCATGCAACATGCATACTACATATATACTGCATGCATGCAACATACATATATATACTACATGCAACATGCATGCTACATATATACCACATGCATGCAACATGCATACTACATACAGTGGGGCAAAAAAGTATTTAGTCAGTCAGCAATAGTGCAAGTTCCACCACTTAAAAAGATGAGAGGCGTCTGTAATTTACATCATAGGTAGACCTCAACTATGGGAGACAAACTGAGAAAAAAAAATCCAGAAAATCACATTGTCTGTTTTTTTTTCATTTTATTTGCATATTATGGTGGAAAATAAGTATTTGGTCAGAAACAAGCAATCAAGATTTCTGGCTCTCACAGACCTGTAACTTCTTCTTTAAGAGTCTCCTCTTTCCTCCACTCATTACCTGTAGTAATGGCACCTGTTTAAACTTGTTATCAGTATAAAAAGACACCTGTGCACACCCTCAAACAGTCTGACTCCAAACTCCACTATGGTGAAGACCAAAGAGCTGTCAAAGGACACCAGAAACAAAATTGTAGCCCTGCACCAGGCTGGGAAGACTGAATCTGCAATAGCCAACCAGCTTGGAGTGAAGAAATCAACTGTGGGAGCAATAATTAGAAAATGGAAGACATACAAGACCACTGATAATCTCCCTCGATCTGGTGCTCCACGCAAAATCCCACCCCGTGGGGTCAGAATGATCACAAGAACGGTGAGCAAAAATCCCAGAACCACGCGGGGGGACCTAGTGAATGAACTGCAGAGAGCTGGGACCAATGTAACAAGGCCTACCATAAGTAACACACTACGCCACCATGGACTCAGATCCTGCAGTGCCAGACGTGTCCCACTGCTTAAGCCTGTACATGTCCGGGCCCGTCTGAAGTTTGCTAGAGAGCATTTGGATGATCCAGAGGAGTTTTGGGAGAATGTCCTATGGTCTGATGAAACCAAACTGGAACTGTTTGGTAGAAACACAACTTGTCGTGTTTGGAGGAAAAAGAATACTGAGTTGCATCCATCAAACACCATACCTACTGTAAAGCATGGTGGTGGAAACATCATGCTTTGGGGCTGTTTCTCTGCAAAGGGGCCAGGACGACTGATCCGGGTACATGAAAGAATGAATGGGGCCATGTATCGTGAGATTTTGAGTGCAAACCTCCTTCCATCAGCAAGGGCATTGAAGATGAAACGTGGCTGGGTCTTTCAACATGACAATGATCCAAAGCACACCGCCAGGGCAACGAAGGAGTGGCTTCGTAAGAAGCATTTCAAGGTCCTGGAGTGGCCTAGCCAGTCTCCAGATCTCAACCCTATAGAAAACCTTTGGAGGGAGTTGAAAGTCCGTGTTGCCAAGCGAAAAGCCAAAAACATCACTGCTCTAGAGGAGATCTCCATGGAGAAATGGGCCAACATACCAACAACAGTGTGTGGCAACCTTGTGAAGACTTACAGAAAACGTTTGACCTCTGTCATTGCCAATAAAGGATATATCACAAAGAATTGAGATGAAATTTTGTTTCTGACCAAATACTTATTTTCCACCATAATATGCAAATAAAATGAAAAAAAAACAGACAATGTGATTTTCTGGATTTTTTCTTCTCAGTTTGTCTCCCATAGTTGAGGTCTACCTATGATATAAATTACAGACGCCTCTCATCTTTTTAAGTGGTGGAACTTGCACTATTGCTGACTGACTAAATACTTTTTTGCCCCACTGTATATACCACATATATACTACATGCATACTACATATATACTACATGCATGCAACATACATACATACTACATATATACTACATGCATACTACATATATACCACATGCATGCAACATACATATATACAACATATATACTACATGCATACTACCATATACCACATATATACTACATGCATGCAACATACATATACACTCACTGGCCACTTTATTAGGTACACTATGCTAGTAACGGGTTGGACCCCCTTTTGCCTTCAGAACTGCCTCAATTCTTCGTGGCAGAGATTCAACAAGGTGCTGGAAGCATTCCTCAGAGATTTTGGACCATATTGACATGATGGCATCACACAGTTGGCGCAGATTTGTCGGCTGCACATCCCTGATGCGAATCTCCCGTTCCACCACATCCCAAAGATGCTCTATTGGATTGAGATCTGGTGACTGAGGAGGCCATTTGAGTACAGTGAACTCATTGTCATGTTCAAGAAACCAATCTGAGATGATACGAGCTTTATGACATGGCGCATTATCCTGCTGAAAGTAGCCATCAGATGCCTGTTCTTAGCTGAGAGGAGTGGTACCCAGTGTGGTCTTCTGCTGCTGTAGCCCATCTGCCTCAAAGTTCGACGCACTGTGCGTTCAGAGATGCTCTTCTGCCTACCTTGGTTGTAACGGGTGGCAATTTGAGTCACTGTTGCCTTTCTATCAGCTCGAACCAGTATGCCCATTCTCCTCTGACCTCTGGCTTCAACAAGGCATTTCCGGCCACAGAACTGCCACTCACTGGATTTTTTTTCTTTTTCGGACCATTCTCTGTAAACCCTAGAGATGGTTGTGCGTGAAAATCCCAGTAGATCAGCAGTTTCTGAAATACTCAGACCAGCCCTTCTGGCACCAACAATCATGCCACGTTCAAAGGCACTCAAATCACCTTTCTTCCCCATACTGATGCTCGGTTTGAACTGCAGGAGATTGTCTTGACCATGTCTACATGCCTAAATGCACTGAGTTGCCGCCATGTGATTGGCTGATTAGAAATTAAGTCTTAACACACAGTTGGACAGGTGTACCTAATAAAGTGGCCAGTGAGTGTATACTACATATATACCACATGCAACATACATACTACATATATACTACATGCATGCTACATGCATGCAACATACATACTACATATATACTACATGCATGCAACATACATATATACTACATGCATGCAACATGCATACTACATATATTCCACATATATACTACATGCAACATACATACTACATATATACTACATGCATGCAACATGCATACTACATATATACAATGTATATACTACATGCATGCAACATACATATATACAACATATCTACTACATGCACGCAACATACATATATACTACATGCATGCAACATACATATAAACTACATATATACTACATGCAACATACATACTACATATATACCACATGCATGCAACATGCATACTACATATATACTACATATATACTACATGCATGCAACATACATATACACTACATGCATGCAACATACATACTACATATATACCACATGCATGCAACATACATATATACTACATACAATACATTCATATAGACATACAGTACATATAACATAGAGTACATACTCACCATCACTTGTCACTTTGATCCCCGAAGCCATTGTCATCTGAGGAATAAATATTAAAATAACAAACCACCAATATACTTACCCCTGATCCGCAGAAGTCCACGAATGTCCCATGACGATCTTGCGTGGAGAACAGCAGCATTATCTGATGCTACCGTTCTCTACGGGCCCCAGGAATCCAGTGTCGGGAGGTAGGTATCCTTCCGCACTGTATTCCTCCCCCACTGTAAAAAGAAAAAGTCCCTAGTCTCACTTTATGGCATTGCTGTGTGAAAAATTTCCCATGCAGCTTTTGCCATAAAGTGAGACTAGGGACTTTTTTTTTTTTTTTACAGTGGTGGAGGAATACAGTGCGGAAGGATACCTACCTCCCGTCATTGGATTCCTGGAGCCCGTAGAGATTGGTAGAATCAGCTGATGCTGCTGTTCTCCACGCAAGATCGTCGTGGGACACTCGTGGACTTTTGCAGATCAGGGGTAAGTATATTGGTGGTTTGTTATTTTAATATTTATTCCTCAGATGACAATGGCTTCGGGGATCAAAGTGACAAGTGATGGTGAGTATGTACTCTATGCTATATGTACTGTATGTCTATATGTATGTATTGTATGAATGTATTGTATGTAGTATATATGTATGCTGCATGCATGTAGTATGTATGTTGCATGTAGTATATATGTGGTATATATGTAGTATGCATGTTGCATGCAAGTAGTATATATGTTGTATGTATGTTGCATGCATGTAGTATATATGTGGTATACATGTAGTATGCATGTAGTATATATGTATGTTGCATGCATGTAGTATATATGTTATATTTATATGTATGTTGCATGCATGTAGTATATATGTTGTATGTATGTTGCATGTAGTATATATGTGGTATATATGTAGTATGCATGTTGCATGCATGTAGTATATATGTTGTATATATCTATGTTGCATGCATGTAGTATATATGTGGTATATATGTGTTATGTATGTTGCATGCATGTAGTATATATGTAGTATGCATGTAGTATATATGTATGTTGCATGCATGTAGTATATATGTTATATTTATATGTATGTTGCATGTAGTATATATGTTGTATGTATGTTGCATGTAGTATATATGTGGTATATATGTAGTATATATGTTGTATGCATGTTGTATATATGTAGTATATATGTATGTTGCATGCATGTAGTATATATGTGGTATATATGTAGTATGCATGTGGTATAAATGTATGTTGCATGCATGCAGTATATATGTATGTTGCATGCATGTGGTATATATGTAGTATGTATGTAGTATGTATATATGTTGCATGCATTAGTATATATGTAGTATGTATGTTGCATGTAGTATATAGGTAGTACATATGTATGTTGCATGCATGTAGTATATATGTAGTATGCATGTAGTATATATGTATGTTGCATGCATGTGGTATATACGTAGTATGCATGTTGCATGCATGTAGTATATATGTTGTATATATGTATGTTGCACGCATGTAGTATATATGTTGTATATATGTATGCTGCATGCATGTGGTATATATGTAGTATGCATGTAGTATATATGTGGTATATATGTAGTATGTATGTTGCATGCATGTAGTATGCATGTTGCATGCATGTAGTATATATGTAGTATGTATGTTGCATGTGGTATATATGTAGTATATATGTATGTTGCATGTAGTATATATGTGGTATATATGTAGTATGCATGTTGCATGCATGTAGTATATATGTTATATATATGTATGTTGCGTGCATGTGGTATATATGTAGTATGCATGTAGTATGTGTGTAGTATGTTGCATGCATGTAGTATATATGTAGTATGCATGTTGCATGTAGTATATATGTAGTATATATGTATGTTGCATGCATGTAGTATATATGTGGTATATATGTAGTATGCATGTTGCATGCATGTAGTATATATGTAGTATGCATGTAGTTTATATGTAGTATGTATGTTGCATGCATGTAGTATATATGTAGTATGTATGTTGCATGCATGTAGTATATATGTAGTATGCATGTGGTATATATGTAGTATGCATGTGGCATATATGTAGTATGTATGCATGTTGCATGCATGTAGTATATATGTGGCATGCATGTAGTATGTATGTTGCATGCATGTAGTATATATGTAGTATGCATGTTGCATGTAGTATATATGTATGTAGTATGTATGTTGCATGCATGTAGTATATATGTAGTATGTATGTTGCATGTAGTATATATGTAGCATGTATGTAGTATGTATGTAGTATGTATGTAGTATATATGTAGTATGCATGTAGCATGCATGTAGTATATATGTAGTATGTATGTAGTATGTATATATCTATGTTGCATGCATGTGGTATATATGTAGTGTGCATGTGGTATATATGTAGTATGTATGCATGTTGCATGCATGTAGTATATATGTAGTATGCATGTTGCATTTAGTAGATATGTATGTTGCATGCATGCAGTATATATATATATATATATATATATGTATGTGGTATGCATGTAGTATATATGTTGCATGCATGTAGTATATATGTAGTATGCATGTTGCATGTAGTATATATATATATATATGTATGTTGCATGCATGTAGTATATATGTAGTATGTATGTTGCATGCATGTAGTAAATATGTAGCATGCATGTAGTATGTTTTTTTTTCCTCTACATTCAACACATTAGCCGGATGATAGGACTACTACTGTCCCATCATTGGCTAATGTGTCAATCACCGTCATGGTAGCAGGCATCGCCCGATGGGACTTGTAGTCCCATCGGACGATCCTGCACAGACCCCCGCAGCCTGCACAGACCCCTGGACAGTCGGTACAGACCACCGGCAGGCCGGCACAGCCCCCCGGCAGGCCGGTACAGACCCCTGCAGCCTGCACAGACCCCCGGACAGTCGGTACAGACCTCCGGGCAGTCGGCACAGACCCCCGGGCAGTCCGCACAGACCCCCGGGCAGTAGGTACAGACCCCCGGGCAGTCGGCACAGACCCCCGGCAGGCCGGCACAGACCCCCGGAAGGTCCGTACACACCCCCCGAGAGGCTGTACAAGGACAGAAAAGGGTTTTTCTTATTCCGATACCGGAAGTCCCATAGACTTGAATGGGACTTCCGGTATCGGAATCAGCGATACCCGATACTTTTTTTGTATCGGGCCGATACCATCCGATCCGATATTTTAAGGTATCGGATGGTATCGCTCAACACTAATCCTCATATCTATCTATTACTATATATATATATATATATATATATATATACACACAGTGGGGCAAAAAAGTATTTAGTCAGTCAGCAATAGTGCAAGTTCCACCACTTAAAAAGATGAGAGGCGTCTATGATTTACATCATAGGTAGACCTCAACTATGGGAGACAAACTGAGAAAAAAAAATCCAGAAAATCACATTGTCTGTTTTTTTTATCATTTTATTTGCATATTATGGTGGAAAATAAGTATTTGGTCAGAAACAAGCAATCAAGATTTCTGGCTCTCACAGACCTGTAACTTCTTCTTTAAGAGTCTCCTCTTTCCTCCACTCATTACCTGTAGTAATGGCACCTGTTTAAACTTGTTATCAGTATAAAAAGACACCTGTGCACACCCTCAAACAGTCTGACTCCAAACTCCACTATGGTGAAGACCAAAGAGCTGTCAAAGGACACCAGAAACAAAATTGTAGCCCTGCACCAGGCTGGGAAGACTGAATCTGCAATAGCCAACCAGCATGGAGTGAAGAAATCAACTGTGGGAGCAATAATTAGAAAATGGAAGACATACAAGACCACTGATAATCTCCCTCGATCTGGTGCTCCACGCAAAATCCCACCCCGTGGGGTCAGAATGATCACAAGAACGGTGAGCAAAAATCCCAGAACCACGTGGGGGGACCTAGTGAATGAACTGCAGAGAGCTGGGACCAATGTAACAAGGCCTACCATAAGTAACACACTACGCCACCATGGACTCAGATCCTGCAGTGCCAGACGTGTCCCACTGCTTAAGCCTGTACATGTCCGGGCCCGTCTGAAGTTTGCTAGAGAGCATTTGGATGATCCAGAGGAGTTTTGGGAGAATGTCCTATGGTCTGATGAAACCAAACTGGAACTGTTTGGTAGAAACACAACTTGTCGTGTTTGGAGGAAAAAGAATACTTAGTTGCATCCATCAAACACCATACCTACTGTAAAGCATGGTGGTGGAAACATCATGCTTTGGCGCTGTTTCTCTGCAAAGGGGCCAGGACGACTGATCCGGGTACATGAAAGAATGAATGGGGCCATGTATCGTGAGATTTTGAGTGCAAACCTCCTTCCATCAGCAAGGGCATTGAAGATGAAACGTGGCTGGGTCTTTCAACATGACAATGATCCAAAGCACACCGCCAGGGCAATGAAGGAGTGGCTTCGTAAGAAGCATTTCAAGGTCCTGGAGTGGCCTAGCCAGTCTCCAGATCTCAACCCTATAGAAAACCTTTGGAGGGAGTTGAAAGTCCGTGTTGCCAAGCGAAAAGCCAAAAACATCACTGCTCTAGAGGAGATCTGCATGGAGGAATGGGCCAACATACCAACAACAGTGTGTGGCAACCTTGTGAAGACTTACAGAAAACGTTTGACCTCTGTCATTGCCAACAAAGGATATATCACAAAGTATTGAGATGAAATTTTGTTTCTGACCAAATACTTATTTTCCACCATAATATGCAAATAAAATGAAAAAAAACAGACAATGTGATTTTCTGGATTTTTTTATCTCAGTTTGTCTCCCATAGTTGAGGTCTACCTATGATGTAAATTACAGACGCCTCTCATCTTTTTAAGTGGTGGAACTTGCTCTATTGCTGACTGACTAAATACTTTTTTGCCCCACTGTATATACAGTCCTGGCTGAAAGTGTCGGCACCCTTGAAATGGTTCCAGAAAATTACATGCTTTGTTATACACATGTTTACTTCCTTTATATGTATTGGGAAAAAAAAACAGAGAAAAAAAATGACAATTTGAACATAATTTTACACAAAACCCCAATGAAGCACATCCTTTGTTGGCGATTACAATGGGAGCTGGCAGACGTGAATCTTGCATCAATGTACACCACCATGGAATCAGAGATGCTCTAAAATTAAATAATAATTTAAGTGCCCAAGTGTAGTCAGCGTGGCAGAACGTTCCTCAGACAACCATTAATAACCTCACTGGTAGCAGCCAAAGTGTGTAAGTGCGGGGATTTCTGCGAGTGGTGCTCATACTCTATACTGAATAAATCATGATGTTATAAAAAACAGTTTCCATTTGTTCATCAATTGCATCATTAACACCTCTATCAATCCTGTGATTTCCATCATTCCAAGACTTGCCATCTTATACCTAAGACCTTTCTAAGAAAATTTAAAAATGTACCATCCTATAAAAAATATATATATCAAATCTGTAAATTTGTCATTCTACATCTATCCCACTATCTTGAGCTGTGAGATAGTACTGTGAAGATTTTGTGCATCATTTAAAGGGGTTAAGCATAAATAAACTTGGCGCTTAATATGCGGAAAAAAATTCAGATCCTTTTTATTATGCATCCACACAAAATAAGAATTAAACGTTTTCAGTCCGTCATAGAACCTTCATCAGAATGTTCCTTTAGCAGAAACTAGAATAGATATTCTTGGATGTTATATCCATTTGGAAGCTAGCAATTTATCCAAAGATGTTGTTATATTGTGCTGGATGTAATGTAACTTTTTGAGACAAAAGCGTCTATTAGGAAGGAGTCTGGAATTGGGCATATATGCTGGACAAAAAGGGGCTGTGTGAGCAAAAAGATGAGTTACCAGCGCGTCTATTAAAGGCAAGAAGCTTGCAGTGGAGTAGCGCTTGGTGCCCTGGTCCGTGGCGCAGGGATACCACCGTTCAGGGAACGTCCTCCCTGAACGGCGGTATCCCTGCACACGGACCGGGGCACCAAGCGCTACTCCACTGCAAGCTTCTTGCCTTTAATAGACGCGCTGGTAACTCATCTTTTTGCTCACACAGCCCCTTTTTGTCCAGAATATATCCCCAATTCCGGACTCCTTCCTAATAGACGCTTTTGTCTCAAAAAGTTACATTACATCCAGCACAATATAACATCATCTTTAGATAAATTGCTAGCTTCCAAATGGATAAAACATCCATGAATATCTCTTCTAGTTTCCGCTAAAGGAATATTCTGATGAAGGTCCTATGACGGACCAAAAACGTTTAATTCTTATTTTGTCTGGATGCATAATAAAAAGGAACTGATATTTTGTTCCGCATATTGAGTTCCAAGTTTATGCTTTATATTTGATGGGTTGGATGCCCGACTTGAGCACCGACAGCAGCAGAATTCTCGAGTGCCGTGTTATTTATATCTACTCATTTAAAGGGGTTGTCCGGTCCAAATCGATAAGTCTTCAGTAACGCCCACTGGACAGGCCCTGGCCGCGTGTATGCATAATGCATACATACCCTCCATTTCCAACTCATCAAACGGTGAATGCCCACAGCACATAGTGCGTGCACTGGGGGGATTCATAAGTCTGCAGTCACACAGGGTGACTGCAGACTTATCAATTTGGACTGGCCAACCCCTTTAAACAGAAAGGAAATCTATGATGCTGACTTCATGGCAAATGAATGATGGATTACTGTTTATTATCGAGCAGCAGGAGGAGTAAAGTAGAGGAAAGAGCTACAAAGGTAAAACCTGTCAAAGCTTCTTCAAGGTGTCTTTTTTGGGCTCTGTGTTTAATCAAGACACAATTCAGGCGTTTAGATGTGATATCATCGTATAATAGATTGCACCTTTATGAGCAGCTCTCCATGTCTGGGGGATAAACAGTTTTCAACTTGGAAGGTGCCAAGATGCAACCGTCCAGGCTGAGAACCACTGGTGAATAAGCCTCAGTGACCGGCGGTGTTGTCATTAAGGTTACCTCCGGTCACTGAGGCTGCGTCCCCTTCCGAGCTGAACTGCTGTGACCTCGATGAGATCCCTGCTAGCACCGTGAGAAAAACTCACATGACAGCATGGTAAACACCCGGTGTTCGGGCAGCTGAACCCAAACAGTAACACGGACCACCTAGTGAAGTCCGTGTTCGGTGTCCATGCCCGAACAGTAGGTGTTCAGTAGGGATGCCAAACTTCACTTTTCGGGTTCGCCCATCTCTTCTAATGACATGTATTTGAGAAAAGGCTTATAATTTCATCTTCTGTCACTATTTGTGTTTTTATAACAAACTGTACATCCTCTTTTAATTAGGTGAAGAGCATAGGGGTATGGACAATGGTTGTGCGGTATATAAAAGATATATTGTGATTGCACTTAAGATTGAAGTTATGGTTAGAATATCTGGATGCCATTACTGGCTCACTCCGTACGATAGACACGCAAGACACTCTATCCCTACAAATGGCTTGTTTCAAACAATTCTCTTCAATTCAAAAGCTTTCTATTCTTTCACATTGATGAATTTCAAATTGCAGCCTGACATTTTAATAAATGATTATAGAACCACTTGTCTTGGGCATAAATTAAAATCCAATGAAGCCTTTAGGGCAGAGTGGGATTTACAGCTCGTTGTGAGCCCAAGCATAAATTCTGTGCCAGTTTGTGGATTGTGGAGCGCTGCAAGATTAACCACTTCAAGATCCGACCATTTTGCCCATTCATAACCAGGAACATTTTTTTTAGTTTTTGCTATATGGTTTAAGAGCTCTAAAGTTTTCTCTCATTCTAACGTTCGAATAATTTTTGCTTCTTTTTTTTTGGTACTTGAGTTTGAATTTTTATGTAATTTTTACTTTTTTGGTTTTTTTTTTGCCAATATTAGGAAAAATATGAAGAGATAAGAAAATACAAATCTGTTTTATTCTTTTTCCAAATGTTTGATAGGACCACTAAAATACATATTTGATTGTTTTCCCCTTTCTGAAATAGCTATTTCTACATATCAGACATTAGACAGTGGTTGGAATGGTGGTGGCTTTGTTTTTGTTCATCCTGTTTAATGACCTTATGAACGACACATGAGAAGACATTGAATTAAATTTCACAAATAATGTATTTTTTGTATTACTGATTTTCCCTGTAACTTCACGCAGTCATATTTGCCCCAATTAAAGGGCAAATTAAGTCTCCTAGCTGCACTGCGGAGTTGACCCAAGTCTGATAAACCCAACACATCCTGCTCCCATCCAACTGGCACACAGAGATGAAGAAATCGCTAGGAGAAAGTGAGGTTTCTGCTTCCCAAACTAAATACACATAGCTCGTTCAGAGTTGTGTATACTATGATCAGACTGACAGAGATGGTAATAAACCATCTCTGCCTTCTCTAAGAGGAATCCAGCTATCTCTGACATCCAAAGTCTCTGACATATCGACTTCCGAGCAGCTGCACACTATGCAAGGATGAATGAACCTTCTTGTAGAGCCATATGTGGACCATCTCAATGTTTTAAAACATTGCTGTTGTTAAACTGTTTTTTGTATTGCAGGTCCAAAAAATCACAACACGGTATATATAATTATTAATAGAATGTGTTAATTGTAAACATTAGAGTTGAGCGAAACAGGTCAGCCAGATTCACAAGTCGCCGACTTATGGCAAAGTCGGGTTTCACCAACCGAAACCCGACCACAGCGTGAAGTCGGCCATGCGGTCGGCAAAAAGAGCGCCAAAGTTGCATTTTCCAGAATGCTTGCACGTGACTTTTTTTCAGCCAATGAGCAAGAACGTACACTGTGGGCAACGAGATGACATGTGCAGCGTCCGGAGAGAGAGTTTTCGAGCACATTAAAAAAGCGGTCCGGCATGTAGGTGTGTTTACTGTCCTCCACTCCCTGCCGACTTTGCTTCCCCATTGACTTGCATTGGGTTTCATGTTTCAGTTGGACCTTCGACTTTTCCTGATAGTCGGCGATTTCAATCGACTCGACTTTTGATCCTAGAAAAGGCAAAGTCGCTCATCTCTAGTAAACATTAAATAATTCTTAATATTTTATATTGAATATGTCAGCAGATTTTTATGTAATCTGAGAGCAGGATGGTGTAGGGGCAGAGATCCTGATTTCAGCAATGTGTCACTTACTGGGCTTTTTGTTGCTGATTCAATAAAATCAGTGTTTCATCAGATTATTACTACGAGTCTAGGTATCTCATGCCTTATTGTCAACTGCTCTGTGGAAACCCAACCCTACTACTAGTAGTTAAGCCCCCTTCACACATAGCGAGATCGCTAGCGATATCGCTAAAGCGTCACCGATTTTGTGGCGCAACAGCGATATTGGTAGCGATCTCGCTACATGTGACACTTACCTTCGACCCGGCTCCCCACTGGATATCGCTGATCGTGCGAGAACGGGATGGTCTATTTCTCGTCGTCGGCTTCCTGCTGGCGCCGACGAGCGACTTCCATGGACGTGGGCGGAAGACGTCACCCTCGCTGCATGTGACAGGTAAGTGACGACCGCCAACCACTGCTGCATCGCTGGTGAGATCTGCCTGTTTGGCAGCTCACTAGCGACCATTTAGCAATGCACTAGCGATCCTGACCAGGTCGTATCGTTGTCGGGATCGCTGGTGCATCGCTAAATGTAACGGGACCTTTAGCAGCTGTCAATATACAGTGTACTCAGAAAGCTGCCGATCAGTGGGGTGGGCGGGGTTACATATGACTCAGTATTCAGAGATCTACTAGATCTGTAGCAGATAAAACAGTGTTTGTAAGATAACGAAAGCATGCAGACCAGCAAGTGAAACCTTGCTGGAAACAGAGTTTCAGCCCCTACCTCTCGGCTGTTCTCAGATTACATAGCAAAAACCTGGTGACATATTTCCTATAGGTTTCTCAGGTATATGTCAACTAAAGCCTCTGAGTAGCCTGTTTCTGTTTACATGTATAAATGCGACCATAAGCCTTACATAAAATGCCTTTTATGTGCACTAGTAAAGTTGTAGCTACACATTTCTCCAGTTAGCTTGCATATTAAGTTCCTAGACCTCTAGCTAAATATTTTAGCCAAGGCACAAAAGCTGGTTCCCATCCTGTCCCCCAAAACTATATTCCTGTGCACAAATACGAACAACCCTGGTATAGAATAGTAAGGGCGAGGTAATTGTGTTGGTAACTTAAAATAAAGTCAAGTAATAAAAGCTGTGAAGGAGATGGCTTTTGCTGTGCAATCTGAAAACAGTATGAAGTAGGGGTAAAAACACATATTTCAGTGATGCCTGTCTTATTAAGCTCTGTCCTGTTGTTTTCTTGTAATATTTGTTTAAGCACCAGGAGCTTATCATTGCTCAGACTATAAGTGCCTGCTAGTTTGATTTGTTCCTTTCTCTAATACACAGCTATCTATAGACATTGTATATACAGAGCCTGGTGGGGGCTGGGATATCTTTCTCAGCTCTGCTGCCTTGCTAAATCTAAAAGCTCTGATTGTGTCAGAATGGCTGCACCCAGTAATCTAAGTGATACATCATTGGATTCAGCTTCTCTTTGTCTGCATTATACTGCTCTCAGATAAGGCAGCAAAAATCTGGTCACAGATTCCCTTTAACATTGAAAAACTCACAAATATTACCTTATTCCAACAGATTGCTATTTTATGGCATCCAGATTTCTCTACAAAACATAATTGTTAAAAACACTGGCAATGAAAAACACTTTTCCTATTTTGGTAGAAATATCATAGCGTCTCGATGTTATGGCTTTTTTTCGCTCATAAATCCTAATGTTGAATGCAGTTTTGAGAGTTAGAGGCATAGAGAGATCTCGGCGATCAGTAAAAAGCAGATTATTGGCATACAATGTACATACATAAGTTGTGTTTGAAAGAAAAGTTGATTTGGTTTTCTAAAATTAATCCCTGTGCCCAGTCTGGGAAATGTGATGCCGTTTGAACCGTTTCTGCTTAAAGTGTCCCTTCTGTGACAACTTCTTATAAATGTGCCTTGTTATGCACAGTATGAATCTGTTAAACCAGGGGCACTAGGAATTGGCTCCAGATCTCTCTCTCAAAACTTGGTGCTCAAGCAACTAATTTGAGCCAAGAAATGGGGAAAAACTTATATAGCAGTAATTAGATGAAGTATCCTGGCGCCATGAGCTTTCGTCTGGCGCCCCAATCAGTAATACACAAGCTGTGCAGTGGAATTGTTTCAGTACAAAGTGTATGACTGGCCAACTACGAGGTGTGCGTAGGCATGCTGCAATCACAACGGACACTGGCGTGGTGAATCCAAGCCTATAGGTGCTACACACAGACAGTAAATCTTTAGAGCTTACCGGAGCAGGTATTGGACTGTATAAGTAATTTCAGCTTCAGAATTTAGCTCAGCACAATAGGAACATACTAATATTCCCCAAAGGTTAGAAGAATATACGATTTTGAGGAGAGGTGCGTGCAGTCTTACTCTAAATGTTACAGCAGATGAGGCTTTTCCTCTTGTAATTTTTTGCATTCATGCTCTTTTTCTTTTCTGATGACAATGTGAGGTGTGAACTAAAGTCCATGACAAGTAACGTCTGCTTGTGCAAAGCTATTTCACAGTTGACAACACTTGCACATTGTTGCGGAGTAGGTGACCTGCATTTCCCATTCCTCCATCTGCCCTTTCTTCATTTTTACTTTCATAAACCATTACAATTGCATTCCGTGTACTCGCCCCATCCCGGTATCCGGTTCAGTGCCGCTGTCTGTCAACCTTTGACCGAAATAAGTCTTTCTTCAGTGAACACGGAGCAGGTTCTTCCCTGAGCTACAAACAAACCCAAGCAGTTTACCATCTGTTAATTTAATAAAATAGTGCAGTCTCAGGTATTCAGGTCAGAGGAAATATTACATTTTCCTCTTTGCACTGAGCACAAAATAATGGTCTGCAGATACATGTGTGATTTTTAGGTCGTGAACCTCGGAGTCTCCTGCTTATTCCTCAATGTGTCGTTTTAACTACAAGAGAAACTTTTTAGTGAATTCTTTCCTCAGTAGACTAGAATCCAATTCTATCTATATCTCCAGAATGACTGTGGTGCTCCTTGGCGCGTTGTTTCTTTGTGGAAGTACTATCAATTTGTTCTTTTCATCTCTACATCTAACCATCCGGTCCTCGCGCTACTTCTGTGTGACAATAGAGCCTTTTCCTTCTGGTATTTAATAACTATTATTTAACTCTGCTCATCTTCACACGTTGTCCAACATATTATCCCGACAATGGGCAATCTGTAGAGAAGGTGCAGGTGATGAAACAGATCCAACCTTTGATAAACTCTTCCCTCTAGACTGCAGGCTTCACGAGAGCAGTATTATAATGTCTTACCTGCTGACAAAGGCAGTGTCGGCCTGGGGTAGCAAGAGATCCAAAGTAACATTTACTCTGGGGGCCACTGTTCAATTACATGCAAATATTACATTTACCTCCGGCACAAACTGAATTTTGCTTTTATATAATAGCTAAGAAATTTGTTAATTTGTGAATAATGAGATTCTGTTATCTGTACATATAGAACCAAGCTTATTGTGTCAATTACTGCTCATGTTGAGGAGTAAGTGGCTTATTCCTGAACAATGGCCCACCAGGGGTTTCACCGGTTAACAGGTGGGCCAGTCTGAAACTGGATGCAGGTGCCAAATGTGCCCATTTATGCCCTGGTTGCACGTCAACACTATTTTAATCAATGAAATCTTAAGCAGCATTAACAGAGTCATGTTACATATATATATAACAGGTAAATGAAACAGTTAGCTGAAAATGGAATAATTTGCATGTTCTCATGATATCCAAGAATGAGCCAGATGAATGGAAAGTTATTTTCTAAATACAACTAAAATAATTGCATCATTTAATCTTTACTTAGACTGATACTTTATGAGCCAAACCAAAGAGAATGTGTTGTGGAGGAAGATGCACTGACATTTATTAAGAGACCCTTAACAAATTGAGTGCATCCTTTGGGTGTCCATGTGGTAGAATTTATAGCAGGCCTCACAGCTGGCATACATATGTGCTATACCGTATACCAAATTATGGTAGACGTTGACTACGTCCCTTCCAAAATTTTATCTTAAAAAAAAGGCATGTACCAAAAAGCAGCATACAGGCCTTAAAACATATTCCTTATGTTCCCAGACAGTGACTTTACACCATAGCTTAGCAAAACATGGCTAACCACTGGGTAATGTGCATTTAACTTATGGCATTAACCTGGCTATGTGCTGGGCAAATTTATTAAGACACCTATGCTGTTGTGCCTATTTTCCATGTTTTTAGACTGTTTTTCACTTGCGCCATCTTCTTATATTTTATGTGTTTGCCTATTTTTTTTTACTTACATCATTGTGGGTGCGGATTTGGGATTTCATCAATTGACACTTTCAAAAAGTTGCTAAATACTCAAACAAAGGTATTTCCATGCCCACCCACCACCCATCTCCCTACATGTGCTGCAAAGACAATACATGAATAATAAAATATACAGGTGCATCTCACAAAATTAGAATATCATCAAAAAGTTAATTTATTTCAGTTCTTTAATACAAAAAGTGAAACTCATATATATATATATCATTACAAACAGAGTGATCTACTTCAAGTGTTTATGTTAATGTTGAGGATTATATTATGCCTGACAGCCAATGAAAACCCAAAAGTCATTATCTCAGTAAATTAGAATACTTTATAACACCGGCTTAAAAAATGATTTTTAAAATCTGAAATGTTGGCCTACTGAAATGTATGTTCAGTAAATGCACTCAATACTTGGTCGGGGCTCCTTTGGCATCAATTACTGCATCAATGCGGTATGGAGGTGATCAGCCTGTGACACTGCTGAGGTATTGTGGAAGCCCAGGTTGCTTTGATAGTAGGCTTCAGCTTGTCTGCATTGTGGGGTCTGGTGTCTCATCTTCCTCTTGACAATACCCCATAGATTCTTTATGGGGTTAAGGTCAGGCGAGTTTTCTGGCCAATCAAGCACAGTGATACTGTCGTTTGTAAACCAGGTATTGGTACATTTTGTCAGTGTGGACAGGTGCCAAGTCCTGCTGGAGAATTAAATTTTCATCTCTAAAAAGCTTGTCGGCAGAGGGAAGCATGACGTGCCCTAAAATTTCCTTTTTGACGGCAGCGCTGACTTTGGTCTTGATAAAACACAGTGGGCCTACACCAGCAGATGACATGGCTCCCCAAACCATCACTGATTGTGGAAACTTCACACTAGACCTCAAGCAGCTTGGATTGTGTGCCTCTCCACTGTTCCTCCAGACTCTGGGACCTTGATTTCCAAGGTCTATTGTGAAATACCCACAACGAGAGACAATGAGCCCTGACCAAATATCGAGTGCATTTATTGAACATACATTTCAGTAGGCCAACATTTTGGATTTTAAAATCATTTTTCAAGCTGGTGTAATAAAGTATTCTAATTTACTAAGATAATGCCTTTTGGGTTTTCATTGGCTGTAAGCCATAATCATCAACATTAACAGAAATAAACACTTGAATTAGATCACTCTGTTTGTAATGACTCCATATAATATATGAGTTTCAATTTTTGCATTAAATAACTGAAAAAAATTAACTTTTTGATGATATTCTAATTTTGTGAGATACACCTGTATGTAAAGATACTTTTTCACATACCACATAGGTTAGAGAGCAGTGTGATCCACACTGCCTGAACACTGTAAAGGGGGTGCATTTTGTGTTGGCTATTTAACTCAGCTCAACCTATATTCCTGCACAATAAAACCAGACAAAAATAAGCACATTCCATGTTTAGACTGACAGCTCGGGGAACACCTGTTATATGAAATGTTCTTTATTGTAGATAGGGAGAGATGTTTAAAAGGGGTTTTGTATGGACTTTTGTCCCTCTGTGTCCTTGATGTTTTGAGCCTTCACCTTGGACCTCATATTTTAAACATTTTGTTTTAGTAACAAACTTGGTATGCAATAAAATTAGATTTCTATTTTACTATTTTTTCTATTTTTGTGGGGTTTGTGACTCCATATATTTATAGGATGTATATTTTCATTGGCGGTTTTCCCATACAATGACATAGTGTATGTATCTGAGAGTCCCTCTGATTTTCCATATTACTATTTTTGCTTGGTTGGACGACACCATCATCACTGCAGAAAATAAGCAGAGACAAGTGTAGACCACCAGGGCTGTGTGACTGTAGGTTACTCCTTTGTTGTATACCCTTTCCACCTTGTTGGTGATTTTCTTAAAATACCAGAAAACCCTGTTAAATTGTATGCTCATGTGACCAAGCATAATTCTCTTTTTGTAATATCGCAATGAGAGAGATCACAGCTGTATCAATGTCATGCCAAAGAGACGGGTGCTTCCATATACTAAACACAAAATTAGCAGTAAAATCTAATTGCTTTCTGAACTGTTAAATGTAGAAATGTGTAAAAAAGCCCCCCACCCCTAATCCATATAATTATCTGTGCCATTTATTTAGTTTCATTTGTATGCTGATGGCGGACCAGACATCAAATGGTCACCAGCGCCATCACAGGCTTGAATACAATGTTAATTTGTACCTGCAATAATGATATGGCAAAGGTCACCTGAGTCTTAGTACTCGATAATAAGGCAAATATTGATCTGCCTAATGTGTCACATTCTCTGCAGGCGCTTGGCGTCATTTAAATGCCTCAGAGAGAGAAACGTTTCACATTGTGATATTCCGAGTGTCACACTTTCAATAAATGAGTGACTTTTTCTAGTATAGGCATATATTCATTTGGGGCATTATATCTACATTGACATATTTATAATATTGCTGTAAAAACCATTGGGCACATTTATTAACCCTTTCATGACCAGACGATACTCTGGTTTTACACTTGCATTTTTTCTTACCCTTTGTAAGGACTGGGACTGTGTACTTGTTTTGTCTGCTCTTGCCCTTAGTTTGGTTGGATTCTGCCCTTAACCAAAATGGAGTTGCTGGCTTCACGGGGGCCATCTTGCTTCCTGTCTGATACTCCTGGTTTCCTGTCTGCTGTGTATATAAAGGAACTCTGCACATTGTACCTTGCTTGTGTATCTTGTACCTTACTTGCTGCCAAGCTGGAAGGACCTGCAACCTGCTTGCTTCTTCTAATCTTCGGGATACCCCGCCTGCTTTTGGATGTATGTACCACGGAAGGACTCTGTTGCTTTACACCCGCTCTGCACCCACCTCCGCTACTGTCAGCTTTCCTTTAGGAGCTGGCCCGGGCTCTGGGCCCCGGACCCTGCATTGCTGGATTGGTCTGTACTACTACATCTGCACACTTTGAGACTGTCTTATTTGCCTGCTTATCTGTAGAGTCACAGTTTGCATCTCATCTGAAGTTCATATCTCTGCAATATATATAAACATCTGGAACTGTGATATACCGTGTCTGTCTTCATCTTTGACCCACATCATCGAGCTCCATAGAACTTTAGCATAAACTCATAAACTCGTAACACCCTTCTTAAGAATTATGGCGGGTTTTTTTTGCTCTCTCTCTAAATTTTCTTGTTTTTTTTTTTTTACTTTTTTTTTAATTGGGGAAAAGGGAGAAGGGTGGAGGTGAATCAAATTCTCAGATCTTCTAATCATGAATTTTCTAAACTTTTTAAAATTTTGTACTTTATTTTTTAAGTCGCCTTATGGGAATTTTACGTCCAGTTGCTTGATCGCTTTATTCTATATACAACACAAATATATTACAGTACATGGGGCTCAATTCCGTATCAGTATGCTTTTGGAGCGTAAGAGTAAGCTGGAGTACCCCAGAAGAAGCGAGGCGAAACAACAATGGGTGGTGAGACACAGAGCTTGGGAGCTTTCTGGTGGAGCATTATTTTAGGTAATATACCCTCTGTAGATTGTTTTACTGTATGCCACCTAAAGGCAGTGCTAGATATGAGACCATTGCACAACTAGCCATCTGGGTGGGATAATTATACCCTCCTAATCATATAGCACTTGAACTTTAATAATTAATATCTTCGGCTCCTTTATTCTTATGGATCTATATTGGATTTTGTAGGATATTCTGTATCTCGGGAGGGTTATTCTCCTTTTCATTTTACTCAGTATGTTATTTTATGGATTCATTTAACAAAAATATATTTTTAATCTATATTGCTGGAATTTCTTCATATCTTGGGGCAAGTATTTATATTGTTGAAGGTTGTTTTGATATTTAATTGTTAGCGAAGTGTCTAGCAGTGTATTTCCTCTTTGGGCCTATTGTGATTGAAATTAATAATCGCGATGCATCTGGGTTCGAGCCCTTGAGCCTGTGGTTGGCTATTCCACAGCAGATACACCTTTTCTCTGGGGGTTTGAGTTTCTATTATCCTTGCTTCAGTCTATTAAGGGTGTTTTAATTTACTTATTTGTCTCCCATATCACCTTTGGATGCGGTTTTATATACTTTTCCCCTGCTGGTATTTCCTGCTGGTGACAGTCACATTTGGATATACAGTCATACTGCTGTAGTTTAAGCCAGACAGTGAAAGACCAGCTAGGGTTTATCTCTCAACTGTTTATGTTCTTATCACTGCACCTAGCTTATGTTTCTTTTTAGAAAAGAGGCGGCACATACTCTAACTGTATGTACTTAATCCTTTATTTTGTATTTTGTGTTTTTGTTTTACTCACTCTGGGATCTCTTTCTATTTCAGCACATTTTCCCTTCTGTAGGTAATTTGCACTCTGCTCTGCCTTCCAGTTCTTTAGGAGGAACGTGAAGTGCTTTCAGACAGCATTGGTCCGAGTTGACATCTTCGAGTCTGTGGTTAGCGCTCTCTCAGCTCACGCAAGAACCACTAGGGATTACGGGGTCAGGATCTTTAGTCTGTACAGGAATCAGCAGGGTCAGTTGCAGGTTTTAGTGTGTTACTTATTTTTCCCGAGTAAGATGCTACACTTTCATAACAATAATATTTATCATAAAATTTTGGACCTAACAAACTGGTAAATCAATTCATGCATGCATATATTACTCATATAAAGTAACTTTATGAAACTATTGTTCATGCATTTTTTTTTGCTGCCGCCTGTTTAAATAAGAGGTACAATCTGGAGATGTCAGCGCAATTTTAGCTGTCACACAATGATAACCCGTGCCATGAAGACGTAAGTGATATTTAAGCTAACAGTTACCTTCTCAACGACATTACATTAGTAAATGTATTGTTATATTGGAGCTATTCTGACATCTCTACTAATGAGAACATAAAACCAGACATCACAAGAACTACGGTGAGATCACATATTTGCATCAGAATTGGTTCACATGAATAGAACCTGATTACAAATCAAAACATTTCCTTTTATATATTCAGCCAAGAAAAGGAAATATTCATGATCCTTACTTCAAAAAAACCATCCGTAATGTACACCTTGTCTTGTATGTCAGTAAACCCACTCATGTTCTCGCATCTGCATATGTCCACTTCTCCTTGTCCTTCTGGCATTGAAATGGTAATAAAAGATCTTATGACACACTATTCTACACTTTCCGGTATAGCGTTCACTTTGCTGGATGCCAAATGCTATGCTTTGATGCAACATGAGTTTCCAGGTTAATAAATGAAAAAAAAAAATCAGAAATACGTAAAAAAAATTGGTTTCCATCTCAATTATTTGAGACCAATAACTTTTTTCTTTTTCTGTCAGTGAAGATGTATGATTTTTTTTTTTAAGGCAAGGTGATGTTTTCATTGCTACCATTTTGTGGTGCATATGACATTTTAATCACTTAGGCTAATTTCACACTTGCTTTTTTTTGCAGCGCGTTTTTCCCGCAAAAAAACGCATTGAAAAAACGCATACAAAAGCATACAACTGCTGCGTTTTTTTTCAAGCATTTTTATGAGCATGCATGAAAAAAACGCAGCGTTTTTATGCGTTTGTATGCGTTTTTAGTGCGTTTTTACCGCGTTTGCGTTTTTTCCAAACATTAGGTGGCCCGTCACACTAACCCAAACCATGACTTTACTAACCCTAACCCTGACCCTAACCCTGACCCTAACCCTAACCCTGACCCTAACCCTGACCCTTAACCAAACCATACTTAACCCTAACCCAAACCCTAAACCCTAACTAACCCTAACCCTGACCCTAAACCCCCTTAACTAACCCTAACTCTAACCCAAACCCCTAAATTCCATGGTTAACAAAAAAAACGCATGTGCAAAAAAAGCATACATAAGCATGCCAATGCGCACCCATAGACTTATAATGGGTGTCTTGCTGTAAAAAAACGCATTGCGCGCGCATGCGTTTTTTTGAGGCAAGTCGGACGCCCAAAAAATGCAACAGGATGCATTTTGTGCGCCCGAGCGCATACCGCAAAAAAACGCATGCGCGCAAAAACGCGTACAAACGCGTGTGTATGCGCACATAAGCGCATCCCATGCAAAGTATAGGAAAAAAAAACGCATGCGTTTTTTAGCGCTAAAATCCCGCGAAAAAAAACGCAAGTGTGAAACCAGCCTATTATTGCATTTTTAAGGAGATATGGTGACTTTACATTATTTACTGCATGGGTTAATTAATTATATATTTTCATACACAAGACTTTTACAGTTTTTGCATAACCAAACATATTTATTTTATTTAAACTGGGAAAATGGCGGTAATTTAAATTTTTTTATATTTTATATAATTATAAGAAAAAATTCTTTATTTTTTTACTTTATTTCTAAGTCAACTTAGGGAACTTTAAACCTGCTGACATATATTACAATACTGCAGAATTGCAGACTATTGTCCAAATTATGTTGTTCCATTATAAAACCCAGCTATGAGTTGGGTTTGATAGGAGGACTTAGATGGCAGCCATTGGGGTTTCATCAACAAGATCATAGCTACGTAGCTACCCTGATAGGTTTCAGGGGTGCTGATAGAAGTCGGTGCATTTGATCACTTGCAATCGCAACATTTAAATGGGTTAAACTGCGGGGATCCAGTGGATGCTGTTATAGGCAGTTGAGGTCTCTGTAACACAGTCGGTAACTGCCAGGTATGGGGCAGAAAGGAAAAAGTGGAAAAATCTGTGCTGCTGGTGGATGGTAATAAATCCAGGCACACACTAGGATAATCTGCGTTTTTTTATTTCGTCTACATATTTCGTACCACACTTCTTCGCAGACCTCTGGGGCAAAGATTTTCTTCCATTTTAGCTGTCCAAAAATCTGGTGATTTTCTGGGCCAGATTTTTGGCCCAGAGGTCTGAGAAGAAATATGGTACTTTGAAACGCATAGATGAAAGAATCAAATGCACATTATCCTAGCGTGTACCTAGATTTATTACCATCCACCAGTAGCACAGGTTTTTCCACTTTTTCCTTTCCACACAATTCTACTCGGTCCCTGGACCCGTGGACTTGCTGCAGCTGAGATTGCATGCTCATTCAAATGTTATGAGATCACAACATAATCAGCTTAGCTTAACCTTTATTGTTGTATTCATTTTAACTGGATAACACTCTTTTGCACTTTTCTCTTCCCCTCGGGTATGGTGCAGGCTCAGCTTCTGAGTCTGTTTCATAAATGAGGACCCGATGTAGCACATTCTACTATGAAGACAACATTTCCTGGCAAGGACTTATATGCATGAAGTCTATGAGGCCATAGATTAACTCTGAGAGCTTTTATTTTCATAAAGCGTCATAAGGAGTTTCATTCTGTCAAATCCAGACATAATTGGACAGTAAAATGTGGCCTGTACCATCTCACATGGTTGTACAGAGGAATATTCTTTTTCCAGGATGAGACAAATTAAAACTAGACCAGGTAAGTACAAGATAGGCCAAATTTATGGAGTGGCTCATACTGTGAGATAGCTTTGATGCATCAATTTGATATGTTCTATACTTATCTTCCTTATGCAAACTCTTGATTGCATTACTTTAGGCTAATATTTTGGGCCAATATTTTGGCGCTTCTTGCTTGACATTTTAGTCACTTTTCTTGTCCTTTGACAACCTCCTTGTGCATGTCATCTATAAATTTGGCACCTTTAGCAACATTTCTTTTCTTGACAATTTTAAAAACTATCTAGTGGGAACTAAAAAAATAAAAGAAAAAGACTTTATAAATCTGCTACATGGTATGAAGCATTATTGTTACTAAATGTGCTCACGTCATCTAGGGGTTAAGGCCACCATATGGTAAAGCCATACATAAACGCACACAAAGTACCTATAGCTGTGCAGTACACTGACATAGGGACGCTATGAGTTCTGCCATACAGGTTTTAAATAATGATAAGTTACTTAATTCATAATGTATCATATATCAGGCACCATAGTCGAATGCAACCCAGACGGAGACACAATTCTTAAAATTACATTGAGGTGCACTTCAATAAAATCAGCACAGTAGGTTTTTCTTTTCCATTAATTCAGATGATGAAAATCACTTCTACGAAACCATACCACATCTATATCTGTAAAATGAAAAAATTTGCTAACCTTTCCATTCAAACTTCTTCATATTAAATTTGTGATTTAAGTAAATTGGCCAAGCATCTTATACGAGACGTGGAACAGATTTCTAAACCAATAGTAAGTCTATTCATAACAGGAATCGTTCAGCTTTTGTATAATAGCTAATCAACAGAACAAAAATGAAATGACAGCAATACCTTAAATAAAGCTGTTGATTAGAGATGAGCAAACCCGAACTTAAAGTTCAGGGTTCATACTGGACATCGATGCTAAACGCCAAACACAAACTTCTCCCGAAATTCCGGTGCAAAGTTAGAAGTTCAGGGGGAAGTTCATTGCAGAAAGAGATAGAAACATCTAGGGAGCAGAGAAAAGCACAAATAGGGTCTTATCTAATAATCTAATAATAATCTTTATTTTTATATAGCGCTAACATATTCCGCAGCGCTTTACAGTTTTCACACATTTTCATCACTGTCCCCGATGGGGCTCACAATCTAAATTCCCTATCAGTATGTCTTTAGAATGTGGGAGGAAACCGGAGTGCCCGGAGGAAACCCACGCAAACACGGGGAGAACATACAAACTCCTTGCAGATGTTGTCCTTGGTGGGATTCGAACCCAGGACCCCAGCGCTGCAAGGCTGCAGCGCATAGGAATAAAATAAAGGTTATGCTAACCTGATAAGGTTGTGTTCACACAATAGTAAAGCGTAAAATCCCAGCTGCAGCAGGTCCACAGGTCATCACACCAAAGATTCTGCATAAGTAACCATGATTTTTCTGGAGATCTAGCACTGCTGTTTAGGTATAATCGTAAATGCAGGTATACATAAATGGGTTTGCAGTTTTTGTCTACGCGTTTCGAAGTATAATCACTTCTTCCTCAGGAGAAAAAACATTAGTTTTTGGCAATGCTGAATGTCCATAAAAACCTCTATGAAAAAATTTTTTTTCCAGATTGAAAGTCTGGGTCTAAATTGTTTTCAATGTGGTTCGAGTTCTGGTTCAACCCGAATCGAACTTTGGACTAAAAACTTCCATAGGTTTGCTCATCCATACGGTTTATATCTGTAATTATCATACATTGGTCACACATGCCCTTTTTAATTTTCCACCATCACTGTAATTTTGCCATTTTTTGGAATCTCACATTGTAGAAGAAGAGTACAATACAACTGAAACTACTGAGAGGCAGAACTTATTTTAATACAAAAAAAAAATCTTATTTCACTTAGACCTCGAATAATATTTTATCGAGTTTCCTAATAAGCATATGTTAGCAACTAGAGATGATCGCATTTGTGCGATTGGAATTGAATTCTATTTGAATGCTACAAAATCACCTGTTTTAGAAACCCCACTGCATTCGCAAATGGGGATAAAGCCACAAAAAAAATAAAAATAAAACAAATAATACTTCACCACTCACATGTCCAGACAACACACGTACTGCCCAGTCTTTACTTTGCACGGTTGTGTGCCTGTTTATTCACTCTAGAACAAGACTTCTGGACAAGACCAGGCCTCAGTGGTCACAACATCACTACTCGGTGTATCCTCAGAGGTCTGGTCATGGCTAGAAGTCCTGTACTAGAGTGAAGACATCAGGCCTCGAAAATCACAGCGCATTGTGATCATGATGAGCACTGACCTCCAAGTCCTTTTCATGTCCAGAATCCCTGTTCTAGCGTAAAGCCACAAGTGATTGTATGAAGAAAGAAAGGGCCCTGAGGGATGGATGAGCGGACAGTGGGCACCGAAGGTAGCAGGCTGTTGGGACAGGTGAGCTATGTGGTGACTAGTAGGGTTTTCTATTTTTTGCATGTTACATTCATTATGCTTTGGGGTCTCTCTAACAGAGAACATTCAATTCGCATAGAATAACTTAGCTGAAAATAAAACTTCCCAGTACAGTGTGTGAATTAGCAAATTTATGGTTCAATATATTATTGAATTTATAATTAACAATTGATGTTTCAACATACAGTACATTAAAATCAAATTTAGGTTGCACAACAGGTACAATCAACCAAATTTAAGTATATTAACCAGCATGTACTTATTTGGAAGGGGAATGTATACTGCAACAAATGTTATTGAAATGTATCATGTTATGTGAATAAATGGTTGGATTCCAATGACGAGACACGATAGGGAAGAATTGGTGAGAACACGAAGGGCAACACAGGAGGGAGGTATAGGGAGGGGAATTTTTCATATTCTTAGTGTGATATCAATGGCTCAAAATCACTAGAATGGCGATGTTAGCCAACCACTAAATTCAGATGAATTTATGAATGATGTCCAGGGTAACCAAGCTCTCATTTATTCATACAGTGGGGAAAAAAAGTATTTAGTCAGTCAGCAATAGTGCAAGTTCCACCACTTAAAAAGATGAGAGGCGTCTGTAATTTACATCATAGGTAGACCTCAACTATGGGAGACAAACTGAGAAAAAAAAATCCAGAAAATCACATTGTCTGTTTTTTTTTCATTTTATTTGCATATTATGGTGGAAAATAAGTATTTGGTCAGAAACAAAATTTCATCTCAATACTTTGTGATATATCCTTTGTTGGCAATGACAGAGGTCAAACGTTTTCTGTAAGTCTTCACAAGGTTGCCACACACTGTTGTTGGTATGTTGGCCCATTCCTCCATGCAGATCTCCTCTAGAGCAGTGATGTTTTTGGCTTTTCGCTTGGCAACACGGACTTTCAACTCCCTCCAAAGGTTTTCTATAGGGTTGAGATCTGGAGACTGGCTAGGCCACTCCAGGACCTTGAAATGCTTCTTACGAAGCCACTCCTTCGTTGCCCTGGCGGTGTGCTTTGGATCATTGTCATGTTGAAAGACCCAGCCACGTTTCAGCTTCAATGCCCTTGCTGATGGAAGGAGGTTTGCACTCAAAATCTCACGATACATGGCCCCATTCATTCTTTCATGTACCCGGATCAGTCGTCCTGGCCCCTTTGCAGAGAAACAGCGCCAAAGCATGATGTTTCCACCACCATGCTTTACAGTAGGTATGGTGTTTGATGGATGCAACTCAGTATTCTTTTTCCTCCAAACACGACAAGTTGTGTTTCTACCAAACAGTTCCAGTTTGGTTTCATCAGACCATAGGACATTCTCCCAAAACTCCTCTGGATCATCCAAATGCTCTCTAGCAAACTTCAGACGGGCCCGGACATGTACAGGCTTAAGCAGTGGGACACGTCTGGCACTGCAGGATCTGAGTCCATGGTGGCGTAGTGTGTTACTTATGGTAGGCCTTGTTACATTGGTCCCAGCTCTCTGCAGTTCATTCACTAGGTCCCCCCGCGTGGTTCTGGGATTTTTGCTCACCGTTCTTGTGATCATTCTGACCCCACGGGGTGGAATTTTGCGTGGAGCACCAGATCGAGGGAGATTATCAGTGGTCTTGTATGTCTTCCATTTTCTAATTATTGCTCCCACAGTTGATTTCTTCACTCCAAGCTGGTTGGCTATTGCAGATTCAGTCTTCCCAGCCTGGTGCAGGGCTACAATTTTGTTTCTGGTGTCCTTTGACAGCTCTTTGGTCTTCACCATAGTGGAGTTTGGAGTCAGACTGTTTGAGGGTGTGCACAGGTGTCTTTTTATATTGATAACAAGTTTAAACAGGTGCCATTACTACAGGTAATGAGTGGAGGAAAGAGGAGACTCTTAAAGAAGAAGTTACAGGTCTGTGAGAGCCAGAAATCTTGATTGCTTGTTTCTGACCAAATACTTATTTTCCACCATAATATGCAAATAAAATGAAAAAAAAACAGAATGTGATTTTCTGGATTTTTTTTTCTCAGTTTGTCTCCCATAGTTGAGGTCTACCTATGATGTAAATTACAGACGCCTCTCATCTTTTTAAGTGGTGGAACTTGCACTATTGCTGACTGACTAAATACTTTTTTTCCCCACTGTATGAGTCCAAGTTCAGCTGTCAAAGACTATGAGCTCTTCTATGTGAATAAGGTTATCTACCGCCTCAATCTATTCCAATTTAGAAAGAATGGTGCTTGTTCTCCAATGTCTGGGGATAATCTGTCTCATTGCAGTTAAAAATACTCTAAATAGTCCCTTTTTAAATTGGCAAATTTAAATCTCACCAGATTCACTCATCCCTGCTAGCAACCTTTAAACATACCTGTAAACACTCCCGAATTGTCTTAAAGATTCCCAGACCTTCCATGGAGGTCTCCTGGATTCCCAGAAGAGCCGGCAAATCTTCCATATGCCTCACATACTAAACTCTAGCAATTCCTGCTCTTCCACACTTGTCACAGCTGGGAATTTCATGGATAGAACGATGTGTAGTTCTGTACAGGTCATGCGAGTGGTAATTAATTGATATTTCTCATAATGGTTTGGTGGAGGTTGTACCAGTGGTGGTGATAGAAGACACAAGAGGACAATACAAATATCTCTCCGAGGATCTGTTTATACCAAGGAAGGTGACGGTCACAAGGGGGCATTCTCTGCATATGGAGGAGAAAAGGTTTTTCCACCAACATAGAAGAGGATTCTTTACTGTTAGGGCAGTGAGAATCTGGAATTCCCTGCCTGAGGAGGTGGTGATGGCGAACTCATTCGAAGGCTTCAAGAGAGGCCTGGATGTCTTCCTGGAGCGCAACAATATTGTATCTTACAGTTATTGTTAGGTTCTTTAGAAGGACGTAGATCTGGGGATTTATTCTGACAGAATTTTATAGGCTGAACTGGACGGACAAATGTCTTTTTTCGGCCTTACTAACTATGTTACTATTGGAGAAAATTAATTAATGTGGTCTTAAACGTAGACAATATAAAACTCGATTAGATAGGCAAAAACTCTTGAAACTTATGTGAAGTAGTTATCAAGATGCCTTGTGAGTCATGATAACTTATGCTACATCTGTAATTCTAGCGTACATAAAACAGAAAGACAAATAAAGCTGGAGGAAAATGTATGTACTGTACATAGAATAGTGTCTAATCTTTTCACTGCTATGGTGTAAAATTGCAGAACATACTTCAGTTGTGTCCTCCATCTACATATTACATTTATGGCACTTTTATTGCACTCTGGCACTAATGTATCTCACGGTGCTCCAGCAGTCCACACAACAGAACTGTGGGCTCTAGTGTGTTAAGGGCCAGATTGGTTGTCTATTACAGACTGATTACACTTGCCACATTTTGGCTGCCTACAATTCTATTTGCTCATTAACACTTGATAGCTTGAATGCAGATGAAGAAGAGTTTAAGAACAATTAAATCTCAATCATAATAATTCCACAGAGCTTTGAAGATGACTGCTCAAATGCTATTTCCCTGCAAAGACTAATTATCTCCTTTTGGCTTCTGAAGATTGCTAGAAGATGGATGTATGGCATTTCCAAAGAATTAAAATCAAGTTAAACAAAGATATTTCATTGTGAAATGTTTTCCTTTTACTGGATGAAAATTAGACTTCACTCTAGAATTTTAAAAAACAGGACCTTGTCAAAACAGGGTTGTCAGCTGTCAGTGAGCCTTGGTGATGTGTGACGCAGAGATGTACAGCAGTGTGAATTGCAAGTAACACTGCAAAAGTAACAAAGTATTAGGAGGCAGACACAAAAACGTGCATAATAAATAAGTCGGGGTTAGAAGCCTCCATCGTGGGCTAAGCCGGCAATTTGAGTATTTTAGAATAACAAGAATAGCAAGGATACTAATGGATTATATGAAATGAATGGGATATATTACTACTGCGTTGGATTATCAATGGAAGCCATGACACTAATGGCCTGGTTATAAATACCAAAAATCGTGAACAAGTCCATTTATTTTATTTCATGCACCAGCAAAAAGGAGATACTGTTCTTTGATAGACTATAATGTTCCAAAAATATTTCAAAAACTTCCGTAAACTTTTAAAGAGAATCTGTCACAAAGTTTTTCTCACCTAAACTGAGAACAGCATAATATAGAGGCATGGACCCTGTTTCCAGCGATGCGTCACTCTCTGGTCTGGTTAGTGTAGTTTTTATACAATCACTGTTTTATCAGCAGGAGATTATCACTGGAGGACTAGTAAACCTTCTGCCAGGTAGTCCTATATATTCATGAGCTCTGAATAACTCCGCCACCACCATTGCTGGGCAGATTTAGGCCTATGCACAGTGTACATAGAAAGTTTCAAATCAGAGTTAAACAGAACTCAGCATTCAGAGAACTGCTAGATCTGCAGCAGATAAAATTGTTTTTAATCAAAACAGCAAGCAGCCCAGTAAGTGATATATTGCTGGAATCAGGGTCTCTGCGGATAAATCATGCTGCACTTAGATAAGGTAGCAAAATAAAGGTCCTAGAGTCTCTTTAATTAAATGTAGCCAACATTGGTCAGCAAAGTATAACGTCAATCGTCCCAAAGTGATGATAATTACATATACATATTAAAATAAGCTGCACAATCACTTCTAATCAGGACACAGGTAAAAAGCCCCCTTTTTTTTTGCTTGTCTTCACCTTTGCAGCATATCTCTAATGAGAAGAGCACACCCTATGCAGATCATAAAAGAAAGCAAATTTCCCTTTGTATTTAGCACACTGATGCAAGGCTAGCGGATTACAAGGCACTGTGGTGTTGAAAAGTATAATTCCATTCATTGTTCCCGTTACTCTCTCACAGGCATGGCATATGACGGAGGCCAGCTCAGCGCACTTCTCCGCACATGCCATCCGGCCCACTAGTCAGTCACAATGTGATCAATTTCCCATGTAATGAAATAAGCATAGTTTATTCTGAAGACAAGTCACAGGGCGACATGGTGTTGTTTCTGTAGCTCGAGGCAAGCAAAGGCTTTTATATGATAAAAAAATCTAAGACTACTCCTTTCCTGCAGTGATAGGATAATCACATTTTACACATTTTCAATCTCTCAGCCTCTTCTTATGAGCGGCTCCGTTCTGTCAACATCATTGCGTACAGTAAATAATCCGCTTGCACTCCAGATTCAACTCGGTGCCAAAATGAAATTATAAATATGTCAAGTGAGATCTGAAACTCAAAAACATGTTTTAGCTAATATAGAGAATTACTTTTTTCTTCTTGAAAACCTTTCTCCACACATGACAGTTTTTTTTGTGATTTCTAAATGCAGCTTTTGGTCAATTTGATTTTCTAAAGAAAATGTTCTTTACATGGTGAATACGACCAATATCCATTTAAAGATAAAACACCATGTCCCCGATTCATTAAGATTGGTGTTTCACAGAGTAGTCTTAGTGAGGGGTGAAAGAGATAAGCCACGGAGAGGAGAAACATTTCTGGCATAAGAAACGCAGCCAAACAGTTCTGAAGAATTGGACGAGCAGGAGAAGTCAAGTCCAGTCCCAACTCCTTACCAGTTACATCAATTTTGGCAGGGCAACTTCACATTGCCCAAAATTTTACAACCTTTCAAGGTATTCTATGCCAGTTTTCTGGAATAAAAGTCTTAAAACAGGTAATAAGTATCAAACATAAAAAGAGGATGTTAAAGTGCACCTGTCACCTGTTTTGGTCACCTGTAGATAAGCCCCCGGCCCAACCTACAAGATAAGAATAATAAGTTCTGTTATACTCACCCAGGGGGGACGGTCCGGTCCGATGGGTGTCGCAGGTCCGGGTCTGGCACCTCCCATCTTTTTGCGATGCCCTCCTCCTGTTTGCTTCATCGCTCCCAGCATTGCACTTCTGCGCAGGTGTACTTCTCTGCCCTGTTGAGGGCAGAGTAAAGTACTGCAGTGCGCAGGCGCTGGTCCTCTCTGACCTTTCCCGGCGCCTGTGCACTGCAGTACTTTGCTCTGCCCTCAACAGGGCAGAGAAGTACGCCTGCGCAGGAGTGCAATACCAAGGAGCCATGAAGCAGCAAGAGGGCGGCATCGCAAGAAGATAGGAAGTGTCAGACCCAGACCTGCGACACCCACCGCACCAGACCGCATTGGACCGCCCCCCCGGGTGAGTATAATAAAGCTTATTTTTCTTCTCTTGCAGGTCGGACCTGGGGCTTATCTACAGGATAATAGAATTCTGTAGATAAGCCCTGAAAGTCGGTGGCTGCATCTTATAGCGGCCAAAACAGGTGACGGGTTCCCTCTAAATGGAACCTGTTGTTTTTCATCAATATTTCAAACCACCACTACATCATCCTGTATGGCAGTTACTCTGTTCTAATAAGGTCTTTTATGTTGTAGACATACTATGCTTTGTTTAAAGCTATGTTCAAACATTCAGTAATAGGTCAGTATTTGTAAGCAAAAATCAGTAGTCCAAGGGGTAACGTTTCTCCATGTGGAGAGTGATATGCCAAACTTGGTATGCCAATGTGAGGAGGCTTTTCCCTTGCAATGCTGCTCTAGGAAATTAAATATGCAAATTGTCTGTTCAGAGAGGAAGAAGAGTAGAACGCTAGTTCCACTTATTGGCATGCCAGGCTTGGCATGTCACTCTCTACAAGGAGAAACGTTACCCCTTGGATCCCGGTCAGAAGCCACTCACCTAGCCAAACCATATCTCACACTTTGCACTGATGAGGGACAGCATTCCAAAACACCGCGTCTGCAAATTGAGATTCTGGTTTGGCTTTTATCCTAAGTCATGTGGCAAGGTTTGTTAAGGCCTCTTTCACACTTCCGTTTTTTACAATCAGTCACAATCTGCCAGGTTTTGAAAAAAAACGGATCCTCAATTTTTTTTTGAGGATCCGTTTTTTTCCCATTGACTTGCATTAATGGCGGATTGCTGTCCGTTGCATCCGTTTTTTGTGAGGATCCGCCAAAAGTTGCTGTCCGTCACCATCCTCAAAGATTTCAAAACGGAGCTTGTAACGTTTTTTTCTCTGGCGGATCCTCCAGACACTCATTTAACCCGAAATTCTTTCTGGGTGCCGGACAAAAAAAAAACAAAAAAATTCTCTCTCTCTCTCTCTCTCTCTCTCCCCGGCCAGCGATTCCTTTAAATTTCTTCATTTTCAGGATCCGTCTGAAAACGGATCCTGTGACATCCGTTCACATCAGTTGAGAACGGATCCGCTTGTCCGCCTTTTTGGCGGATTATAACTGATGCAAAAAACTGAAGTGTGAAAGAGGCCTAATGGGTCAATATTGAATTTTAGGATTGCTAAAAGTGCATCCAATAGATGGCACTAGAGTTCTAGTCCTCTGCGACCTGGTATTAGCTGCCTAGTTTGGTGGACAACTACCACCTGTTGTCAAAGGTTATAAGTAAGAATTAAAACGTTTGTCCAAACAGCGCATAGGACCAAGGATCTTGTAAATCTGTAGTACCCCATGTGGATTTCATATGGCGGTATAATACAGTAGTAATATGCACAACCAATGCCTCCAATAAAAATAAAAGAAGTTGGTGATCTGTATGGAGCACTGATGTCAAATGGAATACAGAGATATACTGCGGTGCAGTCTCTACATGCAGATAACTGAAAGTAGTGTGAAGAAGTATAACCTGCTCCTGTTGCTGTATGAGGGAAGTGTGGCGTGCGCTAATCCAATGTCTGGGGTTTGGCAGACATGTACAAGATGTGCCATATAATACTGATCCTTCTGCAGGGTTGCTGGAGGTTCAGCTGGTGCACGAGGTGAGGGTGAAGGAGTCCAAAGTGTGTGCGCTGCTGCACAAGCAGTAGTCAAGTCGCAGACGTTGGTGAGAGGAGGCGATCCTTTGGCTGTTGCTGGAAAGTCACGCTAGAGGTGAGTAGTGACCGTGATCTCTCAGTAGTCTGTCAGAGAAATCTGCAAAGATGCCATGGTATATTGATCCTGGGTAGAAGGACCCGCAAGATTACAGGATGTGGAGAAATTTGGCAGGTAACCAAGCAGACAAGTTCATAGGAAACTGCTGTGAGTGATTCAAAGTAACTAGCGGCCGGTGGCGAGCGCAGAGGGATTCACTGCAGGTTGACCCGAGTGGTGCTAAATCGGTGAAGGATCGGGGTAGTGACGTCACTCCAGTACAAGAATATCGGGCTGAGAGAGGACTTGTAAACCAACGCTGTTATGAATGAGTCACCGAAGGAGGAAAAAACAAAAATACAAGCTAAGTCCAGAAAACCAGAGAGGTTGGTAGCTATCGGATTGCAGACCCCTGATCCTATTCACACAACTAACAGTAGCCGTGGGGGGTTCCTACGGTGCCATAGACCCCTCGTTCACAGCCGGAGAACTAAATAAGCCTAAAGAAAGAAAGGGGAAATCTAAACTGCCCCAGAGCAGACCCCAAAGCAATAGACAGCCCCCAACATGTATTGTCGGTGAAAAGCAGATGAAAACACAAACACAGACAGAAAGACAGGTTGAGCAAACGATGGGGCCCAACTAACTAAATAGGAAAGGACAGAAAAGATGCTGGCTGCAATCTGCAAAAATTCTGCCAAAATAATGTCCAACACGTCTGATAGAAAAAACGCCCTGAAGTCACTAGACTTCAAAAACACTATATCAGCACTCAGGTATATTCTGAAGACTGAGCAAAAGATCAACTTGACCAGAAACAAAAATGGAGCTCAGCCTGTACCAACAAGGGCAGGAAGAACACAAACACTAAGTAAACAGACAATATCTCATGGAAAAATAAGAGAGCAAATACTTAGCTTTCAGAGGACAGGTACTGAACTGGTTTGCAAGAGCTCAGACCAGAAAGGATCACCAGCACCCCTGTAGGGCGTCGGCTGCCTTATATCCACTCAGTGATTCCGGGTGTCCAATCAGGCTCCACCTGTTCAGATGACAGGTTCTTCCCAACCCAATCAATTTCACTACCTTGCTTCACCAGCAGAGGGAGTTCATCAGACATCAACGGTGAAGGGGAAAATGAACTCACAACAGTACCTCCCCCTTGAGGAGGGGTCACCGAACCCTCATCCACGCCACCAGGACGATCAGGATGGGTCCGATGAAAAGCACGAACCAATCTTTCGGCATGAATATCGGATGCAGGGACCCAAGAATTATCCTCCTGGCCATAACCCTTCCATTTAACCAAATACTGGAGTCTACGTCTAGCCAGGCGAGAATCCAGTATCTTCTCAACCTCATATTCCACATTACCTTCCACCAATACAGGGTCAGGAGGTGCCACCACAGGAACTACTGGCTCAACAAACCTCTTTAACAGAGACTTATGAAACACGTTATGGATCTTAAATGTAACAGGAAGAGCCAATCGAAAAGAGACAGGATTAAGAATCTCCAAAATCTTGTAAGGTCCAATAAATCTAGGTTTAAACTTTGGAGAAGCCACCTTCATAGAGATATTCTTTGATGACAACCAAACCATATCACCCACCTTAAACTGGGGACCAATGGTCCTATGACTGTTGGAAAACCGCTGGGCCTTTTCCTGGGAGAGAGACAACCTACCCACCACTTGGTCCCAGATCTGGTGCATTCTCTCCACCACAGTGTCAACACCTGGGCAGGCAGAAGACTCCACATGCCCTGAAGAGGATCGAGGATGAAACCCAAAGTTACAAAAAAAGGTGACATCAAAGTGGCAGAACTAGCTCTATTATTTAAAGCAAATTCAGCCAAGGGCAAAAATGAAACCCAATCATCCTGATCAGCAGAAATAAAACATCTCAAATACGACTCCAAAGTCTGGTTTGTTCTCTACGTCTGCCCATTGGTCTGAGGGTGAAACGCAGAGGAGAAGGACAACTGAATTCCCAGCTTGGATCAGAAAGTCCTCCAAAATCTAGAAATAAACTGAACTCCTCTGTCAGATACAATATTCTTAGGAATCCCGTGCAAGCGAACCACCTGTTGCAAAAACAAGGGCATCAACTCTGAGGAAGATGGCAACTTAGGGAGTGGTACAAGATGGACCATCTTAGAGAATCTATCACAAATCACCCAAATAACAGTCATTCTCTGAGAGACAGGCATATCAGAGATAAAATCCATTGAAATGTGGGTCCATGGCCTCCTGGGCACTGGCAAAGGCATCAGCAACCCACTAGAGCGAGAACAAGGTTTAGACCGGGAGCAAGTCCCACAGGACTGCACAAAACTCCTGACATCACGAGACAAGGAGGGCCACCAAAAAGACCGACTCACCAAATCTCTAGTACCAAAAATACCTGGATGACCAGCCAATGCAGAGCAATGAACTTCAGACATCACTCTCTTCCTCCACTGGTCAGGAACATACAATTTTCCAATGGGACAACGCTCAGGTTCGTCCTCCTGAAACTCTTCCAGAGCACGTCTCAAATCGGGCGAGATGGCAGAAAGAACTACCCCCTCACCTAAGATGGTAGCAGGATTGGTCACAACAGGAGAATTAGCAAAGAAACTCCTAGAGAGGGTGTCTGCCTTGACATTCTTAGTGCCCGGAAGAAAAGAGACCACAAAATCAAAACGTGTGAAAAACAAGGCCCACCTAGCCTGTCTAGGATTCAAGCATTTGGCCGACTCCAGGTAAATCAAATTCTTGTGGTCAGTAAGGACCACGACTTGATGTTTAGCTCCCTCCAACCAATGTCTCCACTCCTCAAATGCCCATTTCATGGCTAACAGTTCCCGATTCCCCATATCATAGGTGCGTTCAGATGGAGAGAACTTTCTGTAAAGAAAGCACAGGGATTCATCTTAGATGTTACCGGATCTTTTTGGGACAAAACAGCTCCTGCACCAATCTCAGAAGCATCCACCTCTACCTGAAACGGGAGTGAGACATCAGGTTGCCGCAAAACCGGAGCAGAAGTGAACCTTCGCTTCAGCTCCTGAAAGGAAGAAACAGCCTCCGGAGACCAATTCAGCACATCAGCACCCTTCTTAGTGAAATCAGTCAATAGTTTGGTAATACCAGAAAAATTTGCTATAAATTTACGATAAAAATTAGCAAAACCCAAAAACTTCTGGAGGGCCTTCAAAGAAGTGGGCTGAACCCAATGATATATGGCCTGTACCTTGGCTGGGTCCATTTCAATAGTTGACGGAGACAAGATAAATCCCAAAAATGAAATCCTCTGTACCCCAAAAAGGCATTTCGATCCCTTGACATACAGGGAATTCTCCCTCAAAATCCGGAACACAGTCCGAACATGTTCTGTTGTGAGTTCATTTTCCCCTTCACTACTGAGGCCCGAGGAACTCCCTCTTCTGGTGAAGAAAGGTAGTGAGCCTGATTGTCATACACCTGGGGCTGATGATGATGACTGGGTGAGTGGAGTTAATGACTGGATATAAGGCTGCCGACGCCCTTCTGGCTTGCGGGTGATTTCTCTGTGGACTTCTAGGAAACCAGTCTGACTCCTGCTCATCTAAAGCTAAGATTTCTGCTTTGCCTTTTTGCATTAGTGTTTTGTTTTCCTTGCTTTTCTGGATTCTGCCATTCCCTGCTGGGGTGAGCTGAATCTCCTTTTGCCTGTTGCTCTGTCTTCAGAATATTCCTGAGTACTGACATAGCTTTTTTGAAGCCTAGCGTCTTCAGGGCCTTTTTTACTGTCAGTTGGTTGGCTCTTATTTTCATAGGATTTTTCACGGATTGCAGACAGCAGCCTTCCTGTCCTTTCCTATCTAAGCTAGCGTGGGCCCCATCTTTGCTCAGTCTATCTTTCTGTCTGTGTTTTGTTCTTTCTTCTTGCTTCACCGTCATTATATGTGGGGGGCTGCCTTTTGCTTTGGGGTCTGCTCGGGGGCAGTTTAGATTTCCCTTTCTGTCTTTAGGCTATGTAGTCCTCCGGCTGTGATCGAGGGGCCTAGGGCATCGTAGGAGCCCCCCACGGCTACTGCTAGTTGTGTTGATAGGTTCAGGGGTCTGCAATCCGATAGCTGTCAACTTCTCTGCTTTTCTGGACTTAGCTAGCATTTCTATTTTTGCCTCCTACGGTGACTCATTCATAACCATGTTCCACATGAGAGTCCCAATTCTTGGAAAAGATCAAAATATCATCCAGATAGATGATCAAAAATTTATCCATAAAGTCTCGGAAAATATCATTCATGAAGCACTGGAAGACAGAAGGGGCATTAGTGAGCCCAAAAGGCATCACCAGGTACTCAAAATGTCCCTCTGGAGTATTAAACGCCATCTTCCATTCATCCCCATGCTTAATGCAAATAAGATTATACGCCCCCCTGAGGTCAAGCTTGGTAAACCAGCAAGCACCTTTAACTCTAGAGAATAGATCAGAAATCAGGGGTAACGGATACTGATATTTAACAGTAATTTTGTTGATGGAACGATAGTCAATACAAGGCCTTAATGAACCATCCTTCTTGGCCACGAAAAAAAACCCAGCACCTAAGGGTGAAGAGGATGGTCTAATATGACCCTTCTCCAACGACTCCTTAATATAGGATCGCATAGCCTCGTGCTCGGGTACAGATAAATTGAAAAGTCGACCCTTGGGAAATTTACACCCAGGGCTCAGCTCAATTGCACAGTCATAACTCCTATGAGGAGGCAAAGACGCAGACTCATTCTCACTAAATACATCATAAAAATCAGCCAAATAGTCAGGAACATCATGCAACTGGGGAGAGGTGGAGAAAACAGGAGCGTCACTAAGGGCACACAGACAACCCCAACTCACCACAGACACAGATTTCCAATCCAAAACTGGATTATGGATTTGTAACCAGGGAAACCCCAGAACAATGGTATCATGCAGATTATGCAACACCAAGAATCTGCAATTTTCTTGATGATCTGGGGCGACCCACACTACCACCTGGGTCCAAAACTGAGGTTTATTCTTCGCCAAAGGAGTAGCATCAATACCCCTCAAAGGGATAGGCGTCCGCAGAGGTGTCATAGGAAATCCACAACGTTTAGCAAAGTCCAAGTCCATCAGGTTCAGAGCTGCTCCCGAATCCACGAAAGCCTTAGCGGAATATGTGGACAGGGAGCAGATCAGAGTAATTGCCAGAAGAAACTTAGGTTGAACACCGCCCACAGCAAATGTGTGTGCAAAACGTTTCTCTCGTTGAGGGCAGACAGAAATAATATGCGAGGCATCTCCACAGAAAAAACACAGCTTATTACGCCTTCTGAACTCCTGACGTTGCGCCCTAGACAAAACTCTATCACATTGCATAGGTTCAGACATCTGTTCAACAGGTGGCAATACCTCTCGTGCAGTTTTGCGTTTGCGCAAACGCCGATCAACCTGAATGGCTAATGACATAGAATCATCAATACCAGAGGGAACAGGAAATCCCACCATAGTATCTTTTACGGTTTCTGACAAACCCTTCCGAAAGAGAGCTGCCAAGGCACCATCATTCTAAGTAGTAAGGACCGCCCACTTTTGGAATTTTTGACAGTACAACTCTGCAGAATCCTGACCCTGGCTCAATGCCAACAGGGCCTTTTCAGCCTGATCAATAGCATTAGGTTCATCATACAGCAGCCCTAAGGCTTGAAAAAATGCGTTCACATTAGCTAGAATAGGATCATCAGGTTTCAAAGAAAACGCCCAATCCTGAGGATCGAAGTGCAGCAAAGAGATGACAATTTTAACCTGCTGCGCGGAGCTCCCTGATGAATTAGGCTTCAAGGCAAAAAATAATTTACAATTATTCTTAAAGTTCAAAAATTTAGACCGATCCCCAAAAAACACATCAGGAGTAGGGATCTTTCGTTCAGCAACATGTGAATGAGCAAGATAGGCGGAAATTCCCCGCACTTCAGCAGCTCCACACGATCAGACAATTGCTTCATCTCCATTGAAAAGAAAAAAAAATTCCCCCTACGGCCTCAAAGACAGAGGAAAAAATATACAAAAAAAAAAAATTCTGACACTTTTTTTTTTTCCCCTTTTACAATTCTTTCCTGCTATCGAGTACCCTAGAATCTGCGGTATGGCTGGTGATTCTGTTATGAATGAGTCACCGAAGGAGGAAAAAACAAAAATACAAGCTAAGTCCAGAAAACCGGAGAGGTTGGTAGCTATCAGATTGCAGACCCCTGATCCTATTCACACAACTAACAGTAGCCGTGGGGGGGTTCCTACGGTGCCCTAGACTGTTGTGAGTTCATTTTTCCCTTCACCAGTGAGGTCTGATGAACTCCCTCTTCTGGCGAAGGAAGGTAGTGAGGCTGATTACCAAACAGCTGAGCAGGTAGATGATGACTGGGTCACAGGAACTGATGACTGGATATAAGGCAGCCGACGCCCTGCTGCCTTGCCGGTGATTTTCCTGCTGGATTCTTGGAGACCAGTCTGATTTCTGCTTCTCAAAGCTAAGTTTTGCTCTGCCTTTTGTACTCTTTAGTTCTGGTTTTGTTTGCCTTGTATTTTGGAGTTCAGCCATCCCCGGCCGGGGTGAGCTGAATTCCATTTTTGTCTCTGATCTGTGGCTCTGTCTTCAGGATATACCTGAGTGCTGATATAGTCTTTTTGAAGCCTAGCGACTTCAGGGCCTGTTTTTCCTATCAGTCTGTTGGTTCATTTTTGGATAGGATTTTTGTGGATTGCAGACAGCAGCTTTTCTATCCTGTCCTACTTAGTTAGCTTGGGCCCCATCATTTGCTCAACCTATCTTTCTATCTGTGTTAGTGTTTTTCATCTTGCTTCACAGTAATTATATGTTGGGGGCTGCCTATTGCTTTGGGGTCTGCTCTGGGGCAGTTTAGATTTCCCCTTTCTGTCTTTAGGCTAATTTAGTTCTCCGGCTGTGATCAAGGAGTCTATGGCACCGTAGGAACCCCCCACGGCTACTGCTAGTTGTTGTGGCTAGGGTCAGGGGTCTGCAATCCGATAGCTTCCAACTTCTCTGGTTTTCTGGACTTAGCTATTATTTTTGTTTTTTCCTCCTTCGTTGACTCATCCATAACACTAGATCCCTCGTTCACAGCCGGAGAACTAAATAAGCTTAAAGAAAGAAAGAAAGGGGAAATCTAAACTGCCCCAGAGCAGACCCCAAAGCAATAGACAGCCCCCAACATGTATTGTCAGTGAAAAGCAGATGAAAACACAAACACAGACAGAAAGACAGGTTGAGCAAACGATGGGGCCCAACTAACTAAATAGGAAAGGACAGAAAAGATGCTGGCTGCAATCCGCAAAAATTCTGCCAAAATAATGTCCAACACGTCTGATAGAAAAAACTCCCTGAAGTCACTAGACTTCAAAAACACTATATCAGCACTCAGGTATATTCTGAAGACTGAGCAAAAGATCAACTTGACCAGAGACAAAAATGGAGCTCAGCCTGTACCAACAAGGGCAGGAAGAACACAAACACTAAGTAAACAGACAATATCTCATGGAAAAATAAGAGAGCAAATACTTAGCTTTCAGAGGACAGGTACTGAACTGGTTTGCAAGAGCTCAGACCAGAAAGGATCACCAGCACCCCTGTAGGGCGTCGGCTGCCTTATATCCACTCAGTGATTCCGGGTGTCCAATCAGGCTCCACCTGTTCAGATGACAGGTTCTTCCCAACCCAATCAATTTCACTACCTCTCTTCACCAGCAGAGGGAGTTCATCAGACATCAACGGTGAAGGGGAAAATGAACTCACAACACAACGCGTGTAGAAAGCTTCCGTCTTCATTCGTCAGGGATATTACAGCCCCTGCTCAAATGAACTTATAAATAGTGGTATCAATTAATCAGAGTGATCATGTGACTGACAGTTGCCACAGGCATCTCCACAAGGAAAAGGGAAGTTTATTGCGTCTGAAGTGATGCTGAAAAGCAACTAAGTATATGGTGCTTTGTATGCTACAAAATAAATAAACATCCGGCCGACAATTACCGCAAATAGAAGCTTAACTGTAATACTTGTAAATGATTTTTTACAGACAAACAGATGTAAGACTACATATACTGACTGGTCAACAAAAACATTTATAGGCCAAAAAATGCCATCTAGCAAACCCCACCAAAGAGTCAGGGGTATGGGGAATTGAGTGATTTTATTACTGAAATCCAAATAATTCCACATCGTTATTTAGGTCATGTGGTTTTAACATGTTGAGGACAAAAATCCATCCTGTGTCCTTGCGGGACATTTTCTTGATATAGTATCCACCCCTCCAATCCCTCTTTACTATTTGTATACCTCATACTTGTGTCCCAACCAACTTGCCCCCATGTTTTTCAATGTAATGTTTAGATAGGGAGTGATCCTGGAATTTTTTTTTAGAAATGTTCCTGATGTGCTCCCTTATTTTTTGGAAAGTGTTCTCTTGGTCAGTCCCACATATTTTTTTATTACAGAGGCACGCTATGCAATAAATGACCCCTTTAGTGTAACAGGAGATTAAATCCTGTACAGTCATGGCCAAAAGTTTAGAGAATGACACAAATATTATATTTTCACATGATCTGCTGGCCTCTGGTTTTTATGTGTGTTTGTCAGATGTTTTTATCACATACAGAAATATAATTGCAATCATATTATGAGTAACAAAAGGTTATATTGGCAGTTAGAATGAGTAAATGCAGCAAGTCAATATTTGCAGTGTTGACCCTTCTTCTTCAGGACCTCAGCAATTCTCCCTGGCATGCTCTCAATCAACTTCTGGATCAAATCCTGACTGATAGCAGTCCATTCTTGCAAAATCAATGCTTTTATTTTGTCTGAATTTGAAGGTTTTTGTTTGTCCACCCGTCTCTTGATGATTGACCACAAGTTCTCAATGGGATTAAGATCTGGGGAGTTTCCAGGCCATGGTCCCAAAATCTATATGTTTTGTTCCCTGAGCCATTTAGTTATCACCTTTGCTTTATGGCAAAGTGCTCCATCATGTTGAAAAAGGCATTGTTGATCGCCAAACTGCTCTTGGACGGTTGGGAGAAGTTGCTCTTGGAGGACATTCTGGTACCATTCTTTATTCATGGCTGTGTTTTTAGGCAAGACTGAGAGAGAGCCCATTCCCTTGGCTGAGAAGCAACCCCACACATGAATGGTCTCAGAATGCTTGACAGTTGGCATGAGACAAGACTGGTGGTAGCGCTCACCTGGTCTTCTCCGAATAAGCCGTTTTCCAGATGTCCCAAACAATCGAAAAGGGGATTCATCAGAGAAAATGACTTTACCCCAGTCCTCAGCTGTCCACTCCCTGTACCTCTTGCAGAATATCAGTCTGTCCATGATGTTTTTTCTGGAGAGAAGTGGCTTCTTTGCTGCCCTCCTTGAGACCAGGCCTTGCTCCAAGAGTCTCCACCTCACAGTGCGTGCAGATGCACTCACACCTGCCTGCTGCCATTCCTGAGCAAGCTCTGCACTGCTGGTAGCCCGATCCCGCAGCTGAAACACTTTTATGAGACGGTCCTGGCGCTTGCAGATCTTTCTTGGGTGCCCTGGAGCCTTTTTGGCAACAAGGGAACCTCTCTCCTTGAAGTTCTTGATGATGCAATAGATTGTTGACTGAGGTGCAATCTTTCTAGCTGCGATACTCTTCCCTGTTAGGCCATTTTTGTGCAGTGCAATGACGACTGCACGTGTTTCTTTAGAGATAACCATGGTTAACAGAAGAGAAACAATGATGCCAAGTACCAGCCTCCTTTTCAAGTGTCCAGTGGTGTCATTCTTACTTAATCATGACAGATTGATCTCCAGCCCTGTCCTCATCAACACCCACACCTGTGTTAATGGAGCAATCACTGAAACGATGTTAGCTGATCCTTTTAAGGCAGGGCTGCAATGATGTTGAAATGTGTTTTGGGGGATAAAGTTCATTTTCTAGGCAAATATTGACTTTGCAAGTAATTGCTGTTAAGCTGATCACTCTTTATAACATTCTGGAGTATATGCAAATTGCCATTAGAAAAAATGAAGCAGTAGACTTTGTAAAAATTAATATTTGTGTCATTCTCTAAACTTTTGGCCATGACTGTATAGTAAATGTTTCATACCCATGATTATTTTAATAAAATCACTGCTATATCTACTGCAGATCTAGCAGTTCTCTGAATTCTGAGCTTTCTATAACCCTGCCCACACCGATTGGCTGCTTTCTACCCATGTAAAGTGTACACACATAGCGGCCAATCATGGATGGGGCGGGTTATACAGAGCTCATGAATATAGAGGACTATCTGGCAGCAGCTTTACTAGTCCTCTAATGATAATCTCTTGCTGATAAAACAGTGATTTTATCAAGACTAAATTAAGCAGCCCAGTATGTGATTCATCGCTGGAATCAGAATTTCTGCCTTTTCATCATGCTACTCTCAGAATAGATGGCAAAAACCTGGTGCACCTTCCCACCTATTTATCTCTAAATTCCCCCCAACCTTCTTCTTAGATTGACAGCTGTGGCTTTGTAGAGCCAGAGAAGGGAAGAGATAGATGAAAAACAATTAGGTGGGAAGGTGAACTTGGATATTTGGCCAAGCCAAGGGTGCAATGAGTGTCTGTACTTAGTTTGATCATTCATTCTGTGCGGACAAACTCCCTTAATGTTAGTTTCTGTTATGCTGACCTTACTCTAACCCGTTACTACTGACAAGCTTAGGCATAGGTACAACAATGTCAGCTGTAATGCCTTCCTGCTCATAGGGCTGACAAAAGAGATGATTTTTCTGTCTAGCTCTAGATTACAAACCTTGCAGGGTTAATACAAAATACAACATGTATGTACATGAGCTGTGATCGGTAGCTGTCAATCATCACACAGGACATGACCCTCAGAAAATTCCAGAATAAAATTATTGCAGAAGCATCTGAAGAGATACTGATACATACTGTATCTCTGCATCCAAGTAGCTGTTGTATAACTTGTTGGAAGCCAAATCAGCTTCTCTGTACCAGTGGAGTCAAAATGATGTTAGTATGTGCAGTAATAGTGCTGACAAACATAAGAATTCACATTCACTCAGTTGTTTCAAACAGAAATGTACTGATTTCCCAGGATCTAGTCCTAATGTCTATATCAGTTATATGTGAACACTCAGCAATAAAAGGAGTAAAGTAACTTTGAGAAACTTCTCAAAACTTCTGCTCCTTAAACAATGAGGTGAAGAAGACAATATTGCCTTATCGGTCTCACCTAGATAGGTCTCAGATTTTTGAGTATACTTTGCAATAAGACAGAAAATGTTCAGCAAGGAAATGACACTGAAGAAAACCTGCATTCATTTCAATCAATTGAACAATTGTCAGAACAATACATTTTCATGATGTCTAAATCGTTCTCTACAAAGTGAAGTGTTTTACCTATAATAGAATACCTTATGTGTGATTCACTTCTCCAAGCTTAGAAACATTTCTATTACTAGAATCGGAAGTTGAGGCATTGAAACCATTCCCAAATCCACACATTAGACTGCACTAAGCCGAAACATTGGAAATGTACATCACCGAAAAAGGTAAAAATGTCAGAAAACTTCATCTGACAAACTGTGCAGACTGATCATTTCACCATTGTCATATCTCGCTGGGAAGTAATAGGTTTCTTAGAAGGAATGGTGATGAAATTAACTACAATGAGTTTTCCTAATCTTTTAACTGGTTTGTTAGCAGGCAATACATTTCTATATTATGATCACAAAGATCAGCAAGGTAAAATGTCACAATTTGGGGTGAATTAGCGCAAAGAATTGCTATCTTCCTGGCTAGATAGTTGGAAAACAAAGTACTTTTACTCCAACACAAATGGATTTTATTTTAAACTAGAGGTATACCAGATGTTTTCGCATCGGGAGGGAAGTGTGTGGGGTGTGTGTGTGTGAGTACGTGTGTGTGTGTGTGTGTATGTGTGTGTGTGTGAGTACATGTGTGTGTGTGTGTATGTGTGTGTGTGCATATGTGTGTGTACATGTGTGTGTGTGTGTGTGTGTATGTGTGTGTGTGTGAGTACATGTGTGTGTACATGTGTGTGTGTGTGTGAGTACATGTGTGTGTGTGTGTGTGTGTATGTGTGTGTGTGTCCCGCAGCTGCCTGCCCACCCACCTCCGTGCAGTCACAGACAGCAGGAAAGAGGGTGGTTCGTGGCCTGTGCTGGAGATGTGAGTACGTGTGTGCATATGTGAGTACGTGTGTGCATATGTGAGTATGTGTGTGTGTATGTGAGTACGTGTGTGTGTATGTGAGGGTGTGTATGTGAGTACGTGTGTGTGTGTGTGTATATGTGAGTACGTGTGTGTATATGTGAGTACGTGTGTGTGTATGTGAGGGTGTGTATGTGAGTACGTGTGTGTGTGTATATGTGAGTACGTGTGTGTATATGTGAGTACGTGTGTGTGTATATGTGAGTACGTGTGTGTATATGTGAGTACGTGTGTGTGTATATGTGAGTATGTGTGTGTGTATATGTGAGTATGTGTGTATGTGAGTACACCAGGGTATTCAAATATGGCGGTTGGTGTACTTCCGGTGCAGCGCAGTGGATTCTGGGATTCGGGGACATCCAAACGGAAGTGGATGACAGACAATTTAAGGCAATTATATATATATAGATAAAACGCAGCAAAGTTTCCTCTTGGCACTAAGATGGCAACAATCATAGGACATACACCACAGCTCAAAGAGCAAATACTATATCAAAGAAAATGATGCAAAAACTAAAATTTAACTTTGAAAAAATGCTCAAAATCACAGACCAACATTAAAAATATAGTCCTAAAATGTGCCCTATTGGGTAGCTACAGCAGCATCAGAATAGAATACTAATGGTATTAAACACGTCAGAGGTAACAAAAAAGATTTTTCTTACCCCCTCTAACTAGGTATAGCACTACTTTTTCTAGTTCTCCATATGAAACCTCACGGTACTCAAAAATCAGGCTGGACCACTTCCAGAGGCTAACTGTAATGGATGCCCTAAAATAACCCATTGTTTCTCTGTACATGTTTTTTCAGAAAGACAATGAAGGAGTGTAAAAGTCTGTTTACATGGATCAACTGGATGACAATACGATCGCCTATTGGTAGACTTTTACCGATCAGCAATTGTTCAAATTCCTGGTTACAAAGGCAGACCAAAGTAAGTGATGCACACTGAGCGTTCTATGGTCGGGCACTCAGTGCACTTAGGCTGTCATAGTTTTCAGCGGCGCGAGTCCTGTTTACACAGGATGAGGCATCGCCAGAACTAAAATAAAGAAATAATTTCACTTGGTGAAAGAGCGATTGGCTTGTTCATCGAGTGATCGGCAGCCTGTTTACACGTCAAGATAATGGTGAAACAAGTGGTTATAACAACACTCTTTTTACAATTATCTTGCAGAGTAAATGCTGCTTAAAGACGTTGTCCACTATTCAGACAACCCTTTCTCAATCACTATGTTTCCCCTCAGTAAAACAATAAGGCCAGGGTAACACTTGCGAGTGCAATGCGAGAAACTTGCGCGTCTCTCGCCTCAGTCTCTCGCGGTTCGGACCGGAGCATTCAGCTACATAGAAAGTCATGCAGCCGCACACTCCAGTCCCGAGTGCCGGGTATTGAGGTGAGAGACTCGCGCGAGTTTCTCGCATTGCACTCACCAGTGTGACCTCGAGCTTACACTTACACTCACGTTTAGTGCCACCACCATTTTAGCAGTGACAGCAGTCAAACATTAGGATTGGCTGTAGCGGTAACGTGATACAAAAATGTCACGTAACTCACTGAGAACAGTAGCGGCATTGCAGGAGGTGAGTATACTTTGTTTTTATTTTCTATAGGGCACTAAATTGATTATGCAGGGGGTGTCCAGTAGTGCACAGCCCTTTCATTATTAAGCAGAGAAAGTTTCAAAAAGGATTATACAGCCATTCTTATGCATATTTGCAAGGTAAGTATATCAGTCTAATCAGGTCTAAGAGATCGATTTAATAATAGATGAAGTTTATATTGTGAAATCTGGTGACAGATCTAAATTACGTCAATCACCAAGTTTTCTACTTATTAATGAAAACATCTTGCATTAGCAGCAATGGCTAAGGTTGTAGGTGTCACTAAGACCTAGTAAGCACAAAGACTTTTGTAGGCGTACTTGGAATTGGCTGCTGGGAAGTGATGATATGATCACCCAGCACATTTAGCAGTCAGTTTAGTGTACCCCAATCCTTCTGGGCCATGTGGGATGGACAGTCAGAAGGTTTTGCTTGACAGCCAATCACTAGAGTTGGTCTGCAGACTAACTATGGTGGGTATGACAGCAAATGGGGTGCACAGTGCCATATTCCTTTATAAGGGTCAACATTGTTAGCTATTATTAAGAGATGCTTGCATAGTATTTGCAATATGTATCTATGTATTTTTTTCTATCACCTGCATGCATTTAAGACTCAAGGAGTGGGCTAGCATGGGCACAACTATCAGGTATACATAGCAAATTGTTTCCTTTCTTTATTTTAATTCATAGACAAGATATCAATTTGAACATAGAATTCAGAGAAGTACAAAAGTAGCGACTGGTTAATGAATCCTTCACACGGGTATTTATGGAGGGCCAGATTATGATACCATTTAAAAATGGCTGTAATATCGCCCGTGTATTAACAGGCCTCCTATGTATTTTCTTACAGCTCTGGGCGGTGTCATTGCTCTATTATTTGGTACTTAGTAAGTTGACAACTGGATGTTACTATTTGGGGACAAGTCCCTTCATAGTTTGGCATTGCATTACCAGGAGCAAAGACAGGAACAGCAAAATACGGACTTGTAAGAAAAAGGTTCTCCATAATCCATACTTCATGGAAAAAGAAAATACTTACTAAAAGAGGAATATTAGTAATAAAGGCAAGTCCTCTTTAAAGACCTATCTGGGCAATAGAACTTGAATTCCTTGAAGGAACACATTACATTTCCAAAGCAGGAGCAATGTATACAAGTAATACTAACATTGTCGTTACATTTTATTTGCACTTTCTAGAGCTGCATGGTCCATTAAATGGGAAATAAAGTACATACTGTGTTTATTAACATGCACCAGATTTTTCGGCTTCTCAACTCGAGGAACGATCACCGAGCATTAGGAACAAAGCAGGGTTGTAATTATACTATTTTCTACAAACGGCGCTGACAATTTAATTGTGCACTGGGTATATTGCAGTGTGGATAAGTAAACGTTTCTACATGAAACTCACTGCCAGAAATAATGCTATGTTACTGCACTTAACACAACCTTGTCTTAGGAAAGTTATTTTACATGTCGCTGAGTAAATGCAGAGTACACATCAATGTAAGTAAAAAAAGAAACAAGACATATAGACATTATGGAGTCAAGGAATAGAACTTACCCTGAGTGGCGATGTAGTGATTTGGTCTGTGATAGCCCTAAAATCAGAAGAAAGAGGAGATCTGTAAAATCCGTCATGTATTTGCTGTCTATGACTAAGAGTTAGAGCAAAGCAGACTTCATTATAGAGCAATAGACACCAGTAAGACCACCACAGACTACAGCAGCAGGTAATAATAATAATCTTTATTTATATAGCGCCAACATATTCCGCAGCGCTTTACAGTTCAACAGTTTCAAACACAACAGTCATAAGTAATAACGCTAACAATACAATAATTAAAGCGAAATAAGACGACCCTGCTCGTGGGAACTTACAATCTACAATGAGGTGGGGGCGATACAAAGCACAGGTTTGTATTTACAATGATGTATTTACAATGATGGTCCAGCCATCTTCAGGGGGTGGGGGATAGATGGAGATAGTGAATGGGCTACACACACAAACACACAAGCATAAAATGACTTTAATTACTGAATGTGATAGGCCGCTCTGAACAAATGTGTTTTGAGCGAGCGCCTAAAACTATGCAAATTGTGGATGGTCCTAATATCTTGGGGTAGAGCATTCCAGAGGATTGGCGCAGCACGGGAGAAGTCTTGGAGTCGGCAGTGGGAGGTACGGATTAGGGCAGAGGTTAGTCCAAAGTCATTTGCAGAGCGCAGTGGTCGGTTAGGCCGATAGACAGAAATGAGGGAGGAGATGTAAGGGGGTGCCGCACTGTGGATAGCTTTGTGGGTGAGAACAAGTACTTTGAATTGTATCCTGTAATGAATGGGCAGCCAGTGTAACGACTGGCGAAGAGCGGACGCGTCCGAGAAACGATTAGCCAGATGGACAACCCTGGCTGCTGCATTAAGGATGGACTGGAGAGGTAAAAGGAAGAGGGGCTGAGTCAGGTTGAATAAAGTGAGCACTTCATTTTGGTATTCCTGTAGGTCATAAAGGGGTTTTCTAGGAAAACGTTTTTTTGGATCGGCTTGGGCAACGTGAAAATAACAAATTCATAAGCTGCTCACCTAAAGGGGATGTCACACTAAGAGATATCGCTAGCAATATCGCTATAACTTGTGACGTTATAGCGATATTGCTAGCGACATCGCTATGTCTGATACTTACCTACGACCGGCTCCCCCGCTGGTAATCGCTGATCGCGTGAGAACGTCCAGGACCGTTTCTCGTCGTCAGCTTCCTGCGGCGCTTCCTGCTGTGATGACGAGCGACGCGTGGACGCGGGTGGGAGGACGCAGGATCGCCGGGTGTGACAGGTAAGTAGCGACCCCCGTCCCCAGCGATGTCGCTGGTGAGATCTGCCTGTTTGGCAGCTCACTAGCGACCACTTAGCGATGTACCAGCGATCCTGACCGCGTCATATCGCTGGTCGGGATCGCTGGTACATCGCTAAGTGTGACAGTACCTTTACTCTTCTCCTCCTTGAACAATGCCTCTGAGCTACTGCTTTGGTGACTATTTACAGGCTGCAGTCGTGATGTCATCACTGTAATTTGGGTGATGTCATCTCCACAAGGCACGTGATCACTGCAGCCAATAATAGTGATCCACAGCTCTGCTGATGTACACAGCAAATCAGATGAGCACAGTGGCTGGTTGTAGCAGAGATGTCCTGTACTGATAACGTCACCGCTGCAGCCTGTCAATAAAGATCAGAGTGGCTTCTGAGAGGTTGTGATGGATCAGGGGCAGGTGAGCAGCTTCTGAGCTTGATACATTCAAGAACCGCAAGCCTACTCACATAAAGAAAATCAGAAAAAGCCCCTTTGAAGCAGTTGTTGTGCAGTTGTAGATAACAATGGCTGCTTTTTTTTCTCCAGAAAATCAGGCAGACATAGTCCACATTTGTGACCCAGGTATTCAGACTTCAGTCTTAGGGAGGTATTCACACTAGACAAGTAGGACCCAGCAGATTTGAGACTACCTTGCCGTTGGCTGCTGGGCATGCATGAATTGGCCAAATTATGTGCTATGCATCTCATTTTTTTCCTAGTATCCAGAAGCAGTATTGCTATTCATATTTTATATATTTCATATTGACATGCTTTAGCACTACAGAGTGCAACTTTTTTTTGTTTACTTTTAGTTTATAGTCCACAGTTATGTCTGAAATTGCATCCTATCTTTTTTTTTCCGATGTCAATAATACAAGCTAATATAAAAGACTTATGATATCTTATTAGAAAAAATATACCTTTCCCCATTCATCTGTTTCATTTTTTATACTGCACTGATCATTCACTCTTAAAACTGCTCAAATCTGTAGCTTCTAGTGAATAGATTTGAGAGCTGCAAATAATGCCGGATATAAGTCATTTAATGGACATATTGTAAATAGTGTTAGTCCTCATGTACACATACATGACATCTTATACTGAAAAGTCACTTTAATGGGAACCTGACAGTGGATATATGACGTTGGCTGCATGATTTCTGCCATATATCTTTGACTTTGAAAAAAGACGGTGTTTAAGAGAAAAATACACTTTAAAAGCCTTCGGGGAGAAAGCCAAACAGGTAACTAGTGGAAAAGGCGGATCACCAGCGGCTTCTCCCCGCCCACTGTCAATGACTGACAGGTCTCTCCTTATACTTGCATATAGGGAGAGATCCATTACTCAAGGGCAGCGAGAGGCGAGAAGCTGCAGTGGTCCATGGCTAACATTTAAGTATTTTTTCTCTGAAATGCTGCAGTGTTTCAAAGACAAACATACGTAGCTGAGACCATAGAGCCAGTGTCTGATACATGCTGCCCGTGGATTAGACATTGTGTTTCAGGGGTCAGGTCTCCTTTATGAATGCGGATGAGCTGCAATACCGAACTTAACCTATGGAATGTGTATTGCTCGCATTAGCCTTTGTTCTATTGCTGGACAACCCCTTTAATTCTACTTAAAAAAAGAAAGGGACCAGGACCCATAGGACCATGACCTTTGCATTTTTGTTACTATCATTAATTAAAGTAATGGAAGATGAAGACCCAGTTAGACATCAGAGAAGTTCTGCAGAGTGCTGATGCTTACACTTACAGCCTTGTTCCAAATTATAGACAGAAAAAAACATCAGCACAAGTTGACAAGTATGTCGTTGCAATAAAGCTAAGCCTGGCAGGAGACAGAGTTCACAGGCTGAGATCTGGGGAGCTGTACATTCATTGCCTGCTTCATGGTTACAGCTCTCTCCATGAGATCTCAGGCAGGCAATGTTGGGACATGAGCTGAATGTTAAACACAACACATCCTTTAGAGACAGAAAATGGGACTAATTTCTGTCCTCTTTGAAGCTACTCACCACCTGCTGTCCTAAAGATACACAGTAATTTGTAGCAAGACGCATTGGCACTAATTAATGGCATGCTGCAGTTCAATGTGCAAAATAAAGCACACAAATATTAATAATTCCGAAACAAATAAAGTAATTGGTCCCCGCTGAACACTAAAAGGATGGGAACAAGGTCTATGAGTCAGCAATATTTGCTGAGCACGAAGAACTGCTGCCACAGCTAGAAAAGAACTCTGTTTTTGTAGACAGGAAAAACAAAACAGTATTTAGGAAAATGGTAAATGTTTAGAGCTCTGTCCTATTTTAGAGATGTAAAGACTGTGATGAAAACCGCACAAAGCAGCCAATATAGAGAGGCTTAGAGCCACGAGGAAGAAGTGCATCAATTACAGGTCCCCTCATTGGAGTCGTGTGAATATCACTAATAAGTGGGCAAATGTGGGATATATGCAATAATTTAGCATCAGTCACATAGGCCCATATTGGCCGGGGGACTATGCACATGGGAAAGACATCTAGAACATTTTGTGCATGCTACAATAGTGAGCGTGCAATCTAGAATGATCTGCTATTATAAGCCTGCACAGTGTGATGGAAAAGTTGAGGGATGAAAGTAGGGACCATATTACAAACTGATCACTTCATCTTGAAAAAGGTATACATGAGTCCAACCTGAGGTTTCCACACCCAACATGCTCTTGAACTTAGTATTTTTACATACATTTCTATACTGTTCCTATTAGTTTAAATGGAACCTATCACCAGGTGTATCCCATATAAAGTAGGATAACCACCTATTAGCATACTGGAATGCTGTAAAAAACAGTCCCCAATCCAGTCTGGTCTGATAGGTGTCTCTAGTCTTGATCCGGCGCCTCTTCTTGTGATGCCATCCTCCTTCCCTGCTTCCTGTGAATGATGCATACTACGTCATCCAAATAGTGTCCAATCGCACTCCTGCGCAAGCGTACTTCTCTCTGTTCTGCATACCAGTACTGTAGTGTGCATGCACCGGGAAAGGCCAAAGGGCGCCAATGACAGAATTAAAGCCGACGCATGCACACTACAGTACTTTGCTCTGCCCCAGGCATGGAAGACAGAAGTGTGTCTGCACAGGAGCACAATGAAGGACACTGTGTTGATGATGTAGGATGCATCACCCACATAAAGCAGGGAAGGAAGACAATGATCGCAAAAAGGGAGAAGGCACAGGATCAAGACTAGAGACTTCTATTGGACCAGACAGCCCTGTCTGTGAATATAGTAAAAAGTATTTCCTGGAATTTGCAGAAGGAATTGGGGACTTTATTACAGCATTCCAGTAAAAAATGCCCTAATGGTGGTGGCCGTATGGGGGAAAACATGTTCACTTTAAAGGCAGGTGCAGACGAGCGTATATTCTCTCATCTGAGAGAATTATGTTGATGTGATAAGGGTGTGTGCACACGCTGCGGAATGCTCTGCGGATTTGTCCGCGCTGACTTAGTAAAATCCGCAGGTCAGAAGATCTGTGGTTTATCTGCGGATTACCCTGCGGTTTTGCATCTCTACAATGGAGAAGAAGGTAAACCGCAGCAGAATCCGCAGAAAGAATTGACATGTCATTTCTTTCTGCGGATTGAAAACCGCAGCATAACCGCGCGGAAAAATCTTAACCGTCTACACTGCGGTTTTCGTTTTCTATAGGTTATAATGCTACTGTACGCCGCAGCAAAATCCGCAGCATGTGCACAGACCCTAAGAGTTTGATCAGAGTGTGATCATAGTGTAATCCAAATCTCTCATATGAGAAGATGGAGAAAAACTGGCACTTTGATTGACGGTTCACTGAACACAGGCAAGCTGAGAGCTGTCAATCAAAGTGCTGGGGAGTGATTACAATACAGTGAGCATTGCCTGTAAATGCTCTTTGCAACGCCCCTATTACTGAAAGCGAGAGCTCCTGGGAGTATATCAGTTAATCTTCTCCTGAACTGTCCTTTCAGTAACGTGGCAAGGCAGAATTTTAATTCTATTTAATTGCAGATTAAGCCTATATCTGCAGGTAAAATATTTTTTGCACATGTTGGGTTGCCTTTAATCCCTAAACCTTTGTCCAGTTAAATCAGGTATGCATCGAAAAATCCACAGCATATTACAGAGCCAGTGTTGTACATAAGCTTTTATGAAAAATCGTAGCATAAATTGACTGGTGCTGTGGAATATTCATTGCAGATTTCATCCTTTCAAAAGCCAAAATTGTCTTATTTAATTACATGGGAAACCTGAAGGGAACCAGGAAACTTGGAGATATATAGCAGCCAAACAGACTTTCGCCCTAAATAAAGAAATATCATAAAACATAAAGAATGCCTGTCATTTCAGTTGTCTTTTCAGAATAAGCTGGCAATGTGTGCACATGAGAACTAGCACTAGTTTTGCCCATTATACGATTTGTTTAGGGCATTGCCCCTAAGCGAGTTTTATCCCTGATTGTCAGATTTCTCTGAGCTGCTGGGTAGAGACCAACTACCATGAATTCTCTCATACATGGGAGTTTCTATAAGGTTACATGTCTCATAGTTCTTAGCCTGTTTCTTCTAAAATGTACATACTGTCTCCAGGTGTTTGGCAATAGAAACATAGGGGTTTTTTTTCCAAGATTGCAGTGACATTCCAGAGGGACACACAGATAGGGCCCAAGGTTTTATTAGAACCAGCAATGTTCCTCTGTGACTAGGCATTCATCCTAAATTCCCGTCATATTTCTCAGTATTGTTTTTTTGACTTATAGGAATAGTTGAGAGATTATAATTACACCAGTATAACTATTAGATAGCTTTAGAAAATTAGTTTTCATGCTTCCATGATAAATGGGTTTGTAGTCAGCCCTTAGTTCACATTTATGCATTTATTTTATTAATTATAAATTAAAGCAGATTTGCAATAGTGAAGTCCACATGGAAATCTTTATGGAAAAACTCATAATAATTTATGATTGCGATCGCATCGGGTGTTCCATAGGTTTAGCTGGACATCTACCTCTGGTATTAGCTGTATCACATACTCTTCAGATGATTTTATTATCTGACCTTTAGTAAATGTAATGCAGATATGGAGCCCGAGGGGCATGATTAAAAAAGAAACCAAGTCATGACGTCCTGCCCAGTGTACATGCTCCTCGGAGTTCTTACTTTGTTGCCATCAGAGTTGCTCCCTATTACTCTTCGCTTTGCTGTCTCAGTAAGGCTAGTTTCACACTAGCATTTTTTTTTGGCGCTGCGCCTCGTGCGCATACCAAACGCATGCAAAAAACGCATCATGCGTTTGCTGTTTTTCACGCATGCAATTTAACCAGTTTGTCACCATGTTAACTGAAAAAACGCATGCGATTTTAAACGCATGTGTGCGTTCCCATAGACTGTAATGCTGTTTTTTTGCGCATTCCGTGTGCTAACGTGCGCATGCGTTTTTTTGAGACAGGTCGGATGGACCAAAAATGCAACAGGTTCCGTCCGGCACGCCTAGGCACACACTACAAAAAACGCATGCGCACAAAAACGCATACGAACGCGTGCATGCGCTAGACCATGCACACCCATGTTAAATATAGGGGAGCAATGCGCATGCGCACGATAGCACACAAGGCGCAGCGCTAAAAAAAGCAAGTGTGAAACCAGCCTAAAGGGCCTGTCACACTAAGCGATATCGCTAGCAATATTGCTATAACATCACTGGTTTTTGTGACGTTATAGCGATATTGCTAGCGATATTGCTATGTGTGATACTTACCTCCGACCGCTCCCCCGCTGGTTATTGCTGATCGCGCGAGAATGTCCTGGGCCGTTTCTCGTTGTCAGCTTCCTGCTGGGCTTCCTGTGGCGCCGATGAGCGACGCGTGGACGCGGGCGGGAGGACGTCGGGATCGCCTCGTCTGACAGGTAAGTAACGACCCCCGACCGCTGCTATGTCGCTGGTGAGATCTGCCTGTGTGGCAGCTCACTAGCGACCACTTAGCGATGCACCAGCGATCCTGACCGCGTCATATCACTGGTCAGGATCGCTGGTGCATTGCTAAGTGTGACAGTACCTTAATGGTGTAGTGGGGAAAATAACTGAGGCTTCTACAGATACAGTACAGTTTGTCTTTATTAGATCTACTTGATCTTCTAGGTGATAATCAGATCCCAAATATTGCAACATCCTCGTATCTAAGGAGGATTTCAGCATTCAAAGGGAGTCTGACAGCACAGAATGACTGTTCAAACCAAGTAGAGGCACTCAGTGCATCATGGCAAACACCTTCCCACCTTCTTGTTTTCCCTCTATTTCTACCCATCCCCCAACCTTTCATTGGTAACTCTTACTTTATAGAGTCAAAGGAGGGCGGAGATAGATGGGAAGGTGCACTTAAATGTTTGGCCATGCCAAGGGAGCACTGAGTGCCTGTACTGGGCTTGAATTGTCATTTGAAGGTTCAATAGACTAAGGCTCATCTGAGAAAGGGCTTTGAGGTTGGACAGGCAGGTAAAGGTCAATGGCAGGTGCAATGCATCCTGGGAAGTTAGGGAAACAATGTTCCAGCATCTATTGTGCTGTCAAAATGCAGATTAACTGAAACTGTCAACTCAAAAAGAGCAGGCAAAAAGTCATAGAGTATGTGATCTGGGACAGTTCCTGCGCATATTAGACTCGTATATGCACCTAATGACATTTTAACAATGCTTTGACTTTGTTTTCGGGTTAAATGACAGTATTATTTACTTCATTATTGCATGTATTTGTAATTTATGAATTTTTAAGTTTTGAAGCTAGTAATTATGTTTTTAGCTTTGCTTTTACAAAACAGAACCAACAATATGGCAATAGTTTCATGTTTATTTATTGATGAATGTTTGCCTATAACATATGGAGTGGAGAATTTATCTTTGAATATATATTTTTTAATTTATATAAATTTTTAAATATACACATCAAATTATGTATATTTGTGAATTTGTGTGTGTATAAATAGCACTTTTTTAAACAATGATTATATCCCAGAAGGTGTAATATGTGCTTTTGTTGATTATCTCACTATACTTTATTTACCATAATCATTTAGGCACATCCTAAATCCCGAGATCTTGGTGCCGAGATCTCCATCTGCGCATGCAGCTCCCCCCGGCGGCCATTTTCCCAGAGTCCACCACATAGGAAACTATGGAACTGCAGGGGCTCTGGCCTTTCACAATATATTAACAGAACCTCCGTAGTATCGGAGACACCCGAAGCAGCACCGGACACCCCTGCAGCACCGCCAGAAACCCGCAGCGGCACGCCGCACATCGGAATACCCCCTCATCCCAGCCTGCGGCCTGCAGCATCACCCCACTCCTGCCTCCTCCAGCAGTGACCCTGGGACCCCGCTTCACCTCAGCCACCACCCCCGATAAACAATAAGCATGGATTATAAGAAGCACCACCATTTTAGTAAAAAAAAAAAAATTTTTTCTATTTTTCTCCTCAAAATTTGAGGTGCGTCTTATAATCTGAAAAATACGGTATATTGACATGAAATTCTCACCAGATGTTGGCAACAATCCACACAATTAATGGACAAATGTACCAAAACATTTTCATACAAATCTGCTGCCATCTACCGGGATGAAGAAGATGAAATGAAGGTGGTATTTCAGCAAGGCAATGATCCCAAACACACAGTCAAGGAAACTCTCGATTGGTTTCAGAGAAAGAAAATAAAGCTGCTAGAATGGCCAAGCCAATCACCTGATGAATTCAACAGAAAATTTATGGAAGGAACTAAAGCTCAGAGTTCATAGAAGGAGCCCAGGAAACCTTCAGTATTCAAATGTTTATGTGGAAGAGTTCGCCGATATCACACCTGAGCAATGCATGCGACTACTTTCTCCATACAAGAGGCGTCTTGAAGCTGTCATCACCAACAAAGGCTTTTGTATGAACTATTAAATAAATTTCAGCAAGCATGTTCAATACTTTTTTCCCTATGTCATTTCTCATTATTACACATAACTTAATTTATGAACATCTATGATTTGATTTTTTTGCCTGTGTGGATTGGATGAGTGGTTACTGACATCTGGTGATTATTTTATGTCAATTGCACCTTTAGAAATATATTTAATTAGAAAACTAGTGACGTGTTCAATACTTATTTCACCCATTATATAGAAATTTACATATTTAATCACCCTTTTTTCCTATGTTAAAAATAAAGATATAAATAATGCCAGTTATTTTTACCACTAAGGTGATAAAAAATTAACAACTTTAGTATAATCATATAGATAATTTTTTTTTTTAGCACACAATGAACGCTATAAAACTCAAATAAAAAAAAGCATAATTTGCAGTTTTTTCCTGCATTTTTAATTTTTTCCTATTTTCTAGTACATTGTATGATAAAATGGATGGTGTCATTGAAAACTAAAACTCATCCTGCAAAAAACAATGCCTAATAAGGTTTTGTCCACAAATTGAGAAAATAGATATTCGGCAACGTTGTGTGGAAGAATACCCTGGATGTCTGCTCATACATTTTTCACATTAATAAAAAAACACCTTAATCCCACTTGGAACGGGTGCTCAATTCCATATTGAAAAAACAGAACATTTCGTTGTGGAGAAAGAGAAAAAGCAGGATGGCACTCACCGTTCATATGAATCAAATCACTTTATTTCACATACACAAGGCATCGGCATAGGCACGGGAGCAATGTGCTGGAAGACGGACAACAGCCGTTTCGCGCTCAATACGCTTCAACAGGTCCTATGCTCAGAATACAGGTAATGCAAATAAAACACATGTGTGAATAATAACTCCTCCCCTTCACCTGAGCATGTCTTGTGACTCCTCTACCAATAAAACTCTTTAATGAAAAAAAACAAAAAAACACAAGAAGATAAAAAAACATTTCCCTCTACAGCACTATAATACAATTAAAAATGTTTGATATTAAATATTCAAAGGAATACAGCCATATCTACCTTTTCATTTAACCCTAATGGACCTGTGGCTTTAGTGTGGAGAATCCATCTAGCTTCAACCTGCAAAAGACGCTTATCATGATTCCCTCCATATTGCGGTGCAGAAACTCTTTCAATACCAGCAAAACGCAGTGCCTCCGCATTTCCACCATGGAATTTCCTCATGTGTTCTATAAGTCTGGGGACACAAGATAAACGGAACAATTGGCTGGAATCCAGTAGTCCAGTAGGGAACTACAAGTGCAAGAATTGTCCTTGGTGCCCCTTTAAGCTGAGTGGAAAAACTGTAAAAATGGGATCTGTGTATCACGAGGTAAAAGAATTTATCTCATGTAAAACTGCCTTTGTGATTTATGTCCTATTTTGCCCATACGGTTTTTTCTACATTGGCAAAACAATTCGGCCTCTTTACATCAGGTTTAGAGAACATTTTAATTCAATTACCACAGGAAAAGGAGTCACTAGACTTATAAAACACATGAGGAAATTCCATGGTGGAAATGCGGAGGCACTGCGTTTTGCTGGTATTGAAAGAGTTTCTGCACCGCAATATGGAGGGAATCATGATAAGCGTCTTTTGCAGGTTGAAGCTAGATGGATTCTCCACACTAAAGCCACAGGTCCATTAGGGTTAAATGAAAAGGTAGATATGGCTGTATTCCTTTGAATATTTAATATCCAATTTTTTAATTGTATTATAGTGCTGTAGAGGGAAATGTTTTTTTATCTTCTTATGTTTTTTTTTCATTAAAGAGTTTTATTGGTAGAGGAGTCACAAGACATGCTCAGGTGAAGGGGAGGAGTTATTATTCACACATGTGTTTTATTTGCATTACCTGTATTCTGAGCATAGGACCTGTTGAAGCGTATTGAGCGCGAAACGGCTGTTGTCCGTCTTCCAGCACATTGCTCCCGTGCCTATGCCGATGCCTTGTGTATGTGAAATAAAGTGATTTGATTCACATGAACGGTGAGTGCCATCCTGCTTTTTCTCTTTCTCCACAACCTAATATGGTTTTGTGCACAGAAAAAAAAAGTTAGAAGTTGGAGGAAGTGGAGGAAAAAAAACGGGAAGGAGTTAACATGTAAGTTTACCAATGTCGAGGTCCCAAGTTTATGATGCTGTTGCATGAAGTGATACTATAGCTTTATCATATTAGTTCATATACTGTATATTCAAAACTCCTCACACTAGGAAACTACAGCAACGTCACAAAGTTTATTTTCATGAGTTACTGAATGGTAGTCAATTTAATACCTTAATAATGGTCCTTTCCATGCCACCGTTGTCTGCGGAGGGCAGCTGTAAAAACATTTTGGGGCAAACAAATAGACAAAATCTATCTCCTGAGGACATGTCCTCCATGACTTAAAGGGAATCTGTCCCCCCTTTTTTGAGATATCATATAATGATATCATTCAATTGTGTGTCACATAAGGATTCTCTTAGTACTTTTGCTTCCCCCTGACCCCGGCACCTTTCATGCATAAATACCTTTTTTATATCGGTTCAGATGTATGTAAACTGCCGCTGTCCGGTCCGCTGGGCGGGGCTTATTCACCTGCTCCCCCCTCCCTGTCTTGCTCTACGCATTTCTTCTTGTCTAGAGCAAGACAGGGAGGGGGGGAGCAGTTGAATAAGCCCCGCCCAGCGGACCGGACAGCGGCAGTTTACATACATCTGAACCGATATAAAAAAGGTATTTATGCATGAAAGGTGCAGGGTCAGGGGGAAGCAAAAGTACTAAGAGAATCCTTATGTGACACACAATTGAATGATATCATTATATGATATCTCAAAAAAGGGGTGACAGATTCCCTTTAAAAGATTGTCCTCCTAGTATTTCACCCGTGAATGCCCAGTTGGCTCAAGAACAGTAGAGCCACCACATAAGCTAAGGATGCATGGAGTCCTTATGTGAAATGTATGACTATGTTGAAAATTAAAAATACTTCATATCATTTAATTTTGTCTAACTCTGAGTGAATCATATTTCTGTACATGGCTATTAATCTATGAAGGTGACAGGTTCACTTTGATAATGTGTTCACATTAAGCTATTTGGATCATAGACCTGAAATTATACAAAATTTGCTATTCTTCAAGGTTCACAGATAGGTCACCATAATAACCAGGCAGCTGTTATCACCGAATGTAAAGTCTAATTTGAATTCAACAGGAATTATAGTAAAGTGTTAGCCATTTCCACCTCCGCCTTTAACTGCTTAGTACAGACAGCCATTTTTCTCACAAAGCAACTAACTGCCTCTAAATACTTATGCATATTTACACTGAGTGTCCCATTATTTTCAATTAGAATTTCATATTAATTGATTTATCTATAAACTTCCCATTTCTCAAAACAGTTCATTCCAATGTAAAACATTCAGTTAACATGATGCAATAGGAACAAAGAAGTGCTGCTGAATAATTAAGGGGTTTACATATTTCATGAAATGGCTTGCTTGCATTAGAAGCATTGGTTAACAGCTGCACACTCCTTTGAAGGGAACTTAAAAGTGCAGAGATGACAAGAGATTGCAAATCACAGCATTAGGAATTACATAGTTTTGTCGCATTAATATGCAAGCAGCTTTCTATTTAATGAAGAGTCATGCCAAATTGGTGACACAAGAGAGACAAAACATTTACTTTTACTTTGTCCACACTTGTGTCGGGAGGGAGGGTAAACTGTCTGGAGGCCACCAAGCTGAGACACCACAAAAATAGAAATATTGTCAGAACTATTTTTGCCTAACAATTAAATATAAACCCTCCTTTATACACTCTAAGAGTCCATGTTGGGCAATAAAAACTTCATTGTGTCACAGCTGAAAGCAAAGTCAAGTATGGTTCTGCTCTACAGGATGCAAGCTTTTATGAAAGTGGTTGGTTCATCGGGAGTTTCAACATTTATTATCTCTTCCTGGGATAAGTGATAGCTGTATGATCTCTGGAGGTGCTACCAATGGGACCCTCACCAATCATGAGAACTTTGTCCCACATTTTCTAATTGGGTGGATCGGTGATCAGGCACGTGTGTTACTGCCCCATTCAATATCTATAGTTCTGACAGAGATTGAGCGTAGTGCTTTGTTATCTTCATCAGACCCATAAACCATGAATGACCAGTGGTGACCACTGTTTCACTTAAAGGGAACCTGTCAGCAGGATTGTGCACAGTAACCTGCAGACAGTGTCAGGTCGGCGCCGTTATACTGATTAGGCTGGAGTCATACACAACGAATAACAAATCGGTCCCATTTTAACGGTACGAAATCGCACAAAGAATTCTTGTCCAGGGATCCTTCTGTCATCCCATTTTCCGGCGATGAACCGATTTTATTCGCATCTAAGCATCAAATTGACATCCAATGTCAATGCCTGATGCTCTTTCTTGTTGACCTGGAGAAGTCTTGCGATTAAATCGCAAGTCACACGTGTGGTGCGTTTTCAATGCGATTTTTAATCGCATCCATAGACTTGCATTGTCGAATCTGATCTGAAAATCGGTGACAATTGCAGCATGCTGCGATTGTCTCGGTCCGAGGAACGGATGCGATTAAAAAATGCATGATGGGAGCAGAAACATAGAATAACATTGGGACGAATGCAATGCGATTTTTTATCGCATTGCATTCGTCCGATTTTATCGCTAGTGTGACTCCGGCCTTACAGTGATACTTGGGTTGGTGAAATCCATCTTGTGGTTGTTGTTTAATCTTTAAGTTAATGATATTCTTGTGCTCCGGGGGGGCATCTTCATGTGGTGCTCTGCTTAGGTATTCATACTAATGGCTTATGACAGGTCACTGATCCCTCAATGACCTGTCCCCTATTTTACATACTGAATATAATATGTATTGAACAAAAAAAAAATCACATTCATCAGGCAGGTGACGGAGGCAGCATGATCACATCTATAATGTGCATTATAATATTTTATTTAGTTATATACATTTATTCTGAAAAAATAGATTCTTTCTCAAAATGGCGCTGGCCGCGCCTGCACAGTAGCATCTATAGGCGATCCGATAGATGCTACTGCGCAGGTGCCATCTTAATGGAGAAAATTTATTTTTCCTCTAGCAAAATGGAACCTGCGCAGTAGCATCTGTAGGAGCGCCATTTTGAGACAGAATTTTTTTTTCAGAATAAATGTATATCACTAAATAAAATAGTTTAATGGATATTATAGATGCAATAATGCTGCAGTGTAGGCGCCGCCGCCTGCCTGCTGAACGTGATTTTTAAAAAAAAATTCATATTATATTCAGTATGTAAAATAGGGGATGCGTCATGGAGGGATCAGTGACCTGTCAGAAGCCATACAGATGAATACCTAAGAAGAGCACCACATGACGACCCCTCAACAGATCGCCCCGAAGCACGGGCATATCATTAACTCAAAACTGAAAATAAAAATTAAACAACAACCACAAGATTTCACACCCAGGTATCATTTTAATCAGTATAATGGCGCCGACCTGACACTGTCTGTAGGTTACTGTACACAATCCTGCTGACAGGCTCCCTTTAAAACAGGCTACAGTGAGACCTTCAGCAATTACGGTATACATTTATTACCAATCCTATGGATAGTGAATAAGCTTTAAATGTTGTTCAGGGGCCGACCAATTAATTAAAACTAATTTGAAAATGTAATGAGAATCAATCTATAAATTGCCTCGGGACCTAAACTAATCCACTATATCCATACCAAGAATCTGTTGTATGAGAGGAAAACAGTTTTATCCAACCAAGAATGTTAGCGTAATTGGGATCTGTACTTTCAACAAACTTTGCATAAATCAGTAGTAAATGAGAATACAAGAAACTTTATTACATATATCTTATCAGATAAATCTGTTGATTTTGTCACTTATGAGACACTTGTTTCCTCCCCCCCCCCGTCTCTGTCATGCTAAAGACCATTTTGGGGTGAATCTGCTTAATGAAAGGATGTCACTCCGCACAGATTCGCAATAGATGTAGGGAGAAAAGTAGAAAAAAAACTCCCTAATAAACAGAATAAACAGTATAGATATTGTATGTGACATAACTGCAGAGAAGAACAATTACCATCTGTTTCCTCATAGCCGTATATGTGGAGGTCACTTTGACAGTATCAGGGCTAGGTTTGAATTAAAGTGCTTGAAAGGGGCTAAAGTTACGGAAAATCGAAATTTTGGGCAAAAAGTTGACATAGCTCGTGAATTTGACTTTCAAAAGATTAGATCATCCATAACAGATACCCTTTAATTCTGGGGTAAAAGGAACATTTAAAACTAAAATGACAAGCAGAAATTCAGGAAGAACACAAGTGTGCCAACGATTCCCCAGACATATTATACGAATATAAGCCTTATGTACATACATCAATGTAGTTTCCGTTGATATAGTCAGAGCTGGATTCATCTTCAATGTTTTGCAGCCTCACACGGGAATGGTCATCTGCCGAAGAGACAAGATTACGCATTTCTACCAGTTTCAGAACATAAAAGGCTTTCTACTGAAAATATATGCAAAATGTAGAAAACGTTAACCAATATTTTAGCTTTTCACACAATGATTTATTGTGCAAGAAGGTAATAAACACTAGGAATACTTTATATTGCTTTCTCCTTCTGAAACACAAATATATTACGCTGTAAAAATAATTTAAGATGACATTCAGCGCTGCAGAATCTGTTTGCGCTATGTGACCAGTGGGTGCTAAATGAACAACTAACATCTGCATTTTATTCCAAAAGTATCTAAATACACATCTCAGATACTGAAGAAATAATATTATATAGTTCTTTACAAAATGAGACCAAGTTTTACAATACTGTGATACGTCCCAACCTAATGCATTTAATCACAGGATTTCGGATTGACAGTATAATTAATCATTCACTTTCAATAAGTACATTTTTGTGCTAAAACTTACCGGGAGTAAAACTAAACATTGAATTACAGTATATTCGCTACCAAAAAGTGTTAAAAATAGAAAATGGACTGGGTGTAGAGGACACTTACACTTTCATATTGTATGGAATTTGACCGGATTTGGTCACCTACTGTATTTGCGACTGCGATTTTGATTGTTATAGGCTATTTGTTTTATTGTTCTTTGTATGTTAAAAATTCCTTCAATATAAATCTTGAATTTGAAAAATAGTAAATGAACAAGTTGAATTATCAGGATTTTTTGACTTGTAGGGAACTGTAGAATGGATTTTGCAGAAGTTAGATCCTTGCACAATCCCAAAAGGTCTATTTGTCTCCTGGATTAAATTAAAATGGGTCTTGTCCAGGTGCTCTGGGCAAGCGCCTCTTACTCACTGTAATAAATTACTTTTCATCCTGGTGGCACAGTTCCTTATTGCGCCCTTCCTTGCGCTGCGATAAGATACAAGCTAGTTCCTAATGCACCACAGGGCTTAATTAAGCTCTTGTACCAAAAAGTCAACAATGTCAGCAAATGACATTTAGTCTAATGCAATACAGAAATCGAAAGATTTGTATTTAAAGTTATGTGCACGTCAATACATGTCTACGTTACTGAGAAGACGATGAATATGCAGAGAAAGAGAGAAAAAAGTTGTTATACTGATGCTCCAAGTTATGCAGGGATGTGTGGATACTAAATATTCCAACAGGGAGACAAGAAGTGAAACATATTCTATTGAGACTGAGAGGCACATTAATTATACTCCAAGCTCAGGAAGGCAAACCAAGAGATTGATTTTACATTAGTGCTGCTATGGTTCACAAAAGAAAATACCATCTGAAGGAGAGAGCTACAGAGTTTAGGTGATTCGCAGGACCTTGATCCAGCAGCAAAGTGGGTACTCCGTGGCAACTAGACTAGAGAACTACAACCTTCAAACTTCCTACCGGAGCCTCCTCTGATGAGTAGTCATAATGCACGTCATGAAGAAGCCATAGCATCGAGGGGGGCTACTATTCAGAAGATGCAAAGGTGATGCTAGCAGGTACTAGGCAGTTCGTAGTGATCTGGTCAGGCTGCCACTGAGTACTGACGTGGCCGCTGGATCAAGGTCCTGCAAATCGTTTTGCTCATACCTATTAGATAGAGAGATCAATTCTTAGACTTAAATCCGTTATCCAACAAGAATGAAGGTCCTGCACCTACCGTCCCTCATCATTGCAAAACAGTGAGTAGGAGTTTTAATGAAGCAATGGTTAGGCAATCACCATGTCACATTAATCAATGGCTGAAACAATCAAGCATTGTACTGTGTGTTTCTGTCAGCCCAATCGCCTATCTGAGCCACACAAGCTCGATCATTCAAAGTTCTTCTCACTCCAATTTTGTGGTGACGAGGATAGGGAAGTCTAGGACCTCAGTTCTAGTGATTGTTGGATCCCAGCAATGGGAACCTTAGTGATCAAATATGTGTGGCACCGCTCTATAATGAACAGCCCTACATTTGTCGTCCACTAGCGACGTAAATCCAGTGCTCCAACATGGCATGCTTCAGAAAGAACATATGTGAGTCTAGCATGTATGTATCTATAAGTATATACTGTAGATTGCAAAAAATAACATGAAGGACAACATCAGCCACATACCAAAAAGTAAAAACATCTAAGCATCTAGTAAATAATTCTCCAACTGACTGATAGCTTAGTATATTATTACTTACATTGTTATTGCTCTCACCTTTGTATATGCAATTTACACCCTAGCCCCTTAGCGATGACTGTCCTACATGTACAGCGGAAGTACAACTGTATGAGGTGGGCCCAGGAGCTGAGCCCCCTCCAAGCAGCGCAGGTACCAGATGTGTTATAGAGCTGACATCTGACAGTAACTATTGCATCGATGTCACCCTATAAATGACAGTCAAGTGAGACAATAATATTTAAAAGTCTTCAAGATGGCGATGGTCACTTCTAAGGGTCACTGGCACCCCACAAGATGTGATTGTGAAATGCCAACGGTTGCCATGGCAGCCGAGGGTCTTCTGAAGGCCTCATGTCTGCTGTGTGAGATGTGGTTGGATTTCAAAACAGACTGTCTATTTCACAATGCACTGCCATACTGTTGTCGAATTGTACTGTATAATGCTCATCGGCAGCACCTGGCATGTGACACAACAAAGTGCAAAAAAACAAAAAAATTGCCAGGGAATTGAAGAGGATCAGTCATCAGATCTCACAGTAAAAACTGTGTATGTGACTAAATAGATCTCTTAGACCTGAAGAGGCTGGTGTACTTACATTAAAAGTCCATGTCAGAATGGCTGTGTAATTCTTTATCAAAGTTTAAATCAATTTCAGCCCACCTAGCCTGACTGAAAGCTCTTCAGTGTCCCTACTCCCTGAGGCTGAGGCCTCACTGCTCAGTACAACCTGCAGTGTCAGTCAGGCTGGGTGGGTGGAAGCTGAATGCACTTGGACTCATGAACTCTCTCAATCTATAGCTGGACTCATACATTCTCATTTTAATATAAGTATTAAACCTACATTCTGATTTCAAAGTAAGTACACCAGTATCACCAGGTCAAAGATCGATTTAATAAAGTTTGCAGTTTGTATTGTGAAATCTGGTGACAGATCTGCTTTAAGTTGTCAGCCAAAACCTAAAAAAAAATCTATCCTTCTGATTTAATAATAGTTTTGTTATCTATGACTTTTCAGCACTTTCATTTCTTGTGGAAAAAGCTTTTTATCCCCTCTGAAAACATTATCATTAAAAGATAAAATGGACTCCGTTTTGCGAGTTCTAGCCTAATTGTCTTTACGACGAGAATGTTTTAAATACCGGTCTGCTCTTTGGACTCGGATGATTTATTTAACAGGCACAAAATTTGTAACCTTTTCTTCCGAACGATCCATGGATGTTTCACATTTGTAAAGGTTATAAATTTGCCTGTGTAATGAATTATTTAATTTCAGGCCTAAACCTTTCCGAGACTTAAAAATCCTGTAAGTTTAGACAAACAGATGCATAATTATCTAAGTGTTCTCAATAACGAGGAGCTAGATTAAAACGCCCCCAAAAAATTTGCTCCACCTTGACTCTCCAAAGGGTCATGGAGGGTTAATATAGATTTCATTTTCACACTTGAGCGCTCATTAAGAAAAGACAATCACGCTCAGGGGGAGGTTTAAATATAATTGTCCTCCCGATGCATGCTTGTAAACGTTCCCGGCCATTAGTATCAGAGGCGCCTCGGTAAGGGAATGATATGCAGCGCCCCTATCGCACTGTCAACACTTACATGCTATGATATTCCCATATCTATTCTTCATTCTGTTCTCATCCTTCTTTGCAGACTCCCACGGTGCTGACTGTCCTTCAAAGAAGCTCTAGAAAAAAATGTAAAAAAAAAAGTGTCACCAAACGTTATGCCACATAGAAGAAGGAAATAAAAAAGATGTATGTGTAGTCCAAGGTTAGGGGACGAATTACACCAATAACTTCTTAAAAAGGAAAAAAATGGCAGGTTGCCTGAAGTGATAGAAATGATTGCCTTGGCTGCTCACAATGATTTAATTATCTAGAGATCTATCCGAACAATCATGTCTGCTTCATTTGTGGAATATGCAAGGTGCAATTTATGTTGTCAGTATCGCATATGCCTTTCAAAGCAATACCACCCATGCTTTCTCTTTAGATAATGAGACTAGAACAAGCAATAATAGGGAGATAAATGGATATTCACAAAAAGAATATGATACGTTTCAACAATGTGCATGTAGATCAAGTCATAACAGAAGCCAACCAGCCTCCAGGGGTGGAATGAGAACTGAGAAATGATTGTCACGTATACCAACAATGCAGATTGTTACTTTAGAATAGTACAGAAAGAATACGTAGTATTCATCCAAAAAAGAGCTGCAAAACACCCATGAACACATACACGCGAAGTCAGTAGGGATATATTACATGTGCTGCAAAACAGTGCATTATTTGTGGCATATTGTTACAGTTTTGTTTTTTAGGTTGTTTGTGTTTTTCTTTTTACATAGATGTTGTCCTAAAGTCTTTGCAATAGAAATTATAAAACATACAAATACAAAGCCATATGGACGTAGCCAATACATAGGCTGACATCGGCAGGTTTCTGCAACTCACTAAAGGTTTTCTTACCCCAGTGTTCCCCAAACGATAGTGATCACAGCCCCCCCACAGCTCATGTTTTCAGGATTTCCTTACTATTACACAGGTGGTGGAAGTATCATCAAGGCCTCAGGAATTCTCTCACCTGTGCAACACTATGGAAATCCTGAAAACATGACCTGTGGGGGGGACCATGAGGACTGGAAAACACTGGTTTACACGGACTGACCGGCGTCACAATATGACCGCTATTCCTTAAATATTTGCAGGCCAGTGGCCATTTAAATGACTTCTTTCACAGGCTGACAGTGGTAAATGATGCGCAGGCTGTGCCGGGGAGCAGTTTCAGTCACTGGCTTACTATGCACTGAGCTGTGACTAAACCCGCGACTGAAAGCCCGAGCCTGCCGGGAAGAAAAAAAGGGACTCTGACTGCAGGCGCCAGGCAAGTGAAGAATGCTATTAGCTTGTAGATGAACCCCAAATCTGTAGGTTAATAGCGTTTTTTTTACATGACAGCTCACTTTAAGACTCTGCAGGAACCGTCCATACCACTCACTGGCAAACAAATAATGCTTTGTATTCATTTCCTGGATACAAGACATAATTTTTATTATTTGTTATGCTTTGCTTATATAGCGCTCTCATATTTCACAGTGCTTTACAGACATTACTATCACTGTCCCCAGTGGGACTCACAATCTAAATTCGCTATCAGTATGTCTTTTATCAAGACATGGGCAACCTTGCCAGACTTGACTTTTTTTTAGCGTTATTAACTAACTTTATTGCAATGTACAGCCCAATAGATAATCACATGGTAAACAATTCTTTAGAGCTGCCTTGCCATACATTAATAATAATGCATAGAGCACACAAGTTTCTGTAACGCTTTGTTGTATCAGAAGTAATAAATATGTGCTGAATATAACGTCTGTACAAGGTTATCATAATTATGTTTATAGAGAAACAGCTATTATTGCCTCCATAAAGTAGGCTTAAAGAATAAAAGAAAGAAGTATTACTATGCGGTGGCCTTCATTTAAGCCCTGAGTCACGTATAGTTATCATGCTGAATAACATACATTGCACCTAACACAGTAAACCCTTGCCTTTCAAAACTCTAGATGAACAAACATATCCTTACAACCACTCTTCTAATTTGTCCTAGTCTTTTTCCCACAATGGCAATATTTTACAAAGCACAGTATCTGCATGAGCAGTGTTATTATTAATATGTAGTATAAGCCCAGCATAATACGTTTCTTTATTGTATCTTTGTGTCTATTTTCATCTACTTCTGCCTCTCTGTGCATCCAATTCTACGTAACTGAGTACTCCTATTCTTACCTGCTAAAACTACATTTCCCAGCAGCACACTGCTTCTTCTCAGTGCTTCAGGCTCCTCTCCCTGCTCTCCTGTGTGCTTTCTGATATAGAGTAGACAGATAACAACATGGGCAATTTATATCTCTGTGGATGAGGTGATAATTTTGAATGTAGCTACTGTGACCCACTATTTGGCCAATAATCATTACTATTTCACTATTTACAAAATCCACATTTTATCACTGGTTCATGGGGATCTTCAGAGTATGATCATGTTCTCATCTGCATGCAAAGCAGAGCTGAACACAGAAAAGCTGAGCTGTGCTACACCATGACTGAGTAATTAGGGTGCAGTGATAGGGGTCTGGGTGATGTTTTGCTAAACAGGGTCATAGGTACATCTATTTTTCATGAATAAGACATCTTCATTAGGTGCAAATTCAGGGAGATTGTCAGGATAGGAATTGGTGAGATGTGTCACAAACCGACTATCGAATGTTTTGTTAGACAGGGTGAATAGGTGCATCTGTGCATGCTCGATGGACAACATTAGAACTGCTGGAGGACAGATTCAGTGGAAACAGAGGATAATCCGAAGTTGGGTGGCAGATTTAAGTCTGTACGTTAAGAAAAAAATCAGACCACATTATGATTATAGGAAAATATAATCTGTCCTTTAAATTTCCATGCCAGCAGAGAGACAAATCCATGGATCAATATTCTTGTAGGTTTTTTTTAGTTTTCTTTCACTAAAATTTTTAATTTCACTGAAAATAAGTTATATTGTAAAGATAATTTTCAGAGAGTGCTGTGTAAACTGGGTGCATGGTTAAAATCTCACATAACATTGAAAAGGTTGTTATACTACATCTTGAGGCTGGCAGGAAAGCACATACTTGCAGCACCTCACGCAAACATGGCTGCTGCCTCCATAACTGTATTGAAGAATAAATGTGCAATCAAAATGAAAAAGAGATTAGAAATAAAGAGATGACTTAGTAAATATTAATTTTTTGTTATTATTTGAATCTAGAAATTACACTAAACAATATTCTTTTGATTATTGCTTGCTTTCAGTATTATTGCTACAACTCCATTTCTACTAAGTACTTCTTAAAGATCGATGACTCGTGCATATTATAGGTAAGAAACTGTCACTATTGTATAAATATTAGATTATTTTCTCCCATATAATTATACGTCCAATCATTTTACAATAGTTTTGTTGACATTGACCTGTTCATATAATCACTCAAAATTGATTAATTTGTAATTATTATTATTATTATTGTTTATTTATATAGCACCATTGATTCCATGGTGCTGTACATAAGAAGGGGTTACATACATATTACAGATATCACTTACAGTAAACAAACTTATAATGACAGACTGATACAGAGGGGAGAGGACCCTGCCCTTTCGGGCTTACATGCTGCAGGATGGTGGGGAAGGAGACAGTAAGTTGGTGGGTTGCAGCAGTTCTGGTGCTGGTTGAGGTGATATCTCCAGTAGTGGTGAGGAGGTAGCGGGGTCATTGCAGGCTGTAGGCTTTCTTGAAGAGGTGGGTTTTCAGGTTCCATCTGAAGGATCCGAATGTGGTTGATAGTCGGACATGTTGGGGCAAAGAATTCCAGAGGATGGGGGCTATTTGGGAGAAGTCTTGGAGGCGGTTGGGTGAGGAGCGAATAAGTATGGAGGAGAGAAGGAGGTCTTGGGATGACCGTAGATTACGTGAGGGAAGGTATCGGGAGATTAGTTCAGAGACATATGGAGGTTACAGGTTATAGATGGCCTTGTAGGTCAGTATTAGTAATTTGAACTGGATAAGCTGTAGGAATGGAAGCCAGTGAAGAGATTTGCAGAGGGGAGAAGCGGAAGAGTAGCGAGGAGAGAGATTAATTAGTCGGGCAGCAGAGTTAAGGATGGACTGGAGAGGTGCGAGGGTATTAGCAGGGAGACCATAGAAAAGGATGTTGCAGTAGTCGAGGCGGGAGATGATGAGGGCGTGCACAAGCATTTTAGTAGATTGAGGGTTGAGGAAAGGATGGATTCTGGAAATATTTTTGCGCTGGAGGCGACAGGAGGTAGAAAGAGCTTGGATGTGCGGTTTGAAGGACAGGGCAGAATCAAAGGTTACTCCAAGGCAGCGGACTTCTGGTACTGGGGAAAGCGTGATGTCATTAATTGTGATAGATAGGTAAAGTAAGGAAGATCTGTGAAATGGAGGAAAGATGATGAGTTCAGATTTGTCCACATTGAGCTTGAAGAAGCGAGAGGAGAAGGAGGATATGGCTGGGATTCTGGACAGCAGAGAGGTGACATCTGGGCCAGAGAGGTAGATCTGAGTGTCATCAGCATAAAGGTGGTACTGGAATCCAAGGGACTTTATGAGTTGACCCAGGCCAAGGGTATAAATTGAGAAGAGTAGGGGTCCTAGAACAGAGGCTTTGGGGACTCCAACAGAGAGAGGGTGGGATGAGGAGGTAGTGTGGGAGTGGGAGACGCTGATTGTGCGGTTTGAAAGGTATGAGGAGATCCAGGATAGGGTAAGGTCTTTGATGCCAAAGGAGGAGAGGATCTGTAGTAGGAGGCAGTGGTCAACTGTGTCGAATGCAGAGGACAGGTCTAGAAGGAAGAGTATAGAGTATTGTCCGTTTGCTTTGGCTGTAAGTAGGTCGTTACTAATTTTAGTCAGGGCTGTCTCAGTGGAGTAATGGGGGCGGAAACCAGATTGTAGATTGTCAAAGAGCAAGTTAGATGAGAGGTGGGAGGAAAGTTCAGCGTGGACGTGCAGCTCCAGGAGTTTGGAAGCGAATAGGAGCAGTGATATTGGGCGATAGCTGGACATAGCCGTTGGGTCGAGGGTTGGCTTTTTAAGGATAGGCGTGATTGTGGCATGTTTAAAAGCAGAAGGGAAGGTACCGGACATTAGCGATAGGTTGAAGAGGTGCGTTAGGGATGGGATAAGTGTGGTGGTGAGGTTCGGGAGGAGGTGGGATGGGATGGGGTCAAGTGCACAGGTTGTGAGGTGCGATTTGGAGAAGAGGCAATTAAGCCCCTCTTCAGTGATGTTGGAGAGGGAGGTTATGGGGTTTGGGCATTGGTCTTGTATACAAAGGGATTGTAGTGGTTGAACAATGAAGACTTGCCTTGTTTGGTCGATCTTATTTTTGAAGTGTGAGGCAAAGTCCTCAACAGAGATGAGGGAGGTTGGAGGGGGCAGTGGTGGGCGGAGGAGGGAGTTGAAAGTTTTGAATAACTGTTTGGGATTGTAGGATGGGGAAGATACGAGGGTTGTGAAGTAGGCCTGTTTAGCAGAGGTGAGGGCAGATTTGAAAGCGAGTGTTGCCTGTCTGAATGCAGTGAAGTCATCAATAACAAGTAATAAGAAATACATGTACAGTTGTGGCCAAAAGTATTGATACCCCTGCAATTCTGTCAGATAAAACTCAGTTTCTTCCTGAAAATGATTGCAAACACAAATTCTTTGTTATTATTATCTTCATTTAATTTGTCTTAAATGAAAAAACACAAAAGAGAATGAAGCAAAAAGCAAAACATTGAAAATTTCACACAAAACTCCAAAAATGGGCCAGACAAAAGTATTGGCACCCTCAGCTTAATACTTGGTTGCACAACCTTTAGCCAAAATAACTGCGACCAACCGCTTCCGGTAACCATCAATGAGTTTCTTACAATGCTCTGCTGGAATTTTAGACCATTCTTCTTTGGCAAACTGCTCCAGGTCCCTGATATTTGAAGGGTGCCTTCTCCAAACTGCCATTTTTAGTTCTCTCCACAGGTGTTCTATGGGATTCAGGTCTGGACTCATTGCTGGCCACCTTAGAAGTCTCCAGTGCTTTCTCTCAAACCATTTTCTAGTGCTTTTTGAAGTGTGTTTTGGGTCATTGTCCTGCTGGAAGACCCATGACCTCTGAGGGAGACCCAGCTTTCTCACACTGGGCCCTACATTATACTGCAAAATTTGTTGGTAGTCTTCAGACTTCATAATGCCATGCACACGGTCAAGCGGTCCAGTGCCAGAGGCAGCAAAGCAACCCCAAAACATCAGGAACCTCCACCATGTTTGACTGTAGGGACCGTGTTTTTTTCTTTGAATGCCTCTTTTTTTCTCCTGTAAACTCTATGTTGATGCCTTTGCCCCAAAAGCTCTACTTTTGTCTCATCTGACCAGAGAACATTCTTCCAAAACGTTTTAGGCTTTTTCAGGTAAGTTTTGGCAAACTCCAGCCTGGCTTTTTTATGTCTCGGGGTAAGAAGTGGGGTCTTCCTGGGTCTCCTACCATACAGTCCCTTTTCATTCAGACGCCGATGGATAGTACGGGTTGACACTGTTGTACCCTCGGACTGCAGGGCAGCTTGAACTTGTTTGGATGTTAGTCGAGGTTCTTTATCCAACATCCGAACAATCTTGCATTGAAATCTCTTGTCAATTTTTCTTTTCCGTCCACATCTAGGGAGGTTAGCCACAGTGCCATGGGCTTTAAACTTCTTGATGACACTGCGCACGGTAGACACAGGAACATTCAGGTCTTTGGAGATGGACTTGTAGCCTTGAGATTGCTCATGCTTCCTCACAATTTGGTTTCTCAAGTCCTCAGACAGTCCTTCTTTCTTTTCTCCATGCTCAATGTGGTACACACAAGGACACAGGACAGAGGTTGAGTCAACTTTAATCCATGTCAACTGACTGCAAGTGTGATTTAGTTATTGCCAACACCTGTTAGGTGCCACAGGTAAGTTACAGGTGCGGTTAATTGCACAAATTAGAGAAGAATCACATGATTTTTCGAACAGTGCCAATACTTTTGTCCACCCTCTTTTTTATGTTTGGTGTGGAATTATATCCAATTTGGCTTTAGAACATTTCTTTTTGTGTTTTTTCATTTAAGACAAATTAAATGAAGGTAATAATAACAAAGAATTTGTGTTTGCAATCATTTTCAGGAAGAAACTGAGTATTATCTGACAGAATTGCAGGGGTGTCAATACTTTTGGCCACAACTGCATGTCAAAATGCATCAAAATTTATCCAAGCTCTTCAGTATGTATATGAATGACAATTTAGAAGAAAACATATATAGGAGTGAAGAGACTGGTCTACAAAGAATGAAGCTACACATATAAGGTCTACTAATTTGGGAAGAACTTTCCCAGTTGAATAACCTTAATAGAGTGATCAGTCTCACTAAGTAACAGCATAGAGAAAATCCAATTACAACGTGAAGAATCGGACTGTTTTTAATAGACTGGGTAACTTATGTATGCATAATTGTATTTTTTAAATATTTGGATCAGTTAAAATAAAATTCTGTCAGATTCCCTAATGAGTAGGCACACATGCATTTATCTATTCTTTACCAGTTTTTCCAATTAAGACAACAGATGACTTTCAACAAACGACTGATCTACATTGGTTCCAGTTTTTCTAACCCACAACAATCAACTGTGATCTCCAGAGGAAATCATATCTGCATGTATCTTCAATGAAATGAGAGAAAAGTGGCACACACCATCCCATAAAATAGATTCTTTATTATAAATATATAAAAGACTGGTTGCAAGGGGACATGGGAAGCTCTGTGGGCATAGGGGACCCACATCCCCTTGCAACCAGGTTTTTAATGTGTTTATAATAAAGGATCTATTTTATGGGATGGTGAGTGCCACTTTTTTCTCATTTCACTGAAGACATTTACATTTATTCTTTTTTGAAGTTGAGTACCACAAGATCTCAGTGGTCATAAGGTATAACTTAGATATTGGACAGTGACGTTTTGTGATTGTGCCGAATGAGTCTTGTATTATTTTCCATGGAAATCATATCTGCATCTAGTGTATGTTAGGTGCCGGGATTCTCCCTCTATACAGGGTAGATTCCAAGCCTTGTCTGCCTCTGCGATCTCCCATTCTGATTTGGCCACAGTGGGAGATGCTCAGCAAAGACATCGGTCCCAGTGTCTTGCTCAGACTCATGCTGTTCACTTGTTTATTGCTGGCTCACCAGCCAAATCTATAGTAACTAGCAATAGGCAGCGGCAAACAGTTGTTCCAGAGGACAAGTCCAGAAATCACCCTACTGGGCATGCCCGTGAGGTGGCGACCTCTCATTGGTGGTCGGTCGTCAGCTGCTCGGATGACGTAGCAGTTCCGGATTGGTCCACGAGCAAGGTCCTGTCTGACTGGACTTAAACGGAACAAGTCTTCTTGTCTTCTAGTCTTCCTAGACTTGATAAACGAGGAGGGGGTGTCGCATTGTATGTTAGAAACACGTATATCTGCACAGAGATTGAAGCTTCAGAGACTGGGAGTTCTGTGGAAACTGTTTGGGTAAGAATACAAGGACAGAACAATGGAAAGGACACCATTGTAGGCATTTACTACAGGCCACCTGTGCAAGCTGAAGATATGGATGAACTCTTTATGCATCAAATGGCCAAGTTCTCCAAAAAATATGACATAGTTGTCATGGGAGATTTCAACTATCCAGATATTTGTTGGGAATCTCTCTCAGGCAAAACTAACAGGTCAAGGAAATTCTTATCCTCTCTTACTGACAACTTTATCTTACAAAAGGTAAGGGAGAAAACAAGGGGAACTGCTACCTTGGATCTAATCCTTATAAACAGGGAGGAAATGGTTGAGGAGGTAAAAGTGGCTGGGACCCTAGGAGGTAGCAACCATGCTATTTTAGAATTTTGGATAACTAGAGGCGGAAGACCTGTGAAGACTCAGACGTCAAGGTTAGATTTCAGAAAGGCAGATTTTAAGGGATTCAGAAAGAGAATTGGAGGGATCCAATGGCTGGATATCCTAAAAGACAAAAATGTCCAGGAGGGATGGGAAATCTTGAAAAATGAAATTCTCAAAGCACAGTTGTTAACAATTCCGAAAAGAGGGAAGAATAGGAAGCATTTAAGGAAACCAGGATGGATGAACACAGAACTTAAGCACATGCTAAAAAGGAAGAAAAAAAGTTTATAAAATAGAAAGAGGGAGGCATATCTAAAGAAGAATATAATGCTGTCTGCAGAACCTGCAGGGCACAAATCAGATTATCTAAAGCTGAAAATGAATTGAGGCTTGCAAGAGATGTCAAAAGCAATAATAAAGGATTTTGGGGATATGTCAAAAGTAAAAGAAAAGTCAAAGATGCTGTAGGATTTTTACAGGATGAAAATGATGAAATGGTAAGACAGGATGTTGAGAAGGCTGAACTTTTAAATTCCTATTTTGCATCTGTTTTCTCTCAGAAAGGAAATGTAACATCAACTGTTATTCACTGTCCTATTAAGGGAATAGAAGAATCCAGGATATCTATAAACAGAAAGATAGTGAAGAAACACTTAGCTAACCTAAATGAATTCAAGTCTCCAGGTCCAGATGAATTACACCCCAGAGTACTGAAGGAGATAGCAGAAGAAATTTTTGAACCCCTCTCCATAATCTTTGAAAATTCTTGGAGAACAGGAGAAGTGCCAGAAGACTGGAGAAGAGCAAATGTTGTTCCTATCTTCAAAAAGGGGAAGAAGGTGGACCCAGGCAACTATAGGCCGGTGAGTCTGACTTCTATACCAGGAAAGATCTTTGAACAAATTATTAAACAACATGTATGTCAATACCTGGATAAGAATGAAGTGATTAAACAGAGTCAGCATGGGTTTGTAACTAATAAGTCATGTCAGACTAATTTAATTTCCTTCTATGACGGTATCACTGATTGGGTGGATCAAGGAAATGCTGTAGATATAGTATATCTTGACTTCAGCAAAGCATTTGACAAAGTCTCTCATACAATCCTTATTGAAAAAATGACTAAGTATGGAATGGACAAGGCAACTGTTAGGTGGATTCATAACTGGCTTAGTGATCGGACCCAAAGAGTGGTCGTAAATGGCTGCACATCCAGTTGGAAGAATGTCTCAAGTGGGGTACCACAGGGCTCTGTCCTGGGCCCTGTATTGTTCAACATCTTTATCAACGATTTAGATGAAGGAATTGAGGGTAAACTGATTAAATTTGCTGATGACACAAAGCTAGGAGGGATAGCTAATACTAGAGAAGAGAGAGAGGATTCAAAAAGATTTAAATAAACTGGAGAAGTGGGCAGCAACTAACAGAATGGTTTTTAACAGGGAGAAGTGCAAAGTACTACATCTGGGCAATAAAAATGAAAAAAGCATATATAGAATGGGAGGAATAGGGCTAGGTGACAGCACATGTGAAAAAGACTTGGGTATACTAATAGATCACAGACTGAATATGAGTCAACAGTGTGATGCAGCAGCAAAAAAGGCAAATGCAATTCTAGGATGTATTAACAGAAGCATACAGTCTAGATCACGTGAAGTCATTATTTCCCTCTACTCCTCTTTGGTCAGACCTCATCTGGAATATTGTGTCCAGTTTTGGGCACCACATTTTAAAAAAGACATCAACAAACTGGAGCAAGTTCAGAAAAGAGAGACCAGAATGGTGACCGGTCTGCAAACCCTGTCTTATGAGGAAAGGTTGCAGGATTTGGGAATGTTTAGTTTGCAAAAGAGAAGACTGAGAGGAGACTTAATAGCTGTCTACAAATATCTAAAGGGCTGTCACATTGTAGAAGGATCAACTTTATTCTCATTTGCACAAGGAAAGACTAGAAGCAATGGGATGAAACTGAATGGGAGGAGACACAGATTAGATATTAGAAAAAACTTTTTGACAGTTAGAGTGATCAATGAGTGGAACAGGCTGCCACGAGAAGTGGTGAGTTCTCCTTCAATGGAAGTCTTCAAACAGAGGCTGGACAGACATCTGACTGGGATGATTTAGCGAATCCTGCTTTGAGCAGGGGGTTGGACCAGATGGCCCAGGAGGTCCCTTCCAACTCTACGATTCTATGATTCTACATAAAAGGTTCTCTGGAGTACTCACCGGTGCGCAAAGATCATATGTTTTTGATCTGTTGGTGGATATGCTACTACCATGTGTGCATGTGTGCCGCTGCTAGCACGGCGATTTTGTGTCTAGGCAAGCAGTGTAGGGTAGGAACTCCCACTTGGCTTAGCATATGACACTGGGCATTCTAAGTTGCGTGTGCAGTTAGCACAGCTGAGTGTCAGAGCGAGCACAACCACCAGCCTAGACTTCCCTGGGGGTAGCTATAGGGACCTCCAACTACCATCATTACCGCTATACTCCTGTGACGACTAACAGAGTATAGTGTCGAGAGCTTCCTCTTGTAATACCGCTCTGTGGAGTAACAGAGTCAGTCAGAGTGACCTTTAAATCGGTGTGTTTACAGTGCTTGCTTGCAGCTTTGCTCCGCCATTGTTCAATAGCTGAGCTTTCCCATCACCGAACGGTGGACCCTGGGTTGCGATCGCACTTTACTATCTTTTATATTCAGTGTGATCCGCTAACCCTAACAGTGTAAATTGATTGTAGCACAGTAACGTTACTGTTACCGCTCATCAGAATTGGTGGGTCTCGCAGAGCGCAACGAGAGCCAGGAGTGGCTGCTCAAAGTCTATGGAGCCTTAGAATGAGCCTCAAGAGCCTTTGTTCGCCAGAATCGAGGAACGTCGTGGGAAGATTTGGACTATGTCGGGCCTGTATGGTAACTTTGCTTTCTAATATGTTGGTGAACAAGTGACCATCTCTTGTTTTTATTTATCTCTTATGTATTTCAGGTTTTCATTTGCACTACATTGGACCTGCATGTTTGTTTGCTTTTTAAATAAATTGATGAACCAGATAAAGAGTCAGGAAGTGTTTATTTTTACATAAAAAAAAACAAAAACACACACATATTTTAACTACCGAGTTAGTAATGGAGGTGTCTGATAGACACCTCTCCATTACTAACACCTAGACATGATGAAAATTGTGTTTTTGGACAATGCATAGCTGACATCAACCACAATTACCATTACCCCGAGGCACCAGAGCAATCAGGAAGAGCTGAGGCAAAGCGCCAGAACTGGTGCCTCTAATTTGATGTGCCAATTCTAGGACAGCTATGGGCTGGTATTTTTAGGCTGGGAAGGCCCGAATAACCAGGGACCTTCTCAGCCTGATAATATCTGCTGTCAGCTGTCTGCTTTATCTTTGCTGGTTATCAAAAGTATTGTGTTCTCCACGTCGTTTTTTAAATTTATTAGGTTAAATGCCCTCTTGTGCCACATGAAAGTCACTAAAGGGAGCAAGTTTATTATATATAGGTGGCTTGTGAAATTACGTATATATATGCAGGATATTATCTACAGTATCTATCGAATATCTCTATCTAATATATAAAGCTCACTGTGTGTGTGTGTATGTTTGTATGTATGTGTGTATGTCCAGGATTGGCATCTGCACCGTCGCAGCTACAGCCACAAAATTTTAATTTTGCACAGTCACATGTCTGGACCCCGGGAGCGTCATAGGCTATGTTGTGAGGTGAAATTTTAACCCTGCATGTTCCAATTCACCAATTTTGCCCCTAGGTACATAATGGGGAAAAAGTGTATGTATGTATGTATGTGTGGATGTCCGGGATTGGCATGTGCACCATTGCAGCCACAGCCACAAAATTTTGCACAGTCACACGTCTGGACCCCGAGAGCATCATAGGCTATGTTGTGAGGTGAAATTTTATCCCCGCGCGTTCCAATTCACCAAACAATTTTGCCTATTATTCTTATCATTACTATGGTGTTATCGTCCTTCTGTAAAGCTGGAAATAACACAATTTATTACCGTGCCAACACAGACCACTCTCTGACACAGACTGCAGGGGGAGCCCAGTATCACACAGGATAGGATTAGATACACGGCTCAGCAGTCAGTATCACACAGGAGAGGATTAGATACACAGCTCAGCAGTCAGTATCACACAGGAGAGGATTAGACACATGGCTCAGCAGTCAGTATCACACAGGATAGGATTAGATACACAGCTCAGCAGTTAGTATCACACAGGATAGGAATAGATACAAAGCTCAGCAGACAGTATCACACAGGATAGGATTAGATACACAGCTCAGCACATAGTATCACACAGAATAGTAGTAGATAGACGGCTCAGCAGACAGTATCACACAGAATAGGATTAGATACACGAATCAGCAGTCAGTATCACACAGGATAAGATTAGATACAAGGCTCAGCAGTCAGTATAACACAGGATAGGGTTAGATACATGGCTAAGCAGACGGTATCACACAGGATAGGATTAGATACACTGCTCAGCAGTCAGTATCACACAGGATAGGATTAGATACACAGATGAGCAGTCAGTAACTTACAATAGGATTAGATACATAGCTCAGCAGAAAGTATCACACAGGAGAGGATTAGGTACACAGCTCAGCAGACATTATAACACAGGATAGGGTTAGATACACAGCTCAGAAACAGGATGTGCCAAAGGAGAGAACATTTTCATTCCAAGTATTCCACTCATTCCATCTGGTTTGTTTTTTTATTTTAAACGCCTCCAGTTTCCAGTTCAACTGCTATTTGCAATTTCCATTAACAATGCTCAGGGACAGTCCTTGAAAGTAGTAGGGATCGATTTGCTATCTCCATGCTTTTCTCATGGTCAACTTTACGTGATCTGTTCAAGAGTTGGAACTGCCAAAAATCTGTTCATCTTTGCACAGAAAGGAAAAACCAAAAATGTTGCTTATCAAAAGACTCTTGAATGAGTTGAAAATAAAATACTATCAATACTTGGGTAATCGTTTAGTTAATTTGTGATGCAAATCTGTAGTGTTGAATATATGATGTGAAATGTTGTTATGTGCAATATAATCATTACAATTTGTTATAACTAACCACAGTTGGTTACTATGCCCAGGCAACAACGGGCTGTTCAGCTAGCATCTTATATATCTAATATCTTTCTATTATCTATCTATATGTTTCTATAACACTGTTTATTACTTATGAGAACTAGATGTAATTTACATAGAGCAGTGTTCCCCAACTCCAGTCCTCAGGACCAACAGGTCATATTTTCAGGATTTCTTTAGTATCGCCGAGGTGATTGAATCCTTGCCCGTCCAGAATGTAATTATCACCTGGAAATACTAAGGAAATCCTGAAAACATGACCTGTTGGTGGCTCTTGAGGACTAGAGTTGGGGAACACTGACAGAGTATCATTATAGTATGTAAAAGATGATGTTAAAAATGCATAGAATACGGATGCTATTCGAGGAAAAAAGAGCACACTTGCACAGCACTCACATGACATATGGAATGACTTACGCATGATACCCACCAACTTTTCTCTCTGAGAATCTGAGCGATTTTATGTACATAGATGTGAGCAAACCCTTAAAAAAGAACTGGATATGTTACAAAAGGAGCAAAAACTAATGCCACTTTTTGTTTTCATTTGACATCTCTTTTCTAATGGTTCTATTTTCACTAGTAGTGTCTCTGATCACCTCTAGTGCTAGAAAACAGATTAGTTTAAGGATGACATAACAAATTACCATTCATTATTGTCAGTTTCCATACGCGCCAATGTTTGATTTTTATTTTTTTGCTTTTAAATATATCCTGTTATTATCCATTTTTTCCAGGCAAAAAAGTTCTGTAAAACTACAGGGTTTATTTTTATTTAGCTTAAAAAAATGGATTGCAGTAAAAAAAATGCCACATTTTAGGACATTTCCAAATCTGTTCACATGAATTGATCCTGTGCTGGATCATTTTATTTCTGTTCGTGTAAAGATGGATCCAAAATCGGAAACAACTATTGGAAATGTGGACATAGTCTTAGAAGATTTATGAGAAATCCTTTGATTGTTGACTATTTGGTTTACGTTAATGCTAACTAACTTTATATTTAGTTCAAATAAATAGAAACTTGATAACTCGTATCACCCAGCAAGTACATAAAATATAAGAATAATTACTCAGCCGTGCATCTTTTCTAACTATGAATTATATTTGAGGAACAATTGAGAACAATAAAGTAGAGACTGTCGTTTTCCAAGCAAACAGACAAGAATTATAGTTTGCCTATGAAATTGGCAATGAACTAGAATACTTAATTATTCAAACGACATAAATACTATCTATATGAAAATAAAGGCTGTATTTATAATTAACAACGGGTGCATTATAATTACATTCAAAATCATTTGCATAATTTAAGCTGCTGCAAATCGAAGAAAGGTTTTTCATGTCCACTTAATGGCAAATAATAAAATATAAAAGGATTGAAGAGGTTATTTAGTGTAAAGTGATGAATATTTTCTCCCCGAGATACTGTTTCCCTGCTCATTACAGTACAACGTTAGAATGAAAATCATCAGATAAAAAACAAACAAATAAAAACACTTAAGCTTATTTTGCAAAAATATAACAAGCTCTACAAAAGACCTAAAAACGCCATAATTATTTATACTTACAGTCTATGTCTAATAAAAAAAAGTACTAGGTAAAAAGGGATGTTGTGGAATAGGGGCAATAGTAATTGCAAAGCAAGTTGAGCATTTGGACAAAACCATTTGAACGACTTGCCTGCTACTTGTTGTTGTAGGACTATCTTAGAACCGCAATTTTGAAAAAAACAGATAACGTGTGAGATGCAAGTTGGACCCACCTGACAATCATTAGATACAGTGTCTTCATGTTACACAGTGCACTAACCTTAACTATTCATGGTATATACTGTATGTACAGGGTGGGCCATTTATATGGATACACCTAAATAAAATGTGAATGGTTGGTAATATCAACTTCCTGTTTGGGGTACATTAGTATATGGGAGGGCGGAAACTTTTCAAGATGAGTGGTGACCATGGTGGCCATTTTGGATCCAACTTTATTTTTCCAACTTACATTCAAACTGACAGTTTTATATTAGTTTAATGGACCATATTTCATGGCACATTTTGAATTTTCAAAACACCCGAGCAAGCTTTGTGTGAACATTGAACCATTGAAGATCATTGTCAGATTGCTCTATGTACAATATATCTCATTGAATTCTATGGTTTTATGTATTGGGGCATATTAAAGAAAACATCTGGTCTTTAGATGTTCTTAAAATTAGGTAAATACAACCTCCTATGAAATGCAGCACATAACAAATTACATCTTGTTATCAGTTAACAAAACATAGCCCAAAATGCAGCAACAGCTTGTGAAAAATTAAGAACACCCTTATTTCTTCCAAAGGAAATAAGAGGGTAAGTAGCAGTAAAGGTGCTTCCAATCAAATGGCTGTGATTATCAGTTCATCAGCAAATATGTAATAAAAGCAGAAGTTTTGGCAGGTTGCTGGGCTGGAGCAGTCTGGCAGGTGTTAACACAATGACAAGGAGGAAAGGTATATGCAATGATCTTAGAGAAGCAATTGTTGTTGCCCATCACTCTGGGTAAGGCCATTTCCTGAAACTTGAAGTCCATCATTCTACAAAGAAAGATTATTCACAAGTGGAAAACGCTCAACTTAGTGCAACACTCAGAGAAATTGCATAAAAACTCTAAATGTCTGAGTTAGCTTGTTAAAAGTTCAAGTGCATGACAGAGCAATAAGAAAGCCTGATGGATGGCTTGCTTAGTAACCACCAGGAGCAACCCTCATTTTTCTAAAAATAACATGGCAAATCAGAAAAAGTAAACAAACCATAATACTTCTAGAACAATGTCCTTTCAGTCCAAAGTGGAAATGTTTAGTAATAATTCTGTGTGCCACATTTGGCGAAAACCAAACACGAGACAACAACACAAACACCTGATACCACCTGTCCAGCATGGAGGAGTGGTGATAACTGAGGCTTATTTACCAGCCACTGGACATGGATACATTGCAGCAACTGAGTTGATTATGAACTCCCCCATAAACCAAAGTGTTCTAGAATCAAATATGAGACCATCTATCCAAAAGCTAAATCTTGGCCAAAAAACAGGATCATACACTCAGACAATAATCCCAAACACATCAGCAGATCTACATCAGAATAACTGTAAAAGAAAAGAATCAAAGTTCTACAATGATCCGGAAAAATGTCAGCGTACATCTCAATTCAAATGTTGTGGCGGTACCTTAAAGGTAGCCTGTCAGGTCATATAACTCTGTTAACCTACAGACATACGGTTAATCTGCAGGTTAGTAGCATTAAGGCTATGTGCACACAATGCGGATCCTCCCGCGGATTTTTCCTTGCTGATTTTACTAAATCCGCAGGTCAAATGACCTGCATTTCTCCTGCGGATTTCTTCCTTTTTTTTGCGGTTTTACAGCGGTTTTTATGTGGTTTTCCACTGCGGTTTTCCACCTGCGAATTTGTAGAATGGAGGAGGTGGAAAACTGCACAAAAGAAGTCACATGCTGCTTTTTTTTCCACACAAAAACCGCGCGGAAAAAAACGCAGCATATGCACAGCGTTTTTTTTTTTTACATAGGCTTTAAATGGTACTGTACATCACCTGCAGTTCTGCTGCAGATCCGCAGCGGCAAATCCGCTGCGGATCCACAGCAGAATCCGCACCGTGTGCACAGGGCCTAAGAATGTGCCCATGGCACTATACTGAAAGTGCGGCACAGGAGGATAAAATTAACTATTTCTCCCGGGAGAAATACAAGTCACAGCATTGTGAGCAGGGTCTGTAAGCATGCCCTGTTGGGCACATTGACTGACAGATGGCTCTGCTCAGTGTTGTGACCGGAGACTGTAGCAGTGCTGACAAGTCTGTATGAGTGACTGCCGGAGGCTCCTGGGAGAAATAAAGTTAATTTTCTCTTAAGTGTCGCACTTTCAGTATGGTGGCCAGACACCTTTTTAATGCTACTAAGGTTAATATTATTACTCGACCTGACAGATTCCCTTTAAGAGAACTGTGCACACAAGCCTCGATAAGCTTCCTCCAGAAAAATGTGAGAGACTGATAAAGTCACGCACAAAACAATTACTTAAAGTTATTGCTGCTAAAGGTGGTTCTATAAGCTATTGATTCATAGGGTGTACTTAATTTTTCACACATTGTGCCCACATTTTGGTCTAGTTTTTGTTAAATGTGTCGTATATTATTAATCTGACGCTCTATTTACCTAGACCAGACTCTCTAAGGACCAGATGTTTTAATATATTCTGATACATAAAACAACAAAATTCAGAGAGGGTATACTTAGTTTTTTTTGCACGTGTGTTTGAATATACAGCTCTGGCAAAAATTAAGAGACCTCTTTCAAATGTTCAGGTTGTCTGATTTTTCTCTTTCAGGGTATATTATTGAGCAAACTGTTCTTTTATTCTATAAACTACTGACAACATGTCTCCGAATTTCCAAGGAATACATTTTGTATTTTTTTTTCTGACAAAGAAAAATGGTCAAAATTTTAAAAAAAACAGCTTTCAGACCTCAAATAATGCAAAGAAAACAAGTTCATAATCATTTAGAAACAACAATACTAATGTTTTAACCCAGGAAGAGTTCAGAAATCAATATTTTGTGGAATAACCATGATTTTTAATAACAGCTTTCATGCGTCTTTGCATGCTTTCCACCAGCCTTTCACACTGCTTCTGGGGTAAAAATGTAAGCAGTTCTTCTTTGTTTGATGGCTTGTGATGATCCATCATCCTCTTGATTACATTCCAGAGGTTTTCAATGGGGTTCAGGTCTGGAGAATGGGCTGCCCATGACAGGGTTTTGATGTGGTGGTCTCTTAATTTTTGCCAGAGCTGTATATGCCTTATATATCTTTAAAAAAATTATAATAAAAAACTATACATATATATTACAGAGTCTTGCGAAAAGTTTTGCTACCTCACAACCCGGAATTTCCCTGTTTTTTTGAGAGTTTGCATCACTTTATGCAAAGAACATGCCTACAAATCTTGAAATCCTATCCACTATGCTGTAACATTTGACTGCTGTGGGTTGGACGTTGCAGAAGTACGCAGCATCCAACCCGTATCGTTTATTAAGAGAGAAAGAAAGAGAGGGGGAGTTACTGTGTATATATATTTACTGTAAGGTAGCGCTGTCATTCAAGTAGGGGATTCTCGCTTGGCAGCCAATAAATCACATCCGGCACAGGTTTTTCACAAAACCAAAACATAGTCTATGCGGTTTATTCATCATCATAAACCAAAGCAATATGCAACAGTCTTACAGCAGATAGCAGGGTATCTTCATACTGGAACTCTGCTCCCCTTTAGCCCTCCTGGTCACACAGGCAGTGCTTCATCCAGCCTATAGGCTATACAGTCTCTCAGTTGCACTCCCGACTCCGGGTTACCTTTCATGCTGCTTTACACTGCAGACGTCCATTCCCTCCTCCCAGGGAATTGTCAGGCACACGTCGCCATTATTCACAGCCACTCCACGTGCTGTCAGGCAGGAAGCCCCATCTCCCAGCGGGACCTTCCACAACGGACCAACCGGGTCCAAGCATCCACTCATATGACCTACCCTTGCCACCTTATATGGTCCGTAGCCACGCCCACTGGGTCACATGCCTATGACCTCATCACAGGTCCGTCACACACTCACATAGCCTTTTACTACAGGCGTTTTCAGACACAACCTAGGGTGGATTTTTAGGTAGTTAGAACCGCCCATCTCTCCAGCTACCTGAAGGCTTCTCCCTAACACATTGGCACGAAAGATCAGCTCTGCTGATCAGCACATAACCAAGCCTTCATCTCAAGGCCACCCACCTTGAGATACATTACGATCATTCAGCATCCTACTCCTATCAGGACACTGGAAATGCTTATATGCCTGTCCTGGGACACCCACACAGTGCCCCCTAGCGGACACAGTGGTCACTACACCACATTACGTATACAAAATTAGAGGCGTGTACAATAACCGGCTACCTACCTCAAACAAATGTGATTGAAATGTTATTGTCAAACCTGCTTGCACTTGTTTTGCTTTGCGTTTTCTACCAATTTAACCTTGTCTAAGTATTCTGAGACACACGGCACTGTGGATAAATTGCTTACTTTCATCCCTAAACCATAGATAGGTCTATAACCAATCACTGCACATTAGGGCTGTGAGAAAAATAATAAGTCCACCCTATTGCCTCAGTTCTATAAAAACTTATTCACATCAACCGGACAGTATGTAGTATTCATTTCAGCTGCCATATAATCATGGGCTATTCTGATAAGGATAAATATATTTCATTTCTGTAGAATATAAAATCCTATACAAATAGGCACTATACTTGCATAAGTAGGAAATAAATTATTTACTACATTATAAAACCATAAATTCCATCATTTAAAAAAAAAAAAATATATATATATATATATATATATATATATATATATAAATATATATGTATGCCAGGACAATATAAGACACATGAGTGGACACAAAAATGTAGTGGTATTTTACAGAGCAAAATCATATAGTCAAAATGTACTCAGTTCATGGCTCTCCCAAAGGAATATAATAAGATAATGTATAGTCAAATGAATCTATACATTCCCATTAAAAGGTTGTCCACTACTTTTACATTGATTGCCTATCCTTAGGATAAGTCATCAATAACTGATCAGCCAACGTCTGACACCTGGCACCCCTGCCGATCAGCTATTATCGGTGTTGGCAGCAGAGGCCGGAAATACTCACTTGCCGAGCTGCTCCGTCTTCTTGCAGTGGCTAGGGCTTGATACTGCAGATCTGCCTCCTATTGATTTGAATAATAGGTGGATGTGTTAGGCGTCGGATTCCTGCAGCTACACAGCAGGAGTCCAGAGCCTCACATACTGCTTTGCAGCAAGTTATTCCTGAGGCTAAGTCCCGCTGCTGCTCCACTGAGCATGCTCATGAGACGATCTCCCATTGGGGGTCAGGAGTCACGTGCTCAGGTCCTTCTCCTGATCTGATTGGTTCATCTCAGAGATCTGGAAGGTCCCGGCAGCACACGGCTATAAAAGGGCCGCATGGCCGTTCGGCGATGCGCTAGTATAGACTCTTCTTGCTAGATGTGTGATTGGTGATGGATGTATGATTCTGGTGACTGACTCATTTGAAACCCCTTCCCTCTGATATTACGTACAGTGGGGAAAAAAGTATTTAGTCAGTCAGCAATAGTGCAAGTTCCACCACTTAAAAAGATGAGAGGCGTCTGTAATTTACATCATAGGTAGACCTCAACTATGGGAGACAAACTGAGAAAAAAAAATCCAGAAAATCACATTGTCTGTTTTTTTTTCATTTTATTTGCATATTATGGTGGAAAATAAGTATTTGGTCAGAAACAAAATTTCATCTCAATACTTTGTGATATATCCTTTGTTGGCAATGACAGAGGTCAAACGTTTTCTGTAAGTCTTCACAAGGTTGCCACACACTGTTGTTGGTATGTTGACCCATTCCTCCATGCAGATCTCCTCTAGAGCAGTGATGTTTTTGGCTTTTCGCTTGGCAACACGGACTTTCAACTCCCTCCAAAGGTTTTCTATAGGGTTGAGATCTGGAGATTGGCTAGGCCACTCCAGGACCTTGAAATGCTTCTTACGAAGCCACTCCTTCGTTGCCCTGGCGGTGTGCTTTGGATCATTGTCATGTTGAAAGACCCAGCCACGTTTCATCTTCAATGCCCTTGCTGATGGAAGGAGGTTTGCACTCAAAATCTCACGATACATGGCCCCATTCATTCTTTCATGTATCCGGATCAGTCGTCCTGGCCCCTTTGCAGAGAAACAGCCCCAAAGCATGATGTTTCCATCACCATGCTTTACAGTAGGTATGGTGTTTGATGGATGCAACTCAGTATTCTTTTTCCTCCAAACACGACAAGTTGTGTTTGTACCAAACAGTTCCAGTTTGGTTTCATCAGACCATAGGACATTCTCCCAAAACTCCTCTGGATCATCCAAATGCTCTCTAGCAAACTTCAGACGGGCCCGGTCATGTACAGGCTTAAGCAGTGGGACACGTCTGGCACTGCAGGATCTGAGTCCATGGTGGCGTAGTGTGTTACTTATGGTAGGCCTTGTTACATTGGTCCCAGCTCTCTGCAGTTCATTCACTAGGTCCCCCCGCGTGGTTCTGGGATTTTTGCTCACCGTTCTTGTGATCATTCTGACCCCACGGGGTGGGATTTTGCGTGGAGCACCAGATCGAGGGAGATTATCAGTGGTCTTGTATGTCTTCCATTTTCTAATTATTGCTCCCACAGTTGATTTCTTCACTCCAAGCTGGTTGGCTATTGCAGATTCAGTCTTCCCAGCCTGGTGCAGGGCTACAATTTTGTTTCTGGTGTCCTTTGACAGCTCTTTGGTCTTCACCATAGTGGAGTTTGGAGTCAGACTGTTTGAGGGTGTGCACAGGTGTCTTTTTATACTGATAACAAGTTTAAACAGGTGCCATTACTACAGGTAATGAGTGGAGGAAAGAGGAGACTCTTAAAGAAGAAGTTACAGGTCTGTGAGAGCCAGAAATCTTGATTGCTTGTTTCTGACCAAATACTTATTTTCCACCATAATATGCAAATAAAATGAAAAAAAAACAGACAATGTGATTTTCCGGATTTTTTTTTCTCAGTTTGTCTCCCATAGTTGAGGTCTACCTATGATGTAAATTACAGACGCCTCTCATCTTTTTAAGTGGTGGAACTTGCACTATTGCTGACTGACTAAATACTTTTTTTCCCCACTGTATGTGGATAGGTAACTATAGTAAGAGTCCGCGCCAGTCAGTGGCAAGCCATAGGCCACTGTGCACATCGCACCTCTACACTAGCGTCGGTGGTGTCACGTCTCTCAAGGCACCATCGTTTAGTGGCTGTCTCTGCCGCTGCGCTGCATGTAGCAACACTTACCTGCATCCGCAGCAGCGACACCGCACGCACGGTAGGTCTAGACGGACACCGTCCCCTTTGTTGGACCCGTTACCTGCGACCAGATACCATGCGTGCAATTTCACTGAGTCCGGTGAAGTCTAACTGGCTCAGTGTGTATGTTTATGTTCCAGCGCCTCTGTGAGTTAAACAGAGTCCGCTCTGCGCACTTCGGGTGACGTTGAACCCGAGCGCATTATACCGCCATATAGCGCGTCTGCCATTAATTAGTAGCAGTTTTGTCATCTCCTGCACGGTGGACCCCGAGCGGTGAACGCACTTTTTTATTTATTTATTTAGTGCATTCCGCCGTTCCTAACAGGATGTGCAGTAACAAGCCTCGGCCAATACCAGAATACAAAGGAGCTTGGAAAGTGAGTACTTCCGGCCTGCGGTAGCCAACAGTGACACCGATAACAGCTGATCGGCGAGGTTGTCGGGTGTCGGATCCCAGCCGACCAGACATTGATGACCTATCCTAAGAATAGACCATCAAAGTAAAACGTAACAAGTAAAAAAGGTGAGCTGAATATATTCGTTTTTGGACATCAAAGTAAAAGTAGTGGACAATCTCTTTAAGGTGCATGTGCATAAATTAGGATCTAAATATAATTGTATATAAAATGAGACATGATCAGTAATGTAAAAGGTAAGAATGAACTAAACCAACACATAAGATGTCCACGCCCTGACGAGTGTTTCTAAGACTGCTTTATCAAGGGAACATCATGTGGCGGTGCCTCTTTTATAGGAATATTGGTACACACCTATATGTAATTTTCTGTGAATCAGTTTTCTGATTTATTTCTGTAGAACAGTCAACCCATATCAGGCCTGTGCCTTCCAATGTGAAAAAACATTACAGATGTTTTATTCTCCTCCTATAAATTAATGAAACATTATGGTTAGCACTCCCAAGAAACAAGAAGAACACCAGACCACCTTTGACCACTACATGTCCACTGTCTGTAATAAATAAACAGAAAGCTGCGAGAGGGGATAATTTCAAGAGACAGTCAATAAAGAAAGATTACATTCTATCAATAGGCCTCAGCTATGGGAACTGAACAAGATACAAACAAAACACCCAGATCACTCTTATTATTTTATAACCTACTAAGATGGAATATGACGATTGATTCATCGGCTGGTTGTTCTATCTTGGTCAGTGACATCATTATTATTATTATTTATTATTATAGCGCCATTTATTCCATGGCACTTTACATGTGAGGAGGGGTATACATAATACATACAAGTACAGTAATCTTATACAATACAAGTCACCAAGTCATGACTGGTACAGGATGAGAGAGGACCCTGCCCGCAAGGGCTCACAATCTACAAAGGGATGGGTGAGGATACAGTAGGCGAGGGTAGAGCTGGTCGTGCAGCGGTTTGGTGGATCGGTGGTTACTGCAGGTTGTAGGCTTGTCGGAAGAGGTAGGTCTTCAGGTTGAGTTTGAAGGTTTCCATCATGTCACTTTATTTTATATATATCAGAGCTGCAATACTCTACAATTTAAAGAGTAACTGTACTTAAAAAGAAATGACTTGTCATAGAGACATACCCAAGGTTTTAATAGATGGGGGTCCGTGTACTGAAATCACCAAAGATTGCAAAGAATGAAAGAACATAAGCACTGAACTGAGCACTGTCGGTTCCTAAGATTGAAGTTGGGCTTGATAGATAGATCATCTTCTGTGTCGCACAAGACTATACTTTAGCTGAGTACATCTGTTCCTTCGTATTAGTGATCAGTAGAATTTCCAGCATCCAAATTCCCACTGATCAAGGATTCTAACATGTTTTCATGATAAATAATGACCTTTTTTAACATACATTTCTTCATTTGCCCTTATAATATACATGGTCAGTCCAGACATTAATTCCAGTTTGCATATTTTCATAGCAAAGTTTTTAATCTACCAGTTTAAGCTATAAATGCACTAATTATATAGAATAAAAAAGAACAAATCAGTAATATCACTTGTTGTAGGAGCGTAATGGTACATCGTCTTTGTAAAATAATGGATTATCGTCGCTCCTATGCATGATTCAAGGCTCTTTAGCCAGTCATGCATTACTTTGGGAATTCTCATTTTGTATTCCGCTGTCTTGCTCCATCACATTGAAGTTACTTAATGTATGTCTTTATAAGGTGGCAAATGCAAATATATTATTTAAGAAGGTTTGGAGTGACTGTACCCTTCAATAATTGGATTTAAGGCGTAACTTACTTCACTCTAGTGGATAGTTTAGTGACTCATAAATTTTACATTTTAATATTCATTATGGTAGTGTATTTTACCCCAGAGGAAAATTTAGAAATTTTCACTATAACTACATTTAGAGCTTGATATAAGTCAAATTTAAATTTTGGAGAGAAAAAATAAAATATACAGCATTGATGAAGCTAAAAAATTTAGACTCACACAGTCAATTTATAATTTTTGTATTGATATACGCAGCTATTTTATGTACAATTTTGGGTCCAATGACCACGCTTGCGTCCATGTACGTAAAAAATAAAGTTATTTCATATTAAAAAAAGGTTATTTCATATACGGTACTTATTATGCAAAAAGATTGTCCATTATTAATTATACATATTAAAAAGTAATTTCTTACTTTACAATGCTTTCTCTAGATGAATGTTATATGAGTCAGAATATTAGGAAACTTAAGTCATTACATCTGGATGTGCCAATGCAAATGGTATCCAAAGTAGACAAAGTGGCAGTATGCCAATAAATCTGGTATTAAATCAAATAGGTTACTGGCACCCATATAAATCAAAGGGTACATATAAAAGACTTGATTTGACACTAGTTTTAAAGGGCGTTTAATTACTAATATTGGCTATAAGAAAGTTTTAATTTATTTTGTAATGTTAAAGAGCATTAGAGAGCATTATAGACATTAACATCCAGCAAGACAAAAATCTATAAAAATTCACCTTTAGTTGAAATGCCACATATAAAATATACAAAAAGATTCAAAGAGTAGCATAGTTAAAAAAAAAACAAAGAAAAGAAAAAAAGAAGCGAGCTTGCCCGATTACAGTCAGGCATGTTTTTCTCTGAAACGCTAGAGTGTATTTTGAAGAGGCAGCAGTAGTCCAGAGACTACAGAGTAGGGAGAGTCAAGATGTGTCTGACAAGGCGCATTTTCAGAGAAAACCATACATGTCAATTGTGCAGCCATGTTGTGATACATGTTACCCGGGGCCAACAAGAATCAAGTGACAGGTTCCCTTTATAGAGGAACAGTCACAAGGTCATAAGTGTCCAGTCTTTGCTCCTATTTTATTTCCGCTGCTCCTCCGAGTATTCAATTTTTTTTTTTAAATCCACCATAGGGTCCTGTTTATTAGTGGTAATGCTTATGGTCTTTACTGAAGGGGCATAGCTCACAGGGTTCCATGGAGGCATGTCTTTAATATGCTCTACATGATTACCCTTTGAACCACACCACTTTGAAAAAGACCATAAAAATGTAACACTAAAAAAAGGCCAAATTTCTGGAACCATATGGCGACCCAGTATCAGTTCCACTCTCCTCTTCAAGTGTATGAAGTGTATGGTATAGAAGTGTATTCCTTTACTAAATCCCTTTTTATTAATTTGTGCTACTTTTTTTGTTTAACTATAATATTTCATTGACGTTACAGCTTATAGTTTGAAAATATTGTAAATAAAAAAAGAGTCAAAATGAGAATATTAAACCACTACAAGACGAACTGCAGCCTGAGAAAACTAACAAAATGACAAAAGCCATAAACTGGTTATTTCATAAAACAACAGTAAAATTCTCTAGAGTACTGCAGGAAATATAAAAGAAAGTGAGAGCAACAGTTTGCTATCAAGAAATACTCTTTAGTGTACCGGCGTTGCTCATGCCAGTCTTGATGAGGGGGCATGCTGAAGTCAGAAGTGTCTGATTCATTATGAAGCGCACAAATCTTAAAGAAGCAGGCGTGTCTAAAATATGTAGTGCAGCTCCATGCGCCTCACCACACATTTTACTCCAGGCAAATACTGGAGTAAGATATGTGGCATGATCTATGCCGAAACTCGTCAAGATTTAGATGAGCGTGAGTCATGACTCTCCATCTCGCTCCCGTCCTGCTCGATTTAGGCAAAGCTGGCTGAAACTCGCAGAGATGCGCAGCAACTTGGCGACTTTTCATCATATTTTACGCCATAAATCTAGCCTTATCGCTTTGATAAAGGGGGAGATTAAATGTCCATTCATGTAGTTTATATTTACAACATTCCTAAATCGACAAGAAAAAAAATACCATAGACGGTGATCGTAGGGATTTAAAAAAACGGTGCAATTACTATTCACTCCTTATAAAAGCATTTTTTTAAACACTTAAAAAAAATAAAAAGCTAAAAAACATACACAAATATTAAAAAAGCAAGGTTGCCTCTAGGAATACACTAGGAAGGGTCCTGGTAGTGAGTAAATAGCAAAAATTGTAAGATCAAAGTGTCATACCATGGCACAGGCAGGAAACAAATCGATGGAACAATAAATAGCAAATTGGCAATTCTAGTACTGTATATGCCTATTTCTATACATAGACATATATAATACTTGGATTATTGCTAGTTATATTATGTATTGGTCTTATAATGTAATTTATTGTGGCACCAGAACGTACTATATGTGGAGATAACTTATTGACTGTACTTTGAATTGTTACATTTATTTTGAAAACAGTAGAATTCCCGATTTGCTATAAATTGTTCCATCAATTTGCTTCCTGCATGTGTCATAGTTAGTGTTGAGCATTCCGATACCGCAAGTATCGGGTATCGGCCGATATTAGCGGTATCGGAATTCCGATACTGACTTCCGATACTTTTGTCATATCGGATTCCGGAATCGGAATCGGAAGTTCCCATCATGCTATGAGCCTGCTTGCTTTGATTAAGCCAATTGGAATCCTCCGAAGTGTGGGCACATCCTGTTAGGCATGTAGGCATGTTAACTATTGGCATGGCTGTGATTGGCTGCCGAAATGATGTCATGATGCACTATAAAAGCCACCGCAGCCGCCATTTCTGGTTCACTCTGCTGTGAATTCAGTTAGGGACAGGCTGCTGTAGAAGACTGTGAGGGACAGTTAGAAATAGCGATTCCACCAAACATCTAGTGCTTTACCCAGGCTACATAAATCACCACTGTAGCCTTCTTTGCCCTAGCAGCAGTGTTCACAGCTGTCTGCAAGGGCTGTGTGAGTGCAGCTCACGCTGTGGAGTGGGTCCTGCAGCCACATCAGGCTGTAGGCCACCCAGTGTGATCACTGCTGCCTCATACATCTTTTAATTTTTGAGCTGCATTTTTTACATAATTTCAATCTAGTGTGCTTCCATCCGTATCCATATACGTTGGTTGCAAACACTAGTAGTAGACAGCGGAGCCTTTCTGCAGCCTTTCAGTGCTAGTGTCCACTTTGCTGCACTGTTCACGGCTGTCTGAGAGGTCTCTGACTGTGTGTGAGTCCAGCTCACGCTGAGTAGTGTGTCCTGCAGCTACGTCTGGTTGTAGGACGCTCAGCGTGTCACTGCCTCACACATTTTTTTTATTGCAGCTCATTTTTTCTTCTATTAGTGTGCATCCATCCGTCTCCATCTACGGTGGTTGCAAACACTATATAGGAGTACACAGCGGAGCCTTTCTGCAGCCTGTCAGTGCCAGTGCCCACTTAGCTGCACTGTTCACGGCTGTCTGAGAGGTCTCAGACTGTGTGTGAGTGCAGCTCACGCAGAGTAGAGTGTCCTGCAGCTACGTCTGGTTGTAGGACGCTCAACGTGCGTCACTGCCTCACACATATTTGTCTTTGAGTGCAGCTCATTTTTTCTTCTCCTATTAGTGTGCATCCATCCGTATCCATCAACATTGGTTGGTTGCAAACACTATATAGGAGTAGATAGAGGAGCCTTTTTTTCTGGCTTGTGCCCTGCCGGCGCAGCCAGATTAGTATTACCCAATTTTTTTGGAGCCTCATCTTTTGCATTGTAGGTTACCTGCCTGCATTGTAATAGCTCCAAAAAGTTGGTGATACTATCAGTTTCAATTCTTTGTTCACATACTTTGAGTTTGTTTCCAACAAAGAAACCACAAAAAAAGTTCACCAAACACTACATTTGGAACTTGTGTAGGCCACATCAGCTCCTATTAAAGTGTAGTCCACACAAACACACTTCATAAAATTAGTGTTTCTTGTACCTGTAACCAGCTGTTCAGGAATAAGCACACTAAGGCCCCCCTTTGTACTTTTCTGCCTATCTTAAGCAGTCTGGCAAGATGAAGAAGGCAGGGAGTAAGGCGCGTGGGCGTGGGCGTGGAGTTTCAGCAGGGAGAGGACGTGGGGATTCTGCAGGGAGAGGACGTGGGGATTCTGCAGGTAGAGGACGTGGGGATTCTGGGCCTGCTGCGGGCACCAGTGGATCAGCATCCCCCAGTTTTAGCAGGCAACAGTCCTTTATGCGCAGCTTTGTAGGACCTCAACGTACCCCACTGCTGCGGGAGGAACAAATTGAAGCCGTTGTCGGATGGATGGCAGCTAACGCATCGACTTCAATTACTTCCACAGCCTCTCAGGACCAGAGCACTGAAGAGCAACCATCTGTCTCTTCACCACCTGCCAAAGTGCCCAGGCCGTCAGAGAGACATGGACAGGAGCCATCACAGTCTCTACTTCTGTTCTCGGAATCTGTTGGCTTGGAAAGAGGGGGCCAGCCAAGCAGCATTCCTGAATGTGAAGAAGAGGGAGTATGCAGTGATGCGCAACTTCTTTGTCCCTCTGAATCTGAAGAGGCGAGTGGGCCAGTGCCTATGGTCAGCACACCTCAGTACGCATCAGATGATGACGAGACTCAGTTGCCACTTTCTGGTGCGTACGGTGCTGGCGAGACAACCCCGGAGAAGCAGCTGTTTGAAGAGGGGAGGGAAGATGATGAGGTCCTTGACCCATCATGGCGTGAGGAACAGGAAGGTGGTGGGAGCAGCTCGGAGGAAGAGATTCCCCTACCGGCCAAAACAGGAGGCAGAGGGAGGGGGAAGACTTGGTTGCCTGTACCCTCCACTTCGGCACCCGTTAGGAGCATTCCTCATTCCAAAGGCAAAACGGGCGCTCCCAAGAGTTGCAGTGCGTGGTCCTTTTTTGACACAGTTGCAGATGACATTTGCTTTGTCAAATGCAAGCTGTGTCATCAGATAGTCAAAAGAGGGAGAAATGTCAGCAACCTCAATACCACAAATATGTGGAAACATGTGCGCACCAAGCACGAGTTGGAGTTGCAGAGACACCCTGAAGACGTAGGCCAACGTACAGCACCACCTACCACCTCTTCAGTTCGTGTTGGGGCCTCTTCCTCCAGCTCACACACTGCTGGTTCGGCTTCCTCACAGGATCGCCAAGGAAGAACCTCTGCCACTGTTGTCCGGAGACCCTGTCAGATTCCACCCATAGCAGCATGTTCCCATCCATCACAGCCATCGGTAGCACAGGCATGGGATAAAAGGCTCCCTTACTCGGCAAACCATCCCCGAGCACAGTCTCTGAATGCTGGCATTGCCAAACTTCTGGCAGTTGAAATGCTGTCATTCAGGCTGGTGGACTCTGACACCTTCCGGGACTTAATGGCATTGGCAGTCCCCCAATACAACGTGCCCAGCCGCTTTTATTTCAGCAGGCGAGCCGTCCCTGCCCTGCAGAAACATGTTGAGGGCAAAATAAAACATGCGCTACTAAACGCCGTTAGTAGCAAGGTCCACCTGACCACCGATGCGTGGACCAGTAACCATGGACAGGGACGATACCTTTCCCTCACTGCCCACTGGGTCAATGTTGTGGAGCCGGGTACAGATCTGGAGAGTGGCGCTGTACGTGTTCTTCCAACGCCACGGATTGCAGGACTCCAGTCTGTACACATAGACTCCTCCTCCTACTCAAGTTCCTCAGAAACAGCAGAGCAGGAGCCTGTTACAACCGATATGAGCACAGCCGTGGCCAAACGTCAACAGGCTGTACTCAAATTAATTTCTTTGGGGAATCGAAGCCACACAGCGCAGGAGCTCTGGAATGCTATCAAGCTGGAGAGCGATGTGTGGTTTGGGCCAGCGAATCTCCAGCCGGGCTTGGTAGTGTGTGACAATGGCCGAAATCTGGTGGCAGCTCTTGGCCTAGGCAACCTCACACACATCCCATGTCTGGCACATGTGCTTAACTTGGTCGTGCAGAGCTTTCTGAGGGACTATCCGGATCTTGATGCACTGTTGCACAAGGTCCGCATAGAGTGCGCTCACTTGCGGCGTTCCAGCACGGCAAGATCGCGCCTCGCTGCTCTGCAGCGACAATTTGGCCTTCCGGAACATCGCATCATATGTGACCTACCCACCCGGTGGAATTCAACGTTACATATGTTGGAGCGGTTGTGTGAGCAGCAGGCAGCAGTCATGGAGTACCAGCTGCATCAGGCGCAAACAAGTCGCACTGTGCGCCGTTCACACTTCAGCACCATTGAGTGGGCCTCTATGAAGGACATCTGCCTCGTTTTGCGTGCCTTCGATGAATCCACGCGGATGGCGAGTGCAGATGATGCACTAGTCAGCATGACTGTCCCCCTTATCTGCCTGCTTCAACAAACACTGCAAGCACTAAGGGATGAGGTTTCGGAAGAGGTGGAGGATGAAGAGTCCCAAATGCCATCTGCTTCTGGACAGTCTGCGCTACGTGTTTCCTCACAAAGGCCTAGGCAGGGGACACTTTGTGAGGAGGATGAGGAGGAGTCGATGGAGGAGGAAGACATCTCTCCAGAGGAGGGAGGTACACAAACCTCTACTCAGTATGTACAGCGAGGGTGGGGTGATGCAGAGCAGGCCGAGGTCACGCCTCAAACAGGGGACAGCGGTTCTTTGGCAGTTGGGAGTCTGCAGCACATGGTTGATTTCATGCTGCAGTGCCTGAGAAACGACCGCCGCATCGCCCACATTCTCGTCTCGGCTGATTATTGGGTGTACACCCTCCTAGATCCTCGCTACCGGGACAGCGTACAAAGGCTCATACCAATGTTGAACCGGGAGCGTAAACTGCGGGAGTACGAAGAGTCACTGGTGCAGTCCATAATGTTTTCCATTCCACCCAACAGCATTGTTGCTAGTGCTTTACAAAGCAGCTCTGTGCGTCGAGGCAGTGGAGGAAACTCTGCACAAAGAGGGAGCAGAGGCAGCGCCGCAGCACAAGGCAAGACCACTATGGCCCAAATGTGGCAAAGTTTTGTGTGTCCACCACAATTGTCTACACCATCAGCGACGCCTCGAGTCAGCAGGAGGCAACGCTTCCGTCAGATGGTGTCAGACTACATGTCTTGCCCTGTCACTGTACTCCCAGATGGCTCTTCCCCCTTCAAGTTTTGGGTCTCTAAGCTGGATACATGGCCAGAGCTTAGCCAGTATGCATTGCAGGTGCTGGCTTGCCCTGCTGCCAGTGTATTATTGGAACGTGTCTTTAGTGCCGCAGGTGGTGTACTAACAGACCGTCACACACGACTATCTTCCAATAATGTTGACCGGCTGACTTTTCTGAAAATGAACAAGGCCTGGATCTCCAAAGACTTTGCCATTCCTCTTACACACTAAATTAGTGGTTGGCAACTGTATCCAGGTCTGCTGGTGTGTTCATTTTTCTACCACCTGAACTATAATCCCTGTGCTTCAACACAGCCAGTTGTCGCTCAGATGTGTCGTCTGCACAGAGAAACACACTAGCTCCTGTGTTAGTGGGGTTCAGTAACGCCAGCTGATCCCCTGCTGTGTGGACGGCAAAGTCACCAGCTCCATCAACATTCAAACCACTACTGATTTTTAACCGTGCCCAACTTAGGTCTCTGGCTCCACTGTCTCTACTATTTCCCCTGACCTCCAACCCCGCCATCTACATCTCTGAAGTGGCGTCAGCACAATCTACACTTGTTCCTGTGTTCCTGTGGTTCAGTCCCATCAGTTTATCCCCTGATGTGTGTCCGGCAAGGTCTCCTGCTCTGTCCACGTTCCCATAACCAGTAGTGGGAATGAGGACAGAGCTGGCGAACTTGCCGGACAAACATCAGGGGATCAACTGACGGGACTGAGCACCAGTAACACAGGAACAAGTGTAGATTGTGCTGACGCCACTTCAGAGATGTAGCTGGCGGGGTTGGAGGCCAGGGTAAATAGTAGAGACAGTGGAGCCAGAGGCCTAAGTGGAGCATGGTTAGAATCAGTAGTAGTCAACAACCTCCATAAAAACCGCTGCCCATTGGCCTCTGCATGCGGCATGCGTAATCCTGGGCTCCAACAGTGTCAGTTGGTGTTCAGAAGTGTCGTCTCCACAGAGCCAAACACATTCGTTCAAGTGTTAGTGGGGTTCAGCACTGCCAGCTGTTCCCCTGCTGTGGAGATGGCAAGTCTCCTGCTGCCTTCACCTGCCAAAATCCAGTAGGCCCCAGCCTGCTCCACGCCTAATCCTGGTCTCCAACAGCGTCAGTTGGTGTTCAGAAGTGTCGTCTCCACAGAGCCAAACACATTCGTTCGAGTGTTAGTGGGGTTCAGCACTGCCAGCTGTTCCCCTGCTGTGGAGATGGCAAGTCTCCTGCTGCCTTCACCTGCCAAAAGCAACAGGCCCCAGCCTGCTCCTCGCCTAATCCTGGGCTCCAACAGCGTCAGTTGGTGTTCAGAAGTGTCGTCTCCACAGAGCCAAACACATTCGTTCAAGTGTTAGTGGGGTTCAGCACTGCCAGCTGTTCCCCTGCTGTGGAGATGGCAAGTCTCCTGCTGCCTTCACCTCCCAAAATCCATTAGGCCCCAGCCTGCTCCTCGCCTAATCCTGGGCTTCAACAGTGTCAGTTGGTGTTCAGAAGTGTCGTCTCCACAGAGCCAAACACATTCGTTCAAGTGTTAGTGGGGTTCAGCACTGCCAGCTGTTCCCCTGCTGTGGAGATGGCAAGTCTCCTGCTGCCTTCACCTGCCAAAAGCAACAGGCCCCAGCCTGCTCCTCGCCTAATCCTGGGCTCCAACAGCGTCAGTTGGTGTTCAGAAGTGTCGTCTCCACAGAGCCAAACACATTCGTTCGAGTGTTAGTGGGGTTCAGCACTGCCAGCTGTTCCCCTGCTGTGGAGATGGCAAGTCTCCTGCTGCCTTCACCTGCCAAAAGCAACAGGCCCCAGCCTGCTCCTCGCCTAATCCTGGGCTCCAACAGCGTCAGTTGGTGTTCAGAAGTGTCGTCTCCACAGAGCCAAACACATTCGTTCAAGTGTTAGTGGGGTTCAGCACTGCCAGCTGTTCCCCTGCTGTGGAGATGGCAAGTCTCCTGCTGCCTTCATCTGCCAAAATCCAGTAGGCCCCAGCCTGCTCCACGCCTAATTCTGGGCTCCAACAGCGTCAGTTGGTGTTCAGAAGTGTCGTCTCCACAGAGCCAAACACATTCGTTCAAGTTTTAGTGGGGTTCAGCACTGCCAGCTGTTCCCCTGCTGTGGAGATGGCAGTCTCTCCTGCTGTCTCCACATTCCAAAGACAGTAGGCCTCTGCCTACACCCTCCTATTTCCTGGGCTTCAACACAGCCAGTTGTAGCTCGGAAGTGCCGTCCACACGGAAAGAGACACTTGCTCCCGTGTCTCAGTGGGGTTCAGTAACGTCAGCTGATCCCCTGCTGTGTGGATGGCAGTCTCTCCTGCTGTCTCCACATTCCAAAGACAGTAGGCCTCTGCCTACACCCTCCTATTTCCTGGGCTTCAACACAGCCAGTTGTAGCTCGGAAATGCCGTCCACACGGAAAGAGACACTTGCTCCCGTGTCTCAGTGGGGTTCAGTAACGTCAGCTGATCCCCTGCTGTGTGGATGGCAGTCTCTCCTGCTGTCTCCACATTCCAAATACAGTAGGCCTCTGCCTACACCCTCCTATTTCCTGGGCTTCAACACAGCCAGTTGTAGCTCGGAAGTGCCGTCCACACGGAAAGAGACACTTGCTCCCGTGTCTCAGTGGGGTTCAGTAACGTCAGCTGATCCCCTGCTGTGTGGATGGCAGTCTCTCCTGCTGTCTCCACATTCCAAAGACAGTAGGCCTCTGCCTACACCCTCCTATTTCCTGGGCTTCAACACAGCCAGTTGTAGCTCGGAAGTGCCTTCCACACGGAAAGAGACACTTGCTCCCGTGTCTCAGTGGGGTTCAGTAACGTCAGCTGATCCCCTGCTGTGTGGATGGCAGTCTCTCCTGCTGTCACCACATTCCAAAGACAGTAGGCCTCTGCCTACACCCTCCTATTTCCTGGGCTTCAACACAGCCAGTTGTAGCTCGGAAGTGCCGTCCACACGGAAAGAGACACTTGCTCCCGTGTCTCAGTGGGGTTCAGTAACGTCAGCTGATCCCCTGCTGTGTGGATGGCAGTCTCTCCTGCTGTCTCCACATTCCAAAGACAGTAGGCCTCTGCCTACACCCTCCTATTTCCTGGGCTTCAACACAGCCAGTTGTAGCTCGGAAGTGCCGTCCACACGGAAAGAGACACTTGCTCCCGTGTCTCAGTGGGGTTCAGTAACGTCAGCTGATCCCCTGCTGTGTGGATGGCAGTCTCTCCTGTTGTCTCCACATTCCAAATACAGTAGGCCTCTGCCTACACCCTCCTATTTCCTGGGCTTCAACACAGCCAGTTGTAGCTCGGAAGTGCCGTCCACACGGAAAGAGACACTTGCTCCCGTGTCTCAGTGGGGTTCAGTAACGTCAGCTGATCCCCTGCTGTGTGGATGGCAGTCTCTCCTGCTGTCTCCACATTCCAAAGACAGTAGGCCTCTGCCTACACCCTCCTATTTCCTGGGCTTCAACACAGCCAGTTGTAGCTCGGAAGTGCCGTCCACACGGAAAGAGACACTTGCTCCCGTGTCTCAGTGGGGTTCAGTAACGTCAGCTGATCCCCTGCTGTGTGGATGGCAGTCTCTCCTGCTGTCACCACATTCCAAAGACAGTAGGCCTCTGCCTACACCCTCCTATTTCCTGGGCTTCAACACAGCCAGTTGTAGCTCGGAAGTGCCGTCCACACGGAAAGAGACACTTGCTCCCGTGTCTCAGTGGGGTTCAGTAACGTCAGCTGATCCCCTGCTGTGTGGATGGCAGTCTCTCCTGCTGTCACCACATTCCAAATACAGTAGGCCTCTGCCTACACCCTCCTATTTCCTGGGCTTCAACACAGCCAGTTGTAGCTCGGAAGTGCCGTCCACACGGAAAGAGACACTTGCTCCCGTGTCTCAGTGGGGTTCAGTAACGTCAGCTGATCCCCTGCTGTGTGGATGGCAGTCTCTCCTGTTGTCTCCACATTCCAAATACAGTAGGCCTCTGCCTACACCCTCCTATTTCCTGGGCTTCAACACAGCCAGTTGTAGCTCGGAAGTGCCGTCCACACGGAAAGAGACACTTGCTCCCGTGTCTCAGTGGGGTTCAGTAACGTCAGCTGATCCCCTGCTGTGTGGATGGCAGTCTCTCCTGCTGTCTCCACATTCCAAAGACAGTAGGCCTCTGCCTACACCCTCCTATTTCCTGGGCTTCAACACAGCCAGTTGTAGCTCGGAAGTGCCGTCCACACGGAAAGAGACACTTGCTCCCGTGTCTCAGTGGGGTTCAGTAACGTCAGCTGATCCCCTGCTGTGTGGATGGCAGTCTCTCCTGCTGTCACCACATTCCAAAGACAGTAGGCCTCTGCCTACACCCTCCTATTTCCTGGGCTTCAACACAGCCAGTTGTAGCTCGGAAGTGCCGTCCACACGGAAAGAGACACTTGCTCCCGTGTCTCAGTGGGGTTCAGTAACGTCAGCTGATCCCCTGCTGTGTGGATGGCAGTCTCTCCTGCTGTCACCACATTCCAAATACAGTAGGCCTCTGCCTACACCCTCCTATTTCCTGGGCTTCAACACAGCCAGTTGTAGCTCGGAAGTGCCGACCACACGGAAAGAGACACTTGCTCCCGTGTCTCAGTGGGGTTCAGTAACGTCAGCTGATCCCCTGCTGTGTGGATGGCAAAGTCTCCTGCTGCCTACACAGTCGTACCACTACTGATTTTTAACCGTGCTCCAATTAGGCCTGTGGCTCCACTGTCTCTCGTATTTCCCCTGTCCTCCAACCCTGCCAGTTACAGCTCCGAAGTGGCGTCTGCACAATCCACACTTGTTCCTGTGTTACAGGTGTTCAGTCCGGTCCTAGTTATGGGAATGTGGACAGAGCAGGCGACATTGCCGGACACACATCAGGGGATTAACTGACCGGACTGAACACCTGTAACACAGGAACAAGTGTGGATTGTGCAGACGCCACTTCGGAGCTGTAACTGGCGGGGTTGGAGGACAGGGGAAATACGAAAATCAGTGAAGCAACAGGCCTAAGTGGAGCTTGGTTAAAATTAGTAGAAGTCTACAACCGATCTTAAAATTTCTTCAATGCAGCCTCAGCCTGCTCCGTGCTTGTCCCTGGGCTTCAACACAGCCAGTTGTTGCTCGGAAGTGCCGTCTTCACAGAGTAAAACACTAGCTCCTGTGTTTGTGGGGTTCAGTAACGTCAGCTGTTCCCCTGCTGTTTTGATGGCAATCTGTCCTGCTGCCTCCCAATTGACAGCACATCAGGCCTCAGCCTGCTAAGTGCTTGTCCCTGGGCTCCAACATCGCCAGTTGCTGCTCATAACTGACTTTGGCACGGGTACTCCCTCCTGCCCAGCTTGGTTCCAGCCCTGCCTGCTGTTTCCGGGAAGTGTCAATGCCAGTTTGCCACCCCAAGTTGCCATGTCGTGTTGCGGTTGGGTTAGCCGAGGCTAGGGTGCCAGCAGTTTAGGTGCTTCCTATGTGGACTGCGGGTTCTGGTAAGAAAGGCTTGTTCCATAGTGCCAGTAGGACAAGCACCCCCTGTAGGAATGTGTGATTCGGTAACTGCGGCCAGCTTGCGGCATGCCAACTTTGCTTTTCAGGGGTAACTTCTGCTACCCCTCCGGGTTCCAGCACCGTCAGCTGGTTCTCGTCAGAGCCTTTGGCCTAGGTGCCTCCATCTCGGTATCCGAGTTCCGGCAGCGTCTGCTGGTCCTTGGTAGTGCTTTGTAGCACAGGTACCTCCTGCTTAGTAACCGGGTTCCAGCACCGTCAGCTGGTCCTCGGTTGTGCCATTGGCTCTTATTCCTTCTGCTGCCCCTCCGGGTGCCAGCACTGTCAGCTGGTCCTCGCTATTTCCATTTGCTCTTGCAGCTTATGCTACCCCTCCGGATTCCAGCACCGTCAGCTGGTTCTCGTCAGAGCCTTTGGCCTAGGTGCCTCCATCTCGGTATCCGAGTTCCGGCAACGTCTGCTGGTCCTTGGTAGTGCTTTGTAGCACAGGTACCTCCTGCTTAGTAACGGGGTTCCAGCACCGTCCGCTGGTCCTCGGTTGTGCCATTGGCTCTTATTCCTTCTGCTGCCCCTCCGGGTGCCAGCACTGTCAGCTGGTCCTCGCTATTTCCATTTGCTCTTGCAGCTTATGCTACCCCTCCGGATTCCAGCACCGTCAGCTGGTTCTCGTCAGAGCCTTTGGCCTAGGTGCCTCCATCTCGGTATCCGAGTTCCGGCAACGTCTGCTGGTCCTTGGTAGTGCTTTGTAGCACAGGTACCTCCTGCTTAGTAACCGGGTTCCAGCACCGTCAGCTGGTCCTCGGTTGTGCCATTGGTTCTTATTCCTTCTGCTGCCCCTCCGGGTGCCAGCACTGTCAGCTGGTCCTCGCTATTTCCATTTGCTCTTGCAGCTTATGCTACCCCTCCGGGTTCCAGCACCGTCAGCTGGTTCTCGTCAGAGCCTTTGGCCTAGGTGCCTCCATCTCGGTATCCGAGTTCCGGCAACGTCTGCTGGTCCTTGGTAGTGCTTTGTAGCACAGGTACCTCCTGCTTAGTAACCGGGTTCCAGCACCGTCAGCTGGTCCTCGGTTGTGCCATTGGCTCTTATTCCTTCTGCTGCCCCTCTGGGTGCCAGCACTGTCAGCTGGTCCTCGCTATTTCCATTTGCTCTTGCAGCTTATGCTACCCCTCCGGGTTCCAGCACCGTCAGCTGGTTCTCGTCAGAGCCTTTGGCCTAGGTGCCTCCATCTCGGTATCCGAGTTCCGGCAACGTCTGCTGGTCCTTGGTAGTGCTTTGTAGCACAGGTACCTCCTGCTTAGTAACCGGGTTCCAGCACCGTCAGCTGGTCCTCGGTAGTGCCATTGGCTCTTGTTCCTTCTGCTGCCCCTCCGGGTGCCAGTACCGTCAGCTGGTTCAAGAGGACAAAGAACAGGAAGACAACCACCAAGATGCAGAACAACAAGAGAGAGAAGACAAAGAAGCATAAAAAAACAAAGCAGAAGAACATTAAGCATAAGACTAATACTCTGAGCAAATGATATTATCTTATTTATAAGCAGAAGAAGACTAAGCAGTGTATGGGGGTGAGTCCGTTCCTCCTCGTGGTGCCCCTGGAAAAGGCCTGCTGCTGCAGGCCAAACTGAACGCGGACAAATCCTGTTGTAAATCTTTTGTGACAGGCAGAACGGAAGGTGTAAACTTCTAACTTTTCTAGATAACAACTACAGGAATGCCTGACACAAACAAGAATATGATGAAGAAGAATAGGAAGAAGATGAAGAAGTTGAATATGTAGAGTAATAATTGTTGAATAAGAAGAATATGAAGAATGTAAGAAAAGGAAGAAGAAGAAGAATGTAAAAAAAGGAAGTAGAAGAATTTAAAAAAAGGAAGAAGAAGAAGAATGTAAAAAAAGGAATAAGAAGAAGAATGTAAAAAAAGGAAGAAGAAGAATGTAAAAAAAGGAAGTAGAAGAAGAAGAATGTAAAAAAAGGAAGAAGAATAAGAAAGAAGAAGAAAGAAGAAAGAAGAAGAAGACATACATGTCTGGCAAAATATAAATGAGGCTAACATAGTCAATATCTTTGTAACTCCTAACGTCTTTAAAAAAAAAGTTTAATTCCTGCTATTCCATTTGATTGGGCTAAACCTCTATGGCTTTAATGTCTCCTCCACCTCCCACAATACATTCTACATTATTCTTAGTTGTTTTTCTTCATGTAGAATTAACCTACAAGGAAAGAAAGGGTTTTTTTTAATTCCGATATTTTGGCCCCATTGACTTGCATTGGTTCCCGGTATCGGAATCGGCGATACCGATACTTTTTTTTAAGATCGGCCGATCCATTCCGATCCGATATTTTCAAGTATCGGCTGGTATCGCTCAACTCTAGTCATAGTATAACATTTTCTCCAATTTTTGCTGTTTACTCTATACCAAGCCCCTATCTAGTATATTTCCAGATGCAACCTTGTTTTTTTATTATTTGTGTACATGTTTTTTTTTTGTTTTTTTTTTTAAAGTTCAACACAAAATGCTTTTATAAGGAGTGGAGAGTAATTGGACTTTTGATCTACGACCACTCTCTATAATTTTTGCGTTAGTATGTACAGTAATTTATATTTTTGCCTATCAAGCAAGAAGTATTAGATTAAATCTTTGCTTATTTGTGAATTTTGAAGAGTTGAACAATTGGCACCTGTTGCCATATCTAAATCATTACACTGCATACACTCTTATGTAGAATTCTGGTCTGGAGCCTTAATACCACTTTTTTGGTTCAGCTCCATTCTAAGGTACAGATATATAATTTTTTTAGAATATATTTTTATTTTTTTTGTGCTTATTTGCCAAAGTAAAGAACGGTTCTCATATTAACCATCTGGTGAGCTTACAGGCATGAGGTATATTATCTAATTGAATAGAGGGCAATACCCTTGCATGTAATTAAGATTCACACAATTCACAAGTGCCGCTTTATAATTGCACAAGGAAGTGGCAGGGGATTTACATTCTGTATGGTTTCTCTTTGCGTCCATCAGCAAAGACGTTTAGGGATAATTACATTATTAATTATATTAAACTCAATCAGAAAAATTACTAACTCTGAAACAAGGAATAGATAACGTTTCTAGAAAGCAAAATTCAGAATATAAAATCATTCAGATTGTCCAGTAAGTTTTGAAGGCAACCCTAAGGCTATGTGCCCACGTTAGCGTTTTTAAACGCTCAGGAAACTGATCCCCTTCCCAGAAAACGCGCGTTTTATTTCCGTGCGTTTCTTGCGTGCGCGTTTTTTGCACAAAAGACGCGCGTTTTTGACGCGTTTTTTCCGCGCGTTTTCTGGGAACATTGGAAATGGCTAAAAACACTCAGCAAAGCAGAAATTAATGAGCATGCTGCAGTTTTAGCCGCTAAGTGATTCCTGAGCGTTTAAAAACGCATGCATTGGCAAAAAAGCCAAAAACGCATGCAATTTAATGTGAAGCTTCTTTTAAGCGTTTCTGCAGCGTCTGAGCCGGCACAAACGCTGCGGAAACGCTTAAAAAAACGCAACTTGGGCACACAGCAGTAAACTTGCACTTGGCAACACGGGGAAGGCTTGACACAAAGGGCACCATAGTCAGTTCTGGGTTTATATTATTCCTTGGCTCAAATTTTCATTGAGGCAGACAGGAAGTTCTAGTACTACAAACTCTGTCATGTGTTATGTTAAGGAGGTATTTTCTCCTACAAGAATGGTTCAAGGAGAGAATGCAGTCCTTTAAAAACAATCTGCAGCACACAGGCTATCTGTAATATAGACACAGTATCACGCTCGGACAGGGGTAAGTCCGGTGGACAATACGACAGAATGGAAAAGGGAGATGAAGGCCCTAACTGTAGGGAGAAAGGGATGGGACACCTTCTGACACCAACTTGTGCCTGTCCCTAAGCTCCCCTAATGCCCTAAGCGGGTCCTTCACCCTACCGCCGTCACGTGCCTAATACCTGATTGTCACCTCAATGTACTCTGGCTAGTGCACTGACCGGCAAGGACGCTAGCATCACCACTGCAGATTTTAAAACACAGAGGCTCTGCTGCTAAGCTCCAAAGTAACAGAATACGGCACCACGAATCTGCACTCCCACATCAGCAACACCACTGAAACAGGAGAGCTCCAAACCCCTACCTGGTCTGCAAAGAAGTAACTCTATTACCGACAATCAGCAGATGGGTCATGTGACTATTTAAAGGGAGGTGGGAGTGGTTACCAACCAACATCAGCTGACAAACCTAAAAGAACAGCCAGCAAGAGACTGACATTAATTCTTGCTGGACCATAAAGAAAAAAACAACATTTAAATATCAGCAGAACCATAGCTGCCACAAATCCCATAATGAATCGTGACACATATGCACTCCATCCAAGATGGCCATACCCTTACATGCATGACCCTTTTTAATAGATAAAATATGTTTGCAGTTTCTTATTATAGGGATTTAAAAAAAACTTATATGCCAATGATTGCTTAAACAGAGATAGTACTTAGCCTTCCTGCTTTCTGCCACTGCTTGGGTCTCTATGTACTGGCGGCAGTCGTGACATCACGACCATAGAGTAAATCACTGCTGCAGACAATCAATGAGCTCAACAGCATAACTACTGAACTCAGTGATTGGTTGCATAGGTGATGATCACTGTTGTTGGAAAGTCACTTTTGCAGCAAGTACACAGAGACCACAGCAGCGGTGGAAAGCTGGTGCTGGACCCATGGAGGGTGAGTACTATCTATGTTTGATGACTTACAAGTATTTAATTGTTTGGGTGCATGTTCTTTTGCTAATGGAAAACCCCTTTAAGACCAATCATCATGCTGATTCTTTAATGCTAACTTAATGCAGCTTTTTCAGCATACACGATTTATAGCAACAAATAATATGTTTCTGTTACAAACTTTTTTTCTGATGTAGAGGAAAAAAAACATAGAATTTTATCAGAAAGCCAGCACTCCAGCAAACAGAAACTGCATCTTCCATTTCTGACACAGTTTTCCCTTTGACAGTTGCCTCTCTGATCCTACCTTATCTTTATTCTGCTACAATAGTGCACATAAGATCAAACGCGAGAAAGCAAAAGTAAATCATTTATTCTGTAAAAGCCTGGGGCTTAATTCATTAGTGCTTAGAAATATCTCCTTAGATTCAGACTTGCTCCCATAAAGAATGGTAATGGAACAGGTGTTTAAAGCTCACTTGTAATGAACACTTTAATTATTGAGCAAAAAGAAATATCATGACGATTACTAGAGATGCAAAAAGAAGCAAAAAAAAAGCAATTTATCATTTGTTCAAAGGTTAAAAAATGAGGTTTGGACAAGAAGGGCAGTGACATTTTTGTATTATTACAAAGTCATTGGATAACTGTGCAAAAGAGCTGTAAATAAAATTACAATATGGATTGCAGCTCTTTCATGTATGTGGAACTAAAGAACATTGCTTGGGGCTCCAAGGACAATAATATATAAGGCAAAAAGCAAAAAACATCTCAGGCAACATGTACATATAGGTTACATTCGCACATCTGGTTGACATGTTCTAGTGCTGCCTGTTCTTGTCTCAGATGGCACAATGACCTATAGATCTTCACACAAAGAGGTCTGTATTCCTTATCTGCGAGACTCAGTCATTACATTCTATAGGTACTGTCACACTTAGCGATGCACCAGTGATCCTGACCAGCGATATGACGCGGTCAGAATCGCTGGTGCATCGCTAAGTGGTCGCTAGTGAGCTGCCACACAGGCAGATCTCACCAGCAACATAGCAGGGGTCGGTGGTCACTACTTACCTGTCAGACGAGGCGATCCTGACGTCCTCCACCTGCGTCCACGCGTCGCTCGCCGCCACAGCAGGAAGCTGACGATGAGAAATGGCCCAGGATGTTCTCGCGCGATCAGCGATGAGCAGCAGGGGAGCCAGTCGGAGGTAAGTATCAGACATAGCGATAACGTCGGTGACGTTATAGCGATATTGCTAGCGATATCGCTTAGTGTGACAGGCCCTTATGGGGATCTGTATTAAGCAGATGACACACAGAAGACAGACAGTGTGTTTCAGAGTTCAGTTTCATCTGTTTTTAAGAGATCCATTGTTAAGACTCAATAGATAAAAATATCACAGGGTCTACCTGCTTCTGTGAAAAAATTGGATGACAAAAAATGGAAGCAACTAGGATGACACCCACAAAAAAAAAAAAAAGATGTAGGAATGTAGCCTTAAAGGGGTTATTCTGGAATATTTTTTGCTTTTTTTAGTTTGGGCCTAAGAATTAACCGTCAGATTAATAGTCAGTTACAATCTGTCTATTGAGCCCAGTGCCGACCTCTATCGGCACAAAGCAGTCACAGACCGCTCATGCCAGTGATTCAGCAGCTTCCGCAGATGTCAAGTTAACATAGCAGCTCTTCTTAATCTGGGCTGGTCTGTTGATGAGGTGTGACTGCTGACGTCATGCTGATTGACAGATGGCTCCTCGCTGCCTGAGGGGAGCTGGCTGTAAATCAGCATAATGTCAGCAGTCATATTCTATTGACAGAGCAGATAGAAATTCTCAAAGCACAGTTGTTAACAATTCCGAAAAGAGGGAAGAATAGGAAGCAGTTAAGGAAACCAGGATGGATGAACACAGAACTTAAGCACATGCTAAAAAGGAAGAAAAAAATGTTTATAAAATGGAAAGAGGGAGGCATATCTAAAGAAGAATATAATGCTGTCTGCAGAACCTGCAGGGCACAAATCAGATTAGCTAAAGCTGAAAATGAATTGAGGCTTGCAAGAGATGTCAAAAGCAATAATAAAGGATTTTGGGGATATGTCAAAAGTAAAAGAAAAGTCAAAGATGCTATAGGATTTTTACAGGATGAAAATGATGAAATGGTAAGACAGGATGTTGAGAAGGCTGAACTTTTAAATTCCTATTTTGCATCTGTTTTCTCTCAGAAAGGAAATGTAACATCAACTGTTATTCACTGTCCTATTAAGGGAATAGAAGAATCCAGGATATCTATAAACAGAAAGATAGTGAGGAAACACTTAGCTAGCCTAAATGAATTCAAGTCTCCAGGTCCAGATGAATTACACCCCAGAGTACTGAAGGAGATAGCAGAAGAAATTTTTGAACCCCTCTCTATAATCTTTGAAAATTCTTGGAGAACAGGAGAAGTGCCAGAAGACTGGAGAAGAGCAAATGTTGTTCCTATCTTCAAAAAGGGGAAGAAGGTGGACCCAGGTAACTATAGGCCGGTGAGTCTGACTTCTATACCAGGAAAGATCTTTGAACAAATTATTAAACAACATGTATGTCAATACCTGGATAAGAATGAAGTGATTAAACAGAGTCAGCATGGGTTTGTAACTAATAAGTCATGTCAGACTAACTTAATTTCCTTCTATGACGGTATCACTGATTGGGTGGATCAAGGAAATGCTGTAGATATAGTATATCTTGACTTCAGCAAAGCATTTGACAAAGTCTCTCATACAATCCTTATTGAAAAAATGATTAAGTATGGAATGGACAAGGCAACTGTTAGGTGGATTCATAACTGGCTTAGTGATCGGACCCAAAGAGTGGTCGTAAATGGCTGCACATCCAGTTGGAAGAATGTCTCAAGTGGGGTACCACAGGGCTCTGTCCTGGGCCCTGTATTGTTCAACATCTTTATCAACGATTTAGATGAAGGAATTGAGGGTAAACTGATTAAATTTGCTGATGACACAAAGCTAGGAGGGATAGCTAATACTAGAGAAGAGAGAGAGAGGATTCAAAAAGATTTAAATAAACTGGAGAAGTGGGCAGCAACTAACAGAATGGTTTTTAACAGGGAGAAATGCAAAGTACTACATCTGGGCAATAAAAATGGAAAAAACATATATAGAATGGGAGGAATAGGGCTAAGTGACAGCACATGTGAAAAAGACTTGGGTATACTAATAGATCACAGACTGAATATGAGTCAACAGTGTGATGCAGCAGCAAAAAAGGCAAATGCAATTCTAGGATGTATTAACAGAAGCATACAGTCTAGATCACGTGAAGTCATTATTTCCCTCTACTCCTCTTTGGTCAGACCTCATCTGGAATATTGTGTCCAGTTTTGGGCACCACATTTTAAAAAAGACATCAACAAACTGGAGCAAGTTCAGAAAAGAGCGACCAGAATGGTGACCGGTCTGCAAACCCTGTCTTATGAGGAAAGGTTGCAGGATTTGGGAATGTTTAGTTTGCAAAAGAGAAGACTGAGAGGAGACTTAATAGCTGTCTACAAATATCTAAAGGGCTGTCACATTGTAGAAGGATCAACTTTATTCTCATTTGCACAAGGAAAGACTAGAAGCAATGGGATGAAACTGAATGGGAGGAGACACAGATTAGATATTAGAAAAAACTTTTTGACAGTTAGAGTGATCAATGAGTGGAACAGGCTGCCACGAGAAGTGGTGAGTTCTCCTTCAATGGAAGTCTTCAAACAGAGGCTGGACAGACATCTGACTGGGATGATTTAGCGAATCCTGCTTTGAGCAGGGGGTTGGACCAGATGGCCCAGGAGGTCCCTTCCAACTCTACGATTCTATGATATAAGAATAAGAGCTGTTCTGTTGATGTGGAGCAGCTGAACTGTCGGCAGGAGCGGTCAGTGACCGTTCTGTACCGGCATTGGGAAGAGCAGGCTAGTTAGCCTCTGTTAGCCACAGTCGTCCTGGTCAACCCCTTTAATTTCACCTCACCTCTGGGAGGGACTTGTATCAGAGTATGGTGCTCTTTGGAGAGCTAAATATCAAATGTGTTTTCCGCTAAACTAGCTTAGTAACGGAGCATTTAATGTGGCAAGGCACTTTTTAAAATTCGGTTAAACATAAAAAGTCCCTGCATAAAATCAGAGGCATAAAGAGATAGAATATGGTCCGGTAAAAGTCAATGAGTTCCTTACAGCTCCATATGACTTAAAAGCTACAAGAAGCCATAATATGAAACCAACCCTATGTTATGCCCCCAGCAATCAGGAAGTTAGCATATATCCGATCATTAACTCTTTAAGGCGTTCATCATATATCAATAAAAACAAAGGTTTGATTGACACTACAGAAAAGTATGGAGGCCTTATGGGTCCTGACGATGAGCCTCGGACATTCTATTTTCTGCCATAAGATGCTCCATACATTATTGCATTACTGAGATTTTATCCCCTTGAAGCAATACTTTTTTGGGGAATACCTATCTATATTGCAGCATCACATTTTTACATAAGATCATTTTTAATCTTTCTTAAACAATCTTGTATCAATGTGTAACTGTGAGATAGAAATTTCCTTTTTCCATACATCTACCTTACCTTCTCTAACTGAACACATAGCGACACGTGCTTATCTAAAAGGTAAGAAAGACTCATCAAGGATATGTCTGAGCACATAATCAATATAATGTACGCTGCCTGCCGAACAGATAAACATTTAACAATGAGAGATATCAGACTTCACACATCCACAACATTCATATCCTGTCAGCTGGAGAAGAGATGAAAGGCGATGGTGTCAACTCTTCAAACCTGTTATGTAGCTATCTAGTTGAACCTAAATATTAATAATGAATGTTCAAAATAAAATATTGAAAGTTCTTTTTGGAAATTACAGAAGATGAAACAGGCATTTGAAGTTTTCTCTGCATTATACCTTACTACGGCATCTCCTGCCATGGCACTGTGCTTGAGTTTTCTACTTACTTCATATTCTTCTTTGAATCCGTAGCCTTCAGCACATTTCATCTGCGTGATGTGCTGCAGTAAGTCAGCTACCCGGATAGCTGGGTGAAGCTGGCCTGTCTGATAGGGAACATCAACGGCCTCCCGCTTCTTGTATGTATGGGATTGGGCTAAACTGCTTGTCTCGCTGTTGGTGTGGTTTTCATCTAGAAGTAGAAAAGGCAATAAAAGATTGGTTGGCATACTGAAATCATAAAAGCCTAATAACAAGGCTTCCTTGGTGGAAATGAAATTATGAAAACTATGAGAAAAATATATAGCTTATTTCATATAACCAGAAAAAAAAAATCCATCAATGGCAAATTATTTTTATTCTCCCATAGTAACCAGGATTGGGCAGGACGATGAATTACAATAGTAACAAAGTAACACATTATATCATACAAATATGGAACAATATGAAACACAATGGTTGGACACTTGGTATGGCAGACATTCAGAGTGGATTCAGAGTTTCACCCCATTCATTCTCATGCAACTGATAGGAACGTAAGGTTGTTACATAGCAAATGAAAAAGGTCCAAACACAACCCAACATAAAAACAGACCCAGTGGTAGAATAAAGACCTGCAGGGTTCCCACAACCACTTGGTCTTATCCCGTGTTGGGAGAGTATGTCAAGAGGGATCCTGGCATCCTCAACCAGCACTGGAAAAGTTCACCAACCTCCCCCATGGATGTTTCTTCAGAGGGTAAGAATGGTAACTTACCATTAATTGGCACTTTAAAGAAGATACATATCAGGAGGGAAAAGAGTAGGAAAAAAATGAGACAGGGCATAAGCAATTAAAACGTATTCAGTATCATCAGTCTGGCTCCTGACAGTGGTCAAAATAAAAAGAAGAGGAAGGGTATGAGGCCAAAAAATAAAGATAAATAATAAGACTAGATTAATAGGAAACAATAAATGTTGATGTCACATACCTAGTGTTAATATAGATCTATGGCAAGCTATATGGGTCTTATTTGTTTCTTAATTTAGAGTTTTCATTTGAAACATATTTATCTAGGGATCTGCCATTACTGGTGCAGTTAATAGGGAGCAGACTCGGTCCTCCGTCACAGTTTCTGAGTCAGTGTTTTGTTGTCTAAGCTCACATATGGACATAAAAAGGAAATTACGGTCAATATTTTCAATGAATTGCCATTTCAGTATGGAGCATCCAATAATGAATGCATTTCATGCACGTGTAAGGTGGTGATATAGTTCTATGAAGGGAAATTACATTAAGTTTAGATACTTTTAAACATTCTAGAACATGTCTAAAAATAAGATACGACACAAAGGACAAAAAATCAACGTCATTTAATTTGTTTATTTTTAATTGTCAAATAATCCATCAAATTTTTGTATCACAGCATATCCAACCTAACTCCATATCCTCATGAGATTCTGGTCCAGTCCTGGTTTTCAAACTCCCATTCTGGTCCTGGTATTCCAGATTTTCTACAGAAAATTAAAAATGCCATGACCAGAATGCATCGAAAAGACAGAACATTTCGAAACAAAAATTCAATAATGGAAAATGAAATTGTCCCCGATCCCCCCAACAAAGTCTTCCGTACAAAATGTAACATAGAAGATATTTAATATTAAAAATATATGTATATATACAATTTTATAATGCATAAAAATCATTTAGAACTACATATCATGCAACATATTTAATAAAGGTCTCAAAGCAGCACAAATAGTTTTTAAACTTTCACAATAAATAGTATTATACACTAGAAAGGGAAATAACGGAAGAATACAGTGCTTTTCCCTTCATTGAAACCATTAAGTAAAATAAAAAAATTACAGGTTCAATTTTGTTAATTTTATAAAATACTTATTATTATTACTGTTTATACTTTATAAATTGCCACAGACTGGGTTTAGATGGGATCTGTCACCAGATCTTATTTTATTTTTTGCACATTGGGCCTATGTTTTCTGCTATGAAGAAACATTATAAAAACTTAGTGACAAATGTTTTACATTTGTGTATGCAAGTATGAAAAAAACAAGTGAATTTGGGGTTTATTAAAAATTCTTCACGCTAAACTAAACAAAAATAAAAATTTACTTGGTTGATTAAAAGTAGAACGTCTTTGGTGTAATATAATAATTATTATACATTTATTTTTTGGGAATATGAACTTTGTCTATGCGTTTTCTACGTATTTAAAGGGATGTTCTCATCTCCTAAAGTGGTTTTATTGGATATGCCAATGCTTTATAACCATTAATGATCTGCCCTTCTGGGCCCCTACTAATCCTGAAGATGAAAGAGCTGACTTGCCTAATCTGTGTATTGGTCCTTCATAGTTTTTCAAGGGTGTGAGAATGGGGCCAACTGTGGTTTTCTAATTTGGGCCAACTGGGGTTTTCTGCGTGGGGTCGACTGCCATTTTATGTGTCGGATAAACAATAAAGTGACCTCAGTGACAGATTATTGCTAGTGCTCCTCTGATCTAAAAATTGGTGGGCACTGTTCCCTCTAAGCTGTGCACTTTGAATTAAGAATGCCCGATACCGCACACCGTGTAAGTGGGCTTATTGGCCTCATTAGTACATTGTAATAACTTTTTTCCTTCCAGATTACTCAGTTTAGAAGGAACATGGTTGATGAGGTCCCTGAGGTTACACCCCTACAAAACACAAAGTATCCTAGTGACATGTCATCAATTTATGAGATGGTAATACCACTTTAAAGGGTCTTCCCAAAACTCATTTTTCTCTGGGATGTTAAATATCTAGTCCTTAGTGACTCCACTGTTAGCACTCTCTTGAATTAATAGAAGACGGGTTATAAATTGTGCATTGCTCAATCTCAAGCTAAATTCCTATAGTGCAAAAACAGCAAACTTTCTGCTAAAATCTACTGTGCTTTTGAGAGCCAGCATAGGGCATGAGATTTTAAGGAATCTCATGCACAGACTGAAAATTCATTTGTGGCATGGATTGACAGGTGCGGCGGGTCTGAGAGCCACATCACGTTAATTTATGCTGTGGATATAGACGTAAAGGGTGATATGCACAGCACTCCCCCTCATCCTTCGCAATGGTAAATGTGACTGTGGATATCGCTGCTGCTGGAGATGCTACACGGGAATGTAGCACAAGGTGGGCAATCTGGAAATGTAAACCCTGCAGATACGAAGACCTGCTATTAACTTCATTCGTACTGATTATTGTTTTGACCAAAGCAAAAACTTTCTTCCTAGATTAAATGACTAGACTAAATGTAATGAATTTATGTCATCTAATGATATGTCAAACCTGACTTTAAAGTGCACAACTAAAAAATAATAAAACTAGATAAAAATGATTGCTTTTAGTATCTAGCATTAGTTCGGTGCAGACGGCTCCCTCCTGAAATTTGATTGATTACTTACAGGGTAAAACAACAGAACATTGGCACACCATCGTGCGGACAATAAAACACAAAGCCGTGTGCCATGCACATCAAAAATCTATTGTTCACTCCTTCCATGAATTTAATACCCGTCATAATCATACTTTCAATGTCATAAGTGTTGGACAGAGATAAGGGAATGGCAAAATAAAATCTAAGATTTTATTTAATAGGCTTAGTATAATCCTGCAATTAAATCACACAGATTTATTCACCCAAACTCTGTATTTCTTCCCTCAAGGGACATATATCTGCTAGATAAAACCGCTAACCAAAGACAAATGTGACAAAAAGTACGGATCAGTCCTGTGTGGGTTCTGGTGATAGTGTTCTACTCTTTGTCATTTTTGTATGATTTGTGCTTTGGACAGAGCAAATGTGTAAAACATCAAGGACAAGTGTTATGGCCTTGAAATAAACTGAATGAGTAAAAGCCATTTAACCGAAGGCCAGGCCTTTATAAAGGCATATTAAAGACCGCTGGTCAGTGTAAATATGTCCGCCGATCAAGCTACAAAAGAGGAAATTGCCCCATGTAAACAGAGATGTGCTGCCGACACTGACAAACCTGTCAGCGAACATCCGAAAGCATTAGCGATCACTCATTACATGCTGATGGGACCGAACTGCGCAACTGAAGCTGCAAGACTGTTAATTGGCGCTTGTTTTGGGCACAAAAATACACAAGTGTAACGGTGAGCGATAAGTTAGTTCTCTAGTGAATTCTACGTCACCAATAAGCAGCTCAGAAATTATAGAAATATTAAAAATGTGCTGTCCGTGACGCATACACTGATGACATGGTCATTTAAGGTATGTGAAAAAATAGATAATAATAATAATAATAATAATAATTGTATTATAGATATAAACCATCATTGCTGATGATAGTGCTCTACTTGGGCAGTAACAGTAGGGCCTGATGTTTGCTTCCCCAATATGCTTTTTCTATGTGTGAGTTCCCCACCCTCTTATTTTCTAGAAATGCAGTTTTCCTGCTGAGGGTAAGGTCGGTTTCACTCATCCATAAAAGATGGACCATTCTCACATGGGAAGACCAAGTCAGACAACTGGGCGTCCTGATCTGAGCTAACAACTTCAGATATACCTAAGAGGCAGTTAGAACAGGTCAGGAGATCCGTTTGTTGGGTCAGGTCTTCCAATTGAGACTGGCCTTTGTTTCACAGAGGTGTGAAACAGGCCTTATGGAGACGAATCAGGCTTTGCTGTACTCAGCTACAATGTCTTTGGTCAGCTCTGCTAACTTTGTATGAACTTACTTACATTTATGGGATTTTCTGGGAATAGAAATAAAATACATACTGTAACTGTAATAAATAAATTCCTAAATACCTTTTATTAGCAAATTACACTAATCAGTATATTACTTTAAAACTGCTACCATCTTGTTACACATACACAAAACTGTTAAAGGGGTTGTGTAATCCTCTTTCTTCAAGAGCAACCATTTCCCTGCCTGACGGCTTCCTGTTTGGGCGACTGTCCATGTGAGGCAATCATCAATGTATAAAAAGTGATTTTTACGCTAAATACTGGGAGGTTTTTCTCGCTACAAACACGTGAGTGATGCAATGTGCATCAATAAGGCTGTTAACACACTAGCATTTGTGTCCGCAGCGTAGGGCTGCGTGCTTCTTCCCTTAAGCTCCACCTACTTCGTACCTATATTTAACATTGTGTACACAGGGACATGCGTTGTATGCGGATGCGTTCCCATGCGTCGTTTTGACGTGCCCTCCGAACGCAACATCTTAAGGGAAGAAGTACGCAGCCCTACACTGCGGACACAAACGCTAGTGTGTAACTGGCCTAATATGACATTGGGGGCAGTTTAATAGCAATAAAGGACGTGACAGGTTCCCTTTAAAGGTACTGTCACACTTAGCGATGTACCAGCGATCCCGACCAGCGATATGACGCAGTCAGGATTGCTGGTACATCGCTAAGTGTTCGCTAGTGAGCTGCCACACAGGCAGATCTCACTAGCGACATCGCTGGGGACGGGGGTCGCTACTTACCTGTCACACCAGGCGATCCTGCGTCCTCCTGCCCTGCTCCACGCGTCGCTCGTCGTCACAGTAGGAAGCGCCGCAGGAAGCTGACGAGAAACAGTCCTGAACGTTCTCGCGCGATCAGCGATAACCAGCGGGGGAGCGGGTTGTAGGTAAGTATCAGACACAGAGATATCGCTAGCAATATCGCTATAACGTCACAAGTTATAGCGATATTGCTAGCGATATCTCTTAGTGTGACAGGCCCTTAAGACACTTCTATTGTTTCTGGTGAAGTGATTTTTTCTTTTGCATTGACTAAGGGTGCATTTCCATTGAATGATGTGTAATATGAAAAGGGCGACTGTCCATTGTGCTTCAGATGCACACTGAACAATCTGTAATGAACTTTTTTTTTTAATATGCTGCCAGTGATCTCAACAGCACAGATCCTGTTTACACAGCATAATGCCTTCCAATTTTAAGAACTATTTTTCACAGTCAGTTATGTTGATTACATGATTTAAAATATTACTATCTGTCATCTTTGGCACTGGATTCACTGACATGTGTACTGGAGTGGGCATCAATGGTATCTCTTTCATAGCCCTTGTCTATGGCATTGTCATGGGGCTTACCTGCAGTGACATGAATGAGACTTGCAACCTTTCATGTACTGGAACATTAATTCCATTGTATATACCGTATTTATAATTTTCCCTGTGTTAGCTGTGGATATTCTATATACATTTTACTTGAAAATGTAATTAAACCCTCCAATTTATGAGTTTTACTATACCTTATATATACACTTTATATTAAAATACATTACAGTAACTATTCTAAAATATTAATTATAAATTGGGTCCAACACAACGGGTATTATGCCTACTCACAGGTATCATAGGTCATAATTGTAAAAGGCCAAGATCCCATAAAGAGGTCACTTCAGAGCAGAAAACACACTGTAAATCTTAAGTTATTTTTCCACTTGGACTGATTCCTTTATAAGACTTTTTGATTATATGATATTTCCAAATGTCTACAATTTCCAAATTGCCTGATGGCCGGAAAGACAGGACAGCAAATCAATCAGGTAAATGAATCTGTGTCTGCAGAATAGGGCTGCGGAATGAATATCTGACCTCAGGTCCAAGCCCAATGAAATAATAAGACCCATGGAAGGTGAGACGACTCTCCGAGTCCTGACATGTTTAAATAAGGAAAATTCATATTGATCTGCCGACTGATGAGATTTGCACTGATACTTTACAAATGAAAGCTTTCTTGATATTGCCATCTGTTGATTGAATAGTTTATTTTAAGCTTTCATCTCATGTATAAAATCATTACATATAAGCAAAGAGAAGTGTTGTCACTGAAGGGAAAAGCATATATGCTACAATTTATGACCGGAAGCTGTGGATATACAAAATAAACCAACTAAATACTGACACTGTGCTATCCAGGTTCAAGGAAGAAAAGACAGAGGCATGGCATTTCCAGACAAATGTTCCACATCAGGGGAGCCAGCATTTCACGTCCCGGTAAGTACTGGACTACAGTTCCCATTAACCTTGACATTTTTGCCCAAGACAAGTTGATGGGTGTTGTAGCCCAGTATAAACGAAACAGCGCCATGCTGACCTCCTCTGTTACATGTTGAATTTTGGATGGTAGTCATCTCCGACAAGCAGTCACAGTGGAAAAAAACAGTGTCCCGCAAAAATGTTGTAGTATAAGAACAAGCCATGTGGCCAGAAGCTGCGATAGGTTTGTGTGACCCCCACATATAGAAAACAATTTTAGTAGCACCATTTAATAAGCAAAAAATACTTTTCTTCACAACATTTTCAGCATTTTGCATGTGTAAGAATCACTACAGTCACTGCTTTGTGAAGAGCCAAACACAGGACGCATGGGAAAGTCTCTTCTGCTACCACTGTCTATCCTAGTCATTTGTACACACAAGTTTTATGAAGGGAAATGATCTCACCTAAAATTGCAGTTGGCACAAATGGGTCTGCCATGTACCACAATCGGGGCCAAGAAGAATGAGGGGAATAAAAAGAGAACACAAGGAGAGAGAAGAAGAAAAATAGAAAATAATTGACACAAAGGCTGGTATACCCAATAGGTTCAAGTTAACAAAGACGGCTGTATTGCAATGGAGGAAATTCATATTCAGCTGCAGGTTTCACATTAGGTTAAACAGGCATCGAAAAAATGGCAGATATCACGGTTATCTCCTCCCTGATGAGTGTGTACACCAAATAAGTCATGACATTTTAGGAGCAGTTTCCTCTGGAAGCATCACTGACTCTGAGGACCACTGCTTAAGGGCTTCAGGGAACTTTACTCACTAAAAATTCCAGGTGTGACAAGGTCAAGTGATGCTATTCGCAGAAATGAGTGCTCCTACAATGATCCCGCTTATTAAAACAATGTGCCATAAAATCTACTGCACGTCATGTACTGTAAGAGAGCCCTGAAGAGGAAATCAATACCTGCGAAAATAAACAGGGTTATATGGGAGCTTTGATAGGATGCACTTATTAAATATTAAAGAAACCTACAGTATCACAGAAGAAATTATTAGAAGAAAGGGATCCATTTTTCTCATACGGCATCATAGTAAGAGGCAAAACAGGCAAATGTGAGTGTAAGTAAATACAAATCAATGTAACATAAAAAAGCATAGAAAATAAATAAATATGACTACGACTGATAAATCACGAGATTTTGGAATTGATTTACTTGCCCATTGAAGACACTTATTATAGGCTTCTATTTCACAATGTAAAAACAATATTACACTTTAACATTTGCTTCGGCCTCTGCCATAAACTCAGGATACTAAAAGAATCGTGCAATGTTACAGTAGTTAAAGGGGTAGTCTAAAGTCAGAGTAAATTTCATGCTAAATCGCATTATATTTAGTGCCGTAATCAAAGCTTTTCTAATATTCTTGCATTAAAAAGTCCCTATTCTTCCCTAACTACACTATCTAAATTATATTCTATTTTTTGACACGGCCCCCAAAGAAGCCAACGCGAAACGCGGGTTGGGGCTGCAGTACCGTGTGTTCCTGGGCTGAGGCTCTATGGGTGAGAGCAAATTGTGCTTTTTTGATGTTCGTAATACCTGTTAGGCCTCTTTCACACTTCAGTTTTTTTGCATCAGTCAAGATCCGCCAAAAGGACGGATGGCGGATCCGTTTTAGTACTGATGACAACGGATGGCACCCGTCCGTTTTTTTGACGGATCCGACAAATGAAGAGCCTGGAAAAGGAGAGAGAGAGAGAGATTTTTTTTGTCCGGCACCCAGAAAGAATATCGGGTTAAATGAGTGTCTGGAGGATCTGCCACAGAAAAAAACGTTGCAAGCTCCGTTTTGAAATCTTTGAGGATGGTAACGGACAGGAACTTTTGGCGGATCCGCAAAAAAAACCGATGCAACGGATGGCAATCCGTCACAATCCGCCAATAATGGAAGTCAATGGGGAAAAAAACGGATCCTCAAAAGAAAATTGCGGATCCATTTTTTTTCAAAACCTGGCGGATTGTGACTGATTGTAAAAAACGGAAGTGTGAAAGAGGCCTTAGGGGTTGTGCTGAAAGGGTAATGGGATTACTGGAGGTTCTCTTATCAGTACTACACTGATAGTAACTAGTCAGCAATTGCAATTGGCACCTCAAGTATTCTATTGTATTATTTCTATCAGCCTTTTATTTGCTCCCCCACCTCGCATATTAATGTCTGGACACATGGTATTTTTGTGTGTTTACCTTCTGTCCTTATGGTTAAGACTCTCTGTCACATATTAATGAGTGTACTACATATACTGAATTGTTGTTCTATTTAATAAACTTGTATATGGTTTTCATACAAGATATTTGTGGACATGTACTCTGTGTTTATCAGGTGTTTATAGACTTTACAAGAGTGTCCTATGGGGGATATATTGGTCCTGATCATATGGTGGACGTCCCCCTTTCAATATAAGTGCTATATTAGTTTTGTTCAGACTTTGTTGTTATCTCCTATATTCTAATTTTTCCCTACTACCTGTGTGATGATGGTATACTTCCTGTGTGATGGTGGGATATTTATTGTGTGATGTTGGGATATTTTCTGTGTGATGACACTTTGTTTGAGAATACTAGTGCATGCTGGGATATTAAAAAAAAAGCATAATTGGGGCAGAGGCTGCAGCCACTGCAATAGCTACTGCCCCCCTCCCTGAAAAAAAGCGTCATCAGTAATGCTCATTTCAGGGGCTGGGCTAGTCCCTGCTTGCTGTATTCTATGCAATGTGCACAATGACAGCACACTCTATTGTCAGCTTAGATCGGCAGTAACCAGCTGGCAACAGAATGATGTCAGAATACCCGGCGTGTAGAGACCAGTGTCGTCATTTGTAGGGCTGGAGCTGGTCTCTGGTATTGCGACACTGCTTTGTTGACTACTGGTTCCTACTGATCTAAGCCGACAACAGAGCGCACGCTATCACTGTGCACACCAAACAGTTCACAGTTTTCAAGAACTAGCGCAGCCTCTGAAATTAGCATTACTGATGATGCTTCAGTTCAGGTAGGGGACAGGGGCTGCGGCAGAGACCGCAGCCTCTGTCCCCTGATTATGCTTTTTCGAATATACCAGCAGGCACCGGAATTGTTAAACAAGGCGTCATCACACAGGAAGTAAGAAATAAATAGAAGAGCAGTTAGATCGTGTAATTAGAGAATGGTAGGGAATTTATAATGCAAGAATATTAGAAAATAGCTTAGATTATGGCATGAAACAGGGAATTAGAATGGCATTTACTTTGACTTTGGGCCACACCTTTAAAGGCTTTTCCCATGTTATGCATTGCTGAGATTGCTCAGGAGTGTTTGTTTTTCTGGGGTGCACGTACACAGCTGCTTGATCTAATAGTATAGGTGTCACCACCTGCTGTAAGTCAGATGCTGTACATGTACTTGTGTGACTGGCGCCCTATGCAAACCTCATCTGTGTGCATTTATAATACTAGACAACCAGTCCTCCATGAATTGGTAGGTTTGTGAGTGGTTGTTTTATCAGTATTTTGCATCTGTGTTATCTCCGCCTTTATCATGGGAGATTGCTGCATCCTGCAGTACATCAGTATTGTCATCTGGCGTTGGTAAATATGGCCCATTTTTTGTATTTTATGTCCTTTTTGGTAAGTAGTTTTTGATTTTAGTGTAGGGAATTGCAAGTCAATGATTATCCTTAAAATGGGTTATGAGGTTGTGTATTGACCAATACCTCATACATTTTTTCACGTTTTTATTGTTGCACATTTTTCACTTTTATGCAGGACGCAGTCAAGGCCTTTAGAGTTGGCTGGGTGGACTGGGGTCTCTCCTTGTGAGTTGCACTTATATAGTGCTCGGTAGCCCACCTGAACCAATAGTATGATAGCAGGAAATCAGCCGCACTCGCACCGAGAATTTTTTAAATGCTTATTTGTATTTATTTAGCTACAGTACAATATTTCAGAAAAGTGCTGGGTGGAAGAACATAGAGCGACAAGTTGTATTTTACGTTTCGACCCATCCCGGTAGGGTGTACTGTGCAGCACATGCTCCAGCAGGTATGACTGTGTGACTGGGGCCCTATGCATGCCCTATATAAGCCTCATCTGTGTGCATTTAAAATACTCAGCAACCACAAATGATAGGTGTGTGAATGGTCATTTCACCAGTATTTTGCACAAGTGCTGCCCCCTTTAACATGGGGGCTGCTGCATCCTGCAGTCATTAGTAATATGATGACCTGATGTCGGTAAATACACTGCTCTTTTTCAGTGATGTTTTTTACATTTTATGTCTTTTTGAGCTGCCTATCAAAATAACAGGCAAAACGGGCAAAAACAACTGAAAGTTACATAATCAAAATACATAGAAAATAAATAAATATAATTAAAACAGATAAACCACAAGATATTGGAACTAGTTCACTTCGCTAATTAAGACACTTATAGGCTTCAATTTCATAACATAAAAACGATATTACATTTGCACATTTGCTTCTGTCGCAGCCACAGAATTGAGATAACATTAAACATTGTGTAATGTTACAGTAGTTAAAGAATTTTCCCATACTATGCATTGGTGAGATATCACAAAGAAATGCCATTGATGTCTGATTACTTGTGTTTCCTCACTACGCAAAAAATATGAGCCAAGGAGCTTTGAAAATAAATTGGAGCTTTGTTTTTTTTTATTTTTCCAATATTATAATTTACGAGACTTAGATTTGAGAACTCTGTAGTTTCCTATACAGGATCATTGAGAGAGGCACTATTACAGAAACAGGTAAAAGTGACTGTGCTCACTCCCTCTAGGCAATCACTGACATTAATGGAAAATCTCATTAATAAGTTATGAGTTAATTTAGTATGAAACCCAATTTTATGTAATGGACAGGATGGGCCATTTATATGGATACACCTAAATAAAATGGGAATGGTTGGCAATATCCACTTCCACATCATCATGTAGCAATTTCAGATATTGATGATGTGTTGCCCTCTTTATGCACTGAAGATGGCACGTTCCCTGAGTTTTTCCAACAAGATGGTGCACCACCACATTATGGGTGTCAGGTCCGAGCATTCCCACATGAACAGTTTCCTGGAAAGTGGATTGGTCGTCGTGGGCCAGTTGAATGGCCACCAAAGTCTCCTGATCTGTCCCCCTCAGACTTTTATCCTTGGGGTCATCTGAAGGCAATTGTCTATGCTCTGAATATGAGAGATGTGCAGCATCTGAAACATTTCTTCTGTGGTGTGGCTATCAGTGTGTCAAGAGTGGGAGAAGAGGGTTGCATTGACAATCCAACACAATGGGCAGCATTTTCAACACATTTTATCAGTGGTCATAAACTTGTAAATAACTCATGAAAGAATAAAGTTACATTAAAGCCAAGCACACCATTGTTTTTCTTGTGAAATTCTCAATAAGTCTGATGTGTCACATGACCCTCTTCCAATTGAAAAAAATAAAGTTGGATCCAAAATGGCCACCATGGTCACCACCCATCTTGAAAACTTCCCTCCCTCCCATATACTAATGTGCCACAAACAGGAAGCTGATATCACCAACCATTCCCATTTTATTTAGATGCATCCATATAAATGGCCCACCCTGTACAATCATTTTATCATTGTGAAATAGGTAACTACCTGTAGACTACTGTATATATGATGTTAGGTCTCTTCTACATCAGAAATAGGAGAAGTGAGAGCATGAATGTAATCAAATTATTTTGTATACACAAATGCACTCAGAAAGCTAAAAAGTCTGAATGTTAAGCAATGGAATATTAAGTAAACTATCTGAATTATTATGTACTCTACTACATTAAAATGCCAGTTCTTCTAAGCTGCTGAAAGGAAGGAGAGAGAGTTAACATCTACCCCAAGGGTTATTGTCATTTAATTAATGGCTATAGTAAATCTGCACTTGAAAACTAGACAAAGAGTAAACCCATGTGGACACAGAGCCCAACAGGTTCCACATGGCAGAGCTCACATGGACACAGGGCCTGACAGGTCCCACATGCCAGAGGTCCTGTTGACACAGGGCCTGACAGGTCCCACAAGGCAGAGGCAATGTGGACACAGAGCCTGAAAAGTTCCACATGCCAGAGGTCATGTAGCCACAAGGCTTGACAGGTCCCAAATGGCAGAGGTCACGTGGACACAGAGCTTGACAGGTCCTACATGGCAGCGGTCACGGCTCACTGGTTTTGAGAAGAGTCACACTGCGCAGAATGAAGAGTACTACTTGGTAGCTTACCTGGGTAGTAAGAATTAGGCACGGTTGTACTTAGTGTGTTTGTTTTCATAGTGAATGATGAAGGCGAGGACACCGCTGTAAATAAAGGCACATATAAATTATACACAATGAGCGGCAGTAAAAGTCATCTGTCATCACCATCAAATCATAAAACACTGTCAAATGTGGTAATTCTGCATCTGCTACACACATAACAAATCTATAAAAGTCATAGTCCAGTCACCTTATAAAAGTTAAAGTGTAAATATTTAGAGAAAACAACACTGTGTATATAGGGACATACGGTATTGATGCAAGTGCAGCATTTCGGAAAACAACTGTGCTCAGAGGAAGTGTCAGAAAAAAACAGGACATCAGTATATGGTCACAAGATGGCCTCTTATTTACGAGATATTCTTTCTGTTCAAAATATATGCACACACCTATGGCCACACGTCACGTTTGTATGTGGAGGTGAGGGGAACAGCTGCTTGCCCAATGATATTTAATGGTTATTGCCTCTCTAAGGCCAGATTTTGCATGTGGCTTTGTACCCGCATGTCTAAACCTGAGGATCAGTCTTGTGGTGATTTACTGTAACGTGCATCAACTGAATCTGAACCAAGACAATATGGCCCTAATTTATCAACAACTCAGTCTTGATGAGGGGGCGTGTTGGAGTCAGACGCTGCAGATTCATTAAGTGTCCACATTTTTGAATGAATCACGAGCATCTGCGCAGTAGCATGCATCTCCACACGCCTCGCTGCTAATCTTACTCCAGTCTGGTGCAGACAGGAGCCAGTAATGAGAGTCGGCAATAACACTATGTTAATGTTGCTGCAGAGTTCAGGCAGCACTTGCTTGTGCGCTGCCAATCAAAATATGACAGGGCTCAGTATGCAAATTGAGGGGGCTTAATGGCAAATCCATGAGTGCACCACAGCCCCCTCATTTGCATAAATCCTTTTTTTTTTATTGACAACAAAACTATTAAAATCTACACTACAGACTAAAGTGGCTCTGTCCATGGTCACCTGACATCTTCAAAAAGACTAGAACAAACAGGCTTGGCACAAACTACTCCATTTCCCAGAGGCCTGGAGTTGCCCGAGCCTCCAACCTTTAACTCCTATACATGGAACTGGAGTTACACAGAGGTCACAGGGTCTGCTGCTGTTTGGTGGCATAAAGTGGCAAGAAGTATAGTCAGGTAACCGGGTCAAAACCAAAGGGTAGCAAAAGGTACAAAATCGTCAAGCAGAAGAAATGCCAACAAAGAAGCAGAGGTGAAAACAAGAAAGCACAAATACTAAACTGGAGCAGAAACCACACATCTAAACCAGGAAAGCACAAAATTATATCTGGCTGCTTCCAGCAGTAAGCTGGAGGCTTAAAAGGTTTGTCCACTATTATAAAGAACAACCCATTCTTGATCTAAATGTTTGTGTCATGATCCAGGATGGATATGACAGGTTTTGAATAAGTAACCTTTTTTTTCCTTCGAGCTGGCTGCTTTGAGATAGGTTTGCCCCCGGTGGCCATTAGGGTCATTACACAGTGGTGTCTTTGTTCTAGTTTGCCCCTGGTGGTGGTTAGTGTTATTGCACATGATAATGAAGCAAGTGTGATTCCTTGGGTCCTGCCTATAAAGGTGTAGCAGGTGGTTTCACTCACTGTTGGTAATATTGGTCTTTTCCAATCATCCTTGGTGAAGGAAGGGACTTGAGAAGAGTCCCGGGCAGCTCAGTCAGAATCCTGGAGTGGCAGCTATGGTGTCAGTGAGGAGTTCTTGCAAAGCTTGGTGGAGTGGCAGCTATGGTGTCAGCGAGGAGTTCTTGCAAAGCTTGGTGGAGTGGCAGCTATGGTGAAAGCTGCACTCAGATGCTGGACTCTGTTGCTGGAAGAGAGCTGCACTCAGATGCTGGACTCTGTTGCTGTAAAGCTGCACTCAGATGCGGGACTCTGTTGCTGGAAAGCGGCACTCAGGTGTTGGATTCGGTTGGAGGAAAAGATGCACTCAGGTGTCGGACTCTGTTGCTGGAAAGCTGCACTCAGGTGTTTGATTCGGTTGGAGGAAATGATGCACTCAGGTGTCGGACTCTGTTGCTGGGAGCATTAGCAACAAAGCAAAGCTAAGTGGTGCTTCCCTGTTTGTCACTTTCCTCAATGTGTGTTTTAGTGCAGTGGTGGGATTAGTTTCTGCACCGTCCACTTCACTAATAAGGGATTGGTTCAGGGCGAGCTAGGGATTTCAGGTATCCTGATCGGCGCCCGGTGCGGAACCGGCCTAGGGATCAGTAGGAGTGTAGAGACACTGACTCAGGGGAGTGAAGGAGGTCTCCACGTCCCCATTCCCTATCGCAGGGCCACCTTTGTAATTGTTTTCCTAGTTTTCCCCTTTATTTTGAAATTCGCCCTGCTGGAGGCGGTGTATCCAGACATACGTGTACTACTGAAATTCGCCTGCTGGAGGCGGTGTATCCGGCTGCACGTTCTATTATTTAAATTCGCCCTGCTGGAGGCGGTGTATCCAGGGTCACGCGTGTCATATAAATTCACCCTGCTGCGGCGTGTGTCCAGTCACACCTGACCATGACAGTTTGGCATCATGACTTCCTCTTGATATCGATTTGTCCGAAAGCGGAGACAGTGACACCAGTGCAGATTATTGGGCGCAAGGCTCCCTTGTTATAACAAATGCACGAGAGCTCTGGGAATGCAAATGCAGACACTGCTGGAATGGCGCCAGCACGAGAGGGGAGTATACGCTTTTTATTTTATCGAGGTCAAGCATGGGAAATAAGAAGGGGGTGTTCAAGTAGTGGACTACTTCTTTAAGCATAGTGTGGTGCTTTCCAATTGGTTGAAACAGGGAGCAGATAACTCCAGTTGGACAGTACACACTCCCATACTGTCAGACTGGTCGGCACTGCAGGTGCCAGTCACCCTAAACTTAGTGGCTGGACAGAGCCTTTGCCGTCCAGAACTTCTGACTCCAATGTATCTTCCATCACCAGCGCAGCCTGCAGAATGAATACGGCAGCACCTGGCGACAGAAGAAGACGTCGCAGGAGCAGGTCCTGGTGGAGATGTGAGAAAAGGTATGATTTTTATAGCAGCTAAGTTTCCTACAAAATGGTAATAGACTTAGTCTTTCCTGATGTATTCATGAGATGCATTGGTTACTCCACTCCTCTCCCTGTAATTGATGTTTGCCCAAGTGTTCTATTTTTGAGAAATTCAACAATAGCAGGTGGATGATGGCCCAAAAGGGGTGTAAGTGCCCCATTTATCACCTGAATAAACCCACTACTCGTAAATGTGCAAAGTGCATTGTGGTGTAGCAGATTAATAATACCCCTTTCTGACAAGGAGAATGCTAAAATAATTCAATATTTATATCTGTCTACATAGGGTCTCTAGAGTTATTAAATGGTGTCCACAGAAATGTCTACCGACAGGTTCCCTTCAACCTTGTTATTGAGAATGCCTAAAACAAAGTATTTATGTAGAAGTGAGCGGAGGGAAGATATTTTATTTACTGCACCCTGAATATTTGATTTTCACGCCTCCACTATGTGATGAAGAATCAGTGCCGCCTTACTGCAGTGTTGCAGGGCTGCATTATGGCTAGATGACAAGTTTATTTTAGAGACTGACAGGCTGACACAGACAAAAATGTCACATTGCTTTTTGTAAAAGCACAATTTCGAAGATAGTTCTAAATGGTCAAAATAAGAATAATGCACCCTGTATAGTATGGGAACGACTTCAAGCTCCCGGCAATACACTTTCTAACTTGTTATGATTATTTAGAGAAAATCCTGAATGCATCAGTGACTGTTCAAAACGCAAAGTGATTTAAGGCACAGCATGAGGGAAGCAGATTTTCCATTAATGACTATTTTGTCCATTAAATTGATTGGTTAATGAGGTGGAAAAATGTCTTAAAAGTCACTCATGTTCACTTCAATTGCTTTCTCCTCTGTGCATTAGTAAAAATAAAACAGAGTTCTGGAGAAAAATCATTTACAACTTACATCTGCCATTCAGATTCAGATTGTGAGTGTCCATAAAAGAGAACGCTTCATCACAGTTAGTGCCTTGCTCGGTGTAGCTTTTATCCATCGAATTCACCATCACTGTCATCTCCTGACGAGTGTTGCTCAGGGTTTCCTTCCGTTTCTTTGCCAGTTTCCTGTAAAATAATATCAATCACACATTATAATTCACTGGAGCTTAGCAACACGGCATTAGTATGGGAGGTGCAGTGGCGGAGAAGCAGTGTGCTAGGTCATATAAGAAGATAGCAAATGGTACATAATAGCTGAGGACCCCTGGTTGACATTATTTATGGCAGTTAAGAATATTATATATACTCCTCTCCTGAGCAACATTACATAAAGCAAAGTAGGATTACAATAAATTTGTTAGCCCAGATATGTCATCATACTGTAATGTGTACTTGAACTTGACCTTCTCAATGGCATGTCATGGGGTAGACATCAAGATAAAGTTTGCTTTACCTGTAACACAAAGACAAGTCTGCTCTCCTACAGGACAAAATCACAAAAAAACGATGTAGATTGGCTATTAGGAGAGCTGAAAGAATACACCAGATACATGGTTAAAGAGTTCGGTGTAATCATCCTCCAAGGAAATGATTGACGTCAATCACTTAGAGGAAAAGGAGGAAGGTGAGAAGAGCTTTCTTCTCTTGAATACATCAGACTCATACACTATGTGCCCCGTATCCTCTTGATGTGCTCCTAATAGCCAAACAGCACATTTTTGCTCTTTTAAATAATAGGAGAGTGGACCTCTCCCCACATCATGCCACCTTTAAAAAAGAGCATCACAGAATGGAAACAAATCTGCCACTGAGACATGCATTTTGAAGGCTCATGAGTTCATTATGTTTGTATTCCTCACAATAAAAGAAATAAAAACTGATATACAGCAGGTGAAATAAGTATTGAACGTAATTTATGGACATCTAGGGTTTGATTTCTTTGCCTCTGTGGATTGGATGGGTTGCTACTGACACCTAGTGAGAATTTCATGTCAATAGCACATTTAGAAATAGATTTACTTAGAAAATTGGTCACATGTTTAATATTTATTCTCCTCATTACAATAGTAATGTACATCAGTTATGACCTGCGCCCTGCACTCCCTCAGAAATACATATCTCTTCGTCCCTTCTGTGGGCACTACACTCAGGGATCTTCTGTGCAGGCGCCGGCGAGTCACTGTGACCTGCGGTGTGCACGCCCATAAGGCGCTCTCCCCACTTCTTCCCTGCATAGTCATTGTTAGGAACCATGAGTACATGGTGAGGACTATGCAGGGAGGAAGTGGGAGAGCACCTTATCAGCGAGCATATCGGAGATCACTGGAGCGGAAGTCATTGGTGCATGCACAGAAGATCCCTGAATGCTGTGCTGAAAGAAGGGAGGATGAGGTATTACTGAGGGAGTGCAGAGTCCGAGGCCATAACTGACATACATCAGAGGGGGTAATATTGTAATGAGGACAGGAGGCAGGGAATTCTTCCAGACACCGCACGCCCCAGAGCCTGGAAGAAATAATTAGCATAAAGACAGAATATAACATTTCTCAGCAACAAGATCATTATTATAAGGCATACAGGTAGGACTAGTTTAACATTTCTATTACCTGTATGCCCATATTAATAGGTCATATACATTGGGGGGGTTGACAGATTCCCTAGATGGCTCTTTTGCAGCCATTGTCATTAAGAACTATCTTCAGTGTCAAGAAGAACAAGGAGTCCTGGAAGTGATGAAATGGCCCCACAAAGCCCTGATCTCATCATAAAGTCTGTCTGGGATTACATGATGAGACAAAAGAGACAAAAGGGTTTCCATAACCTTACATCCTCAGAAGATCTGTGGTTAGTTCTCCAACATGATTGGACAACTTTTGCTCATTTCACATTCCATTTTGTTAAATGGTAAAAATAAACTATTGACACTTGCATTTTTTAAAGCAATCTTCCTACACTTGAAAGCATTTTTTCCACACCTGCCTAAAACTTTTTTCGCAGTACTGTATGTGCATAATCATATAACCAGTGCACCTACACAGAAGTCTCCTGAAGTTCTCTCAGACAGATCACTTTTGCAGTTCTCTCTCTTTGGTTTTGTGAGAACATTCCCCCTCCAGAGCGGAGTATCACATGTATAGAAATGACTTGAATGCAGCAGCAGGAATAGGCCGGGGCTAATTGATTTACATGAAGAATGAACTTATTAGGAAATGCCATAATACAAATGTGTTTTATAAGGCTGCACATTGTGCAAACGGCTTTGTTCTCTCATCTACTTTCTATCCAGATTTAATCTCGACTAGCATTGTCATTGAAATGTATAGATAATCCAGTTATGATTTATCAAAGCTCGCCGCAATTTATCTGCATTGTTCATATTCTTCATCTCTGGACCAGAACGTCTTGATGTTCACTAATCTTCTAGGTATATGGACCATATCTAAATAGACTTTGTAAGTAGCTTTTCTTTGCGGCACATATTTTTGTAATATTCTTCTGTCAATCATATTACATTCAGTCTCTATTTCTAGCATTATTCCTCTATGCTAATCAGTGCAATTTGGAGTCACACTGTGCATGTATCATTTATTACTGAAATATTTCATTATTTTCTAAAATACTAATAAAACGTCAAATTGGATTTGGAGTGGGTAGTGTATATGTAGAAAGAATCTCATCATTAGGTAATAGTGATGAGTGAACGTACATGGATAAGCTGTTATCCGAGCATGGGTGCTAACCGAATGTCTTCGGCGTGCTCGAAAAATATGTTCCAATCCCCGCGGCTGCATAGCGTTATCAATGTTCCTTGTTAATGATAACTAATCCAGTCCTTTCACCCTTCAATCCTATGTCGCACTGCTAGGAAGCAACTGCAGTTCTCTAATTTGCCTTGAGCAAATCAAGCTCTATTCATAGGGGCCAATTTATCGAAGCTTTTATGGCCCAAAAATGGCACAAAAGCTCCGAGAAGTCGCAAATTGCACAATGTGGAGCTGCATAAATATTTTGGAGGTTCAATCTGCTTAATATTCTTTTTTAATGACTTTAAATTAACAATAAACTCTGAAATGAATATATCCCATGTGAGTTATTTTTCAAATTTCCTTAAACATGGGACAAATTTCCCCTGACTGCAAGATGGTAATGGTCAAAATATATATAAAAAAATATTGGCTCAAGTACTCAGTGTGTTAACCTTAGGGAGTTGCACATATCAACTGTCATTACTGAACAAGTCACTATTGGCACTGATAGAAGGGCCCATGACGGCGAGGTACGATCACAGTCTTGTACTTGGCGGCCAAACCTATAGAAAGATGCACAATATGCTACATTCCCTAGTTAATCAATGTGACAGCATTTTCTTAGAGACAATGTAACTCTTGCATTGTATGGTTACGTTATTTGTCCATTATACAATAGAAGATACTGCCCAATCCAATGTAGTGAACATTTATCATGTTTTTGATGAATGGCATCGAAACCCTATATACAGTCATGGCTAAAAGTGTTGGCACCCTTGAAATTGTTCCAGAAAATGAAGTATTTCTCCCAGAAAATTATTTAAATTACACATGCTCTATTATCTGCATGTTTATTTCCTTTGTGTGTATTGGAACAACACAAAAAAAATGAAAAAAAAAAAGGCAAATTAATTTGGTGACTTGTTCAAGACTTATAAACCACTGGATGGGTATACATAGACACATATAGCATAAAAATCTCCTATCAAAAGTCATTTATTTTCCAAAGCTGGTCATCACATGCTGTACACCATGGGAAATATTAAGACAAGAGAAAACATGAGGATGGACAAATTTGTAATTATATTATTTATTGTTACATGGGTATTCCCATCTCCAAGATCCTATATCAATAATAATCATAATAATAATATCAAATACCGCCAATTAGAAATGTAGTATGGTTCTTCTGATTCACTATGTCACTTACCCTATGTGCAAGGAATTGTAGTAACTTTGGTATCCATGGTTATGACCACTTATATAATGACAGTTAGTTAGTTAGTGGTCGTAACCATGGATACCTAAGCTACTGCAATGCCCTGCACATGGGGTAAGCGACATAGTGAGTCAGAAGAACTATACTACATCATATCTTAGTTAATGGGTGGTGTGAACACTGTCTGACCGACGTGTTCACATTTGTGCACTTCACATGTGTTTTTAATCCATTTTTTCCTTGCTTAGCATGGTTTGGGAGACCCCACCCCTCTCCTGTGTGAGGTGTACAAAAGAGCTGTCTCAGACCATAAGCCCACACTGTGGAGCAGCCTGTCTGAATCCTGTTCATGTCAAGACACTGTTCAGATGTTCAGGTATTAAATACATTAGATAGGGACTGCTTCGACGCGGGTTACCTTGACGTTGGTGAGGCAGCTTGGTATACGTTTTTTTGCAAAAAAACATATCGACTAAATACCCTGTATTTGTTGTTCAGCACTTGCTGATTACTGCCATATTTTTGGCTGCAGAGAATTTTTGCAAATTTTTGCAAATCTGCCATTCTATGTTCTCTTGTTATATCCATGTCTAATTGGAGGTATTTGATATTAATAATATTATTACACCTATTGGAATAGGATCTTGGAGATGGGAATACCCCATTAAGCTAAAGGTTATATAGAGTGCTGTTTTCCTGATCTTTTATAGTGTGCCTAAATAGCCGTGCCCTAGTGATCTAGTAGAATGTGCAAAACCAAAACACCATTACCTGAATGCCTATGAACTGGAAAGCCAATGTCTATGTTCAAGTTTTAAATTAGAAGAAATGAGTGCTAAAATCTATTTTGGGAACATATTCATATTCAGGCAATTACATTAATTTATTGACTTTGTATTACTTTGATCTTTTAATGACATCATACTGTATATCATTAGACTGGTTCATCTTTCCAAATTTGCATCAAAAGTTCCCAGAGGATTTACTTGTTGAGGAGCAGTACTGTATAAAGAACACCACAAACTAGAAAATCAAGAAAATATCTCCTACACAGAAAGGGCATTGAGTAGATAACAACATGTGGCAAATGGCTCCAGTACCATCCCCGTTCCAGATGACTACTTAACAACAAAGAGCAGAAGCCGCACTGGAAGATACTTAGATGCATTCATTTTGGACGCGTGCCCATCGTTATTATACGGGGTTAGAGGGACAACAGGTGTTCAAATTATTACGGCGATAAGATCGGCGTATTTATTGCATCGTGGAAACGTTTAAAGCCATATATATTGTTGGGGAGGAAGATTCATTGCTTTGCTGTTGACAGTGTGTCATTAGTACAACAGGATCATTTCCTATGTTACACAAAGAGGTGATCGCTCCCAGACATAATAACTGAAGCTAATGTTTGGGTATTAGGACAATTGTTTAATTAGAATGAAGACGCTACGCGTGTTCTTGTACAATTACGCTCGGTAATGACATTTGTCGCAATGTCTTCCACCTCTTCCCTACCATGCTATGCTATGTAATGAATATCAGGTCCCCAGGACTAGGAGGGGGTAACGCTGCTGTTTATTCAAAGACACCAGCACAAGTTAATAGACAGTTATAAACTAATTGAGTGTGTCTGTTGTGATATCTTCTCATTCATCTAGCTCTTTCGGTTTAGTTCTGGAAGGCGTCCATATGGTGCTGAATCCTGCTGCTGAAAACTCTCTGAAGAATTGAGAAAAAGCGAACAACGGGAAGTAAACTTTAACTGTTCTGAATGTGTTCAGCACTTCTGATATTAACCGCATAGCTTCAGATTCAAAGTAGCATAAAATGTCCACAAGACTTAAAAGAAAAGTAGATGCAACTTATTAACATCTAGATGAAGGGATCTACGTACTTTAATATCCATTAAATAGCAGCATATATTGAGGATTATCATTTTGTATCTGTTCTACATCATACCTAAGTATTATTCCACAAAATCTGGCTCTGCAGACTCAACCGGATAAAGGTCTTGATTTACAGCAGTTGAGATATGAATAGTGAAGAAGAACTTGGATTTTTAGGTTTGAGAATAGAAAATAAGGAGGAAAGGTCTTGGCTCTAATATTCCTCGTCTTTCCTTAAAGAAACACTCCCATCAAAGTTTTTACCCTATTAATAAATTGCAGTCATCATATTATATAGCATTATGTAATTACAATTGCTCATTTTTCCTTTCTACCCAGCTAATTCTCTTTTCTCTGCTCTTTGTAGAAACAGAATGTTTCTTGTCCCTGCATTTATCATTCCCCTTTAAAACTGCTGACACAATTGTTCCCTCCTCCACTCAGCCAGAGACTTTTGCAGTGATTCATGACTCATGCAGGGAAAATTGACCTCCTGTTTCTACATAGAGCTTAGAAGGATTCAGCTAGTCAGCTTTTAATCACGTGATGTCAGACCTAATAGAAAAAGAGAATTAGCTAGGTAGAAGGGAAAAATGAGCACTTATAAGTACACAGTGCTATATGACATGATGATTGCAATATATTAAGGGGATACACATTTTGATGAGAGTGCTTCTTTAAAGGGGTTATCCTGGACTTTGTTTATTTTTCTTATGGGGCTAAGACCTTACAGGCAGGTAATTGACAACTACCTGTCTATTCTGCCTGGCACCAATCTCTGCCAGCTCAGAGCAGTCACAGTCTCTCAGAAGGCGATTCTGCTACTTCATATGACCTTACGTTAACAAAAGAAGCTCTTCCTCTTCCAGGCTGTTCTGTCAATAGGACGTCACTGTCAACATCACACTAATTGCAAGTCAAGACCCCGCAGTTAGGCAGTGAGAAGTCAGCTATTAATCAGCATGACATCGACCATGATGCCCCGTCTACAGTGCAGACCGGAACAGAAGTAACTGCTCTGTCAATGTGACGTCAACGGTTCCACAGAATTGCCAGCATGATCAATTTGTGACCGCCCTGTGCCAGCAGAGATCGTCACCGGGGAGTTCAGGCAGGAAGTTAGCAACTACCTGTCTGTAAGTTCTTAGCCTCATAAGAAAAAAATACAAATATCATGGATAGCCCCTTCAAAGAGGTTGTCCCAAAATAACAACCGGCCTCCATATTGCAGTCAGATCTGTGGTCGCTTCTTGGACGGGCTTCACATTTGTCCTGCAGGAGCAGCTACTGAGTCATCTTCTCTCTAATAAAGAGCAGCACAACTTGGTCATATAGGGCTCATAGACAAGGTTTCCCTAATTAATGTGTATTAATTAACGGAAAGTATTAAATACATCTATATATACAGTATACTTCATGTACCCTGTAGTTGAAGAACTATTTGATCGCACTGTCAAAACTTCTCTGCTAGTTTGACTGACATTTATGGAGTTGATTCGAGTGCAGTTAACCTTTTGTGCATCCTTTATTGCATTACCCTATCTAGTACACCACAATCCACCATGTTCTCTGTATACCACCATTTATTGCAATAAGTCACATCCATCTGCACGTAAGCTTGATCCAGGAACTACTCATTTTAAAACTGGGGCCACATGGTTACTTTGTAATACATAGGGGTTTAAAGGAAATGCTTGTTACAAATAAATACATGGGAGTATCATCTTGGCCAATTAAAACTCAGCAAAGAAAATGTCAGAAATCTGAATACAGAGCAATGAGCATTAATTTGCTATCATCATTACCTATTAGGAAGAGAATTAAACAGCTCATTAACCACTTTAGTCATGTGAGTGACCTGTCTGAAATGCATAGGTCATTGTAGCAGAGAAGGGATTAACTAATAAACACATAAGGAATAAGATACTTCTGTCTGTTGCTCACTCTCTCCATAGAACATGCTGTGTGGCAACCCACTGACTTGCGTGACTCCTGCAGAAGACTTCATTAGTCAATGCCATCTTCAATCTGCTTCAGTTATGTTACTCCTGGATCCCAGAGGATGGGAGCTCTCCTCAGTGAATGCAACCTACACTGAAGATAAACTGGCTCATTTTACAACACATCAGGCCAGCACGTCCTTACTCTCAACAGCATCTCAAAACACAGGAAAATCTATAAATGCTATTAACCTTGCCAAGGTATTAAATGAAAGAGATGTATGTGTAGGCAGGAGCACCTAATGTCCCGGCAGCCTAACTACTAGCACAACAGTGGTCTCACTTCTAGAAGACAAGACATCATTTACATAGGACAAATATCACTTAAAGCTATTTGCATCCACATGACACTTCCTAATATTTTTATTCTTACAGTTTTTCCTATACCACAGTATGTAATTGTTGTACCAATATTACTTTACTGGGTCCTCGCCAATAGATCATTGCCTCCATTCCAGGAACATTAGATTATAGACTCCACTAGGGCAGGTAAAAAAAAACAATATTGCATTAAAATGGTCTTCTAGAGGGTCGGACTTCTCAAAAAGATAGCTAGTATGTGTAATATATGGTGGGAACTTAAAATCTGTCAAAGGAAATCTATTCAGGATAAGAGGATGTCTACTTAAATAGGTTGTGCAGGACTAACTTACTGTTGACCTAACCTTAAAATTGCCCTTCAATTTCATATTGTTAGGAATTCAGCACTTGATACCTCCACCAATCAGCTCCTCCCATGAAGTGAATGATAGCTGAGAAAAAGTACGAAGCTGTGCTGTTCTAGCTCTGTAAATTGTGGACATCCGGTTACTGCAGGAGTTGCAAATAGGTAATCGTTAAGAGTGCTAGGTAGTTGCTTTTTTGCATTGGCTGATTGAGGGGAGTCTTGCTTGGTGGAGCCTTTGCTCTTTTACCTCAAAATGCCCCACTACATCTACAAAACCAGACCATCCCCCATAGTCATACTAAACAGAATTGAGATAAAGTTTGGTTCTGACCACAGACCCATCAATTACCTTATAGGGATTCATATAGAATGAAACTAATACATGTGGTTTATATACTTTTCCAAATAATATGAGAAAGTACTATTCCTGTACTATTTGGTTTAAATGTCAGATGTGCATATGTTGCTGAAACCTTGACACATAGTTATTATATGATCCACTCCAGAAATCTTAGACAGACATTCTGATTTTGCCGTGGATTTGTAGAGGTTGTCCTGCGGCTGTATAACAGATTAGTTCAAGGATTAGACCCATTGTTGGTAATGTTGATCATCTTCTAAGCAAAGTTTTGGGAACCCTATCGACATAAATTGAATGAGGACTGTTGTTGGGTTTCAAAGAGAGCTCAGTGTGGAATAGAAGATGGAATCCATGTCCAATGGGCGCTTTTACACATTTTCTGATGGAATGCATTGGTACAGTACATTGTATTGTACAGAACTGTGAAATATCCGGCTCTTCTAATCTGTCACATAGCAACAAACCATAGATTTCCCTAATTCATGACATTTTGCTATGTTTTTCCTAATGGAAAACAAATAGAGCTCTGTGTTTTTTTGTAGCTAGTGCTGACATCATGGTCTAAATTGTACCTAAGTATTCAGCCTATGGTACGTGCACCCTGCATGGTACACTCCATGTCTCAAGAGATACATACAGTCAAGTAGATGTAAATAGTTATGTCCCCTCAAAAAAATTGAGAAAAGTATTCAAGCAATAATACCTTTATTGGCTAACCAGAGAAATTATATTTGCAAGCAAGCTTTCAGGGCTCAAAAGGCCCCTTCTTCAGGCTGAATTACAAGTGAATTACTGATAAGAGATGGCAACATTTAAATAGAAATTACAACAGGACATGAGGTGATACAGGTCAAGGAAATTAAATTAAGGTTTTTGCTACACATGTAAATGAGGTGGCAGTGTTCTATTAGAGATCTGAAGACCTTCTTTTGGAGGTGTGAACTGTGTCCATGTAATGAGTCATGAATCCAGGTGTCAAATTCAGTCCTATTGTTAGAGATTGGAACATGTTTATAAATTTATACTCCCAAATTTTCCTTTCTCTGTCACTATTAAAATGACCTTTCAATATTAGGACTTTTAGATCTGCCAAGCTGTGTCCAGGTCTAGACAAGTGTATTCCTACAGGTGTGTACAGCTCATTTTTATCGTATGTCTATGCAGATTCATCCTTGTTTGTAGTTTTTGCTTAGTTTCCCCAATGTATGTCCCTGCATTGCACCTTGTACACTGTATCATGTACACGACATTGGAGGATGTACATGAAAAAGAGTCCATGATCTTATAGTCCTGAAGGTACCTATTTGGGGATAGTCTGGTATTAGGTCCAGTAGGGGGGATGACATGGTCAAGCCCATAGATGATCTTTGTTAATTCCTCTTTGCATTTTTTGGTGGGATCTTACTGAAGGGGGGTGTAGTATTTTTTGTCCAGGAGTACACAGACAACTCCTGGACAAAAAATACTACATCCCCCTTCAGGAATGCCACTGCTCTCCTACAAACAGCCTCCCAACCTAAGGAATATCCTTGTCAGAAGTGCCCTCGCATCACCATCAGAGATGGGCACAGTCCCCTGTAACAGTAAGAAATGCAAGACCTGCACCCACATATCAGCAACAGATAAAGTCCCCATACCCAACACAAATCAGGACTATAAGATCATGGACTCTTTTTCATGTACATCCTCCAATGTCGTGTACATGATACAGTGTACAAGGTGCAATGCAGGGACATACATTGGGGAAACTAAGCAAAAACTACAAACAAGAAAGAATCTGCATAGACATACGATAAAAAATGAGCTGAACACACCTGTAGGAATACACTTGTCTAGACCTGGACACAGCGTGGCAGATCTAAAAGTCCTAATATTGAAAGGTCATTTTAATAGTGACAGAGAAAGGAAAATTTGGGAGTATAAATTTATAAATATGTTCCAATCTCTAACAATAGGACTGAATTTGACACCTGGATTCATGACTCATTACATGGACACAGTTCACACCTTTAATTTCCTTGAACTGTATCACCTCATGTACTGTTGTAATTTCTATTTAAATGTTGCCATCTCTTCTCAGCAATTCACTTGTAATCAAGCCTGATAAAGGGGCCTTTTGAGCCCTGAAAGCTTGCTTGCAAATATAATTTCTCTGGTTAGCCAATAAGGGTATCACTGCTTGAATACTTTTCTCAATTTTTTGAGGGGACATAAGTATCTACATCTATTTTTCTGGCTAACACGGTACCACGACATTATTTTGTATTGTACATACAGTCAAGTGTAAGATCATTTTCTGGAATTGATTCCTTAGAGAAAAATAGTATATGTAACTCGTTTTTCGTAGACACATCAGTACTATTACCGAATTTGCAATAATATTCTCTGTTATCACTACAGCTGCTTGAATCATTTATGATGAAGCGTAATTTCAAGGGAATTTTAGTGACTCTTGTTTACATTCTAACATTTTCTCCCTCTATCGGCTGAAACATTGCCTAGTTAAATCGTTCCAGCTTATTTAATTTGCTTGTCAATTAGAGAATCATACTAGCTTTAGGGATAAAATATGTTTCTTGCAAAGGGATTCCTAGGAATATATTGAGACAATCAAGAAAGGAGATGTCTCATAAATTAATGAGCTTTCATAAGGGGGAGAGAGGGCGATGCTTCAGGGCCATTGAGGTAGATGTAAATTTGTCACTGACATAAAATCTGCCACACTTTAAATTGTTGGGAAATTAAATCTCCATAGCTGACAGTACCATGCTATTAAATCAGAATTAAATGGTCTAATGATTCATCCATCACCTCAACACATGCAAAACCAAATAAAATGCTTTGGTTTCCATATATTTGCCAGAAGTGTTTTGTCAACGTCAAGGCCGTGTACTAATTATCAAGCAGCAAAACAATTAAGTATTAATTGGGAACGTATTATTGTCACCCTATTTCTTCAGGACTCTCCTAAAGATGGAGCAAGTCTTAAGAGAATCACCATGGCCTACACCTAACATAATACTGGTGTCCACTTGAGTAGCCATAGGGCATCAGGGACAACATGCAACTTTTATCTCTACACCCTAAAGCTAAATTTCTACCAACAAGTTTATCAATGCTGGGGCCATTGACATAAAAGAGGGGCCACTGTTCATTTCAGTTCTGGATTTATGTCCTATGTATTTTATGTTAGACAGGTACGTAGGATGTTCTCAAATCCTAAATAGATTCTCTACCCTCAGGAAGTGCTGTGATGCCTACATGCATTTATCTATTTTTCAACTTTTCCTTTCATCCATCCTCTGACACATCTCAAAATTAGGCCATTGTCTACGAAAGGCAGAGACACTACCAGTGAGCTACAGTAACCGCAATAACCCATACAATGTAGTAAACTCTCTAAATGGAGGAAATAAACATGACACAATTGCTGTTTTTTTCTGAAAGTAATTAGTAGCTAACGTATGTGAGTGGCAAAATTATGTTATGTACAGCTCGGCTCAATATGAAAAATAAACACATCCACTATACCAAATATTGCCCTTCTGAAAAAATACCAAACTACATGGTCAAGAAACAATAAGTGAGATATTAAGGAAACCAAACTGCATTAGAAAAACTATGAGCTCATGGATTCCTAGAGATAATATACCCCAAAAACAATTGCAGTAAGTATAAGTATCGCAAAGGGTCCCAAATATCAAAACGAGAAAAAAAAAAAAAAAACCTTTAAAATTTATTTTTTATTATTATGCATTAAAAACTTTCATAAAATACCCTGAGGATAGGGAATATAAAAGGGACAATACCGCACAGGATCTAAGTGCAATATTAAAAATATCACAAATAAAAGTGCAAAGCTGATGCACTCACCAGACTAAGGTTGAAGAAACTGCGTAATGACCCTGGGGGGATCCCAACCAAGGTCCTGGTTACTCGGTCCGCTGCACGGCTCCAATCGTCCACAGGTGAAAATGAAAAGATGCAGAAAACCAGTCTGGTGCTGTTGCTTTCGAAAATCATGACATGTGCTAAAGTAGCTTATTGAAAAAGTTTTTTATTCTGCATATACCAAGTAAAAACAAGTAAAAACAACATGATTCGGCTTGAAAAGAGCAAAAGCCTTTATCAGGTAAATTATATCTGATGAAGGCTTTTGCTCTTTTCAAGCCGATACGTGTTGTTTTTACTTGTTTTTACTTAGTATATGCAGAATAAAAAACTTTTTCAATAAGCTACTTTAGCACACAATGTAATTTTCGGAAGCGCCGGCACCAGACTCGTTTTCTGCATCTTTTCACTTTCACTCTGCGTCATCTTTCCCTATCCTTTCTCTAGTGAGTCCTCATAGTAGAGTACATGCAGGACAATATTCAATAATGAAAAAAGGTAAAATGGATAGTACGCAGCCTATGACCAGTTATAATGGACAGTTATACGCAGAACTGACATCCAAAAATGTGTAAAGACTAGTAGCAAAGAGTAATGTCCGTCACCCTATTCATGCAATAGCTGCATATACATTAACATTAGCAGACATTCCCTCTGCCCACTTGCATACGCATCTGATATTCTGATTAATCTAATTAACAGGGGTCCTGGATAATATTTAAAGGGAATCTGTCACCTCATTTTTGCCCTATGAGATGCGACCACCGCCATCAGGGGCTTATCTACAGCATTCTGTAATGCTGTAGATAAGCCCCCAATGTAACCTGAAAAATAAGAAACACATCGCTAGAAGATGGGAGGCGCCGGACCGTACCGCGACACCCTAGCCCTAACCCTAATAGGAAAATGGAAATAAATACATTTTTTTTATTTTATTATTTTTCCCTAACTAAGGGGGTGATAATGGGGGGTTTGATTTACTATTTATGGTGGGTTTTTATGTTAGGCAGCTGTCATATGCTAAAAGACACTTTTTATTGTAAAAATAGTTTTTGCATCACCACAATTTGAGAGCTATAATTTTTCCATATTTTGACCCACTGAGTCATGTGAGGTCTTATTTTTTGCCGGACGAGTTGACGTTTTTATTGGTACCATTTTCGGGCACGTGACATTTTTTGATCGCTTTTTATTCCGTTTTTTGGGACGCAGAATGAACAAAAAACAGCATTTCATGAATTTCTTTTGGGGGGGTGCGTTTACACCGTTTAGCGTGTGCTAAAATTGATAAGGCGGATTTAATCTTCAGGTCAGTACGATTACAGTGATACCTCATTTATGCCTTTTTTTATGTTTTGGCACTTTTATGCAATGAAAACAATTTTATATAAAAAATAATTATTTTTGCATCGCTTTACTCTGCAAGCTATAACTTTTTTACTTTTTCGCTGATGATGCTGTATGGCGGCTCGTTTTTTTGCAGGACAAGATGATGTTTTCAGCGGTACCATGTTTATTCATATCTGTCTTTTTGATCGCGCGTTATTGCACTTTTTGTTCGGCGGTATGATGATAAAGCATTGTTTTTTGCTTTGTTTTTTATTATTGAAGGGATTCACTAAAGGCGTTAACTAGTGGGACAGTTTTATAGGGCGGGTCGTTACGGACACGGCGATACTAAATATGTGTACTTTTACTATTTTTTTTTTTTATTTCCAAAAAATGAATTTATTAGGGAATATTTTTTTTTATTATTTATTTAGGGATAGTTTATAAATTATTTTTATACGTTTTTTTTTTTTTACTTTATTTTATTGTTCCAGGGGGGGACATAACTGTCATGTGTCAGATCGCTGATCTGACAGGCGCTGCACAGGCTTCCTCACTGCCTGCTCTCAGCAGGCAGTGAGGAAGCCGCCTCCCTGCAGGCCGCTGAAGGCCCCCGCGGCCATCTTGGATCCGGAGGCCTGCAGGGAAGGAGATCCTCGGAGCAGTGCAGCACATCGTGCTGCTCCGGGGTTCTCAGGGAAGCACGCAGAGAGCCCCCTCCCTGCATGATTCTTCCCTATGCTCCCGGTACACTGCTGTCATGTTTGATCGCAGTGTGCAAGGTGTTAATGTGCCGAAGGCGGTCTGTGACCGCCCCTGACACATAGTGCCGGGTGTCAGCTGTGATAATCAGCTGACACCCGGCCACGATCAGCGGCGCCGCTGATCGCGCTGACGTACTATCCCATCCCCAGTCATACGTGGACCGTGGACGGGATAGTACGTCTGCTGTGAGAAAGGGGTTAAAATAAAAACCCAATTAAAACAGCAAACATGAGACAACCAAATGGAGAAATGACAAGCCCAGGTTTATTCTGCACATGAATACAAACACATTTTTGCCAACATGACATTAAATAAATCACAACTCTCATCTGTGAGCATAACTACAGTAATCCGGTGCCAAATCACAGTCAAAAATGGATATATAAAAATACCAAGAGTAGCCATCAAAATGGTGCTAGCATGTAGTGCAAGAAAGCAGCTGAGACTACATAGAAGATTAGAATAGTAGGAGGAAAGTTTACTGGCTGCCAGAAAAGACCTTAAAGATGAAAGAATAATGACATGACCCCTGTCTCTCCTGACCTAAATCCTATTGAGAACTTGTGGACCCTTCTTAAATGGAAGATTTATGATGGATAGAAGGCTTATGACTGTTATTGAAAAGAATGATGGCTATACTGGTCAGAATTTTTAAATGTCAGAAATTTATTTTTGCACATTTTGATTTATTTAGTTATTATTCTCACATTAAAAGATGGAAATAAACAATTTATATGGAAAATTAAAACATTGTTTAAATACTGAGCAGTGTGAGATCTCAGCAGCAGGAAGTACAGACAGTGAGAACATGTCAAGTTGGCTAGGTGGTCATACATTGAGTTAAAGTTTCACAAAGGATTAGGTAGCCATTCTGACATGGATTTTCAAAGTAGGTACACCCGCCACACCAGGTCTACACGATTAATTCAATTATGTATGCATTTTTTAATGACACTATTCATTAATATCCATGAAATTCTGACTTTTCTCATAACCAATAAAAAACCTAAGGCTTCCATGTATCAGACATACAACATGCCCTCTGCACACAATATACGGAGATGGTTATTAAGCTTAGACAATAGCTTTTCATTTTTTATATATTCTTATTTTCTCCCTAAAAGCTGCTGCTGACTTTGGAGTTCAGTGCTGTTATGCAGAAGCTTTTGTATTCACAAACCATTGTGCTTTTAAAATTATTCTGTCTCTTTTTTATATATATCTCAGCATAGAAAAAAAAATTCATTGCAGTATTCTACTAAACTGCTACAGGGATTTGGGAAAGAAAACAAGCCTATTTCACTTTAAATGTCAAGATGCAATTCACCTCAGCATGCCATTCAAAGCATACAAAGAGATGGATAAATGCATCCAAAAATGTTGAGAAGGCCCACCAATCAAAGATGTCAGATCCAGGCAGATTGCTATTGATGAAACTGTATAGAACAGTCAGAGGTGGGCTGTAATCATAGTCATTCGACTAGAAAGAGTGAACCTGAACAGAGCAGAGATGTTACAATGGAAAGAATAAACAGCCTACAACAAAACATCATGTAGAAGCCATTAATAGTAAAACAAAAGAGCCTGCAATCACCGCCACAGAGCAACGTTACTTTCCTACCGCTCCCAGAGAGGAGCATGAATCATCTTAAATGTCTGTGCTCCAGTTCCCCTGAGACTAGGGCAGATTAAAGGCTATAATATCACTTCAGGTGACCAAGGATCTTCTCGTGTAACCTACATCAGGTCATACTTTACGTTTATTATAACTGCAAATTGGAAGTAACTTTGCCATTAAAGTCAAGTGTGAAAAATTCAGATAGCTCTTGGATCTAATTTAATTAGGGAGATGTAAGGATATGGTCCTACTAAACTAAGCATTGTAAAATTAGAGAAAAGTTTATTATTTCTGGAACTATGTGAAGTAAGGCGTCCTATAATACACAAGTCGTGATTGCTCAGATAGTTTAGATGAGGGATGCAACTTTATACAACCAGAAATGAACAAAGGAATTAAAGGGGCAAGCAAATCATATGTGAAGCTCCTCAGGTGCCCTTTGGGTAAGGGATCCAATATCTTTAAGCAGCTGTCTCCTCAAGATATGTCCCTTAAGGCAGCAAAGACATTACAGAAGCGGGTCCTGTTCTGCTGGTCTTATGGGGGTTTTACACATTTTACACACCGATTTTGTGACGTTATAGCGATATCGCTAGCGATATCGCTATGTGTGATACTTACCTCCGACGGCTCCCCCACTGTCCATCGCTGATCGCGCGAGAATGTCCGGCTCCATTTCTCGTTGGGCGCTTCCTGCTGGCGCCGACGAGCGACGCGTGGAGGACGTCAGGATCGCTGTGTGTGAAAGGTGAGTATCGTGCGCTGCGTCGCTGCTGCATCGCTGCCTGTGTGACAGCTCACTAGCGATCATTTAGCGATGCACCAGCGATCCTGACCGGGTTGGATCGCTGGTCGGATCGCTGGTGCATCGCTAAATGTAAAGGGGGCTTTAGTCCATCTATGGACAACACGGTGGCTCAGTGGTTGGCACTGCTGTTTTGCAGCGCTGGGGTCCTGGGTACAAATCCCACCAAGGACAATATTTGCCAAGAGTTTGTATGCTTTCCCTGTGTTTGTGTGGATTTCCTCAGGGTATTTATTTTTCTCCCCCTCACTTTCAAGACACACTGATAAGGAATTTAGACTGTGAGACCCAATGGGGACAGTGATGATAATATCTGTAAAGTGCTGTGGAAAATAATAGCGCTATGTAAGTAAAATAAATAAATACATTGACGTATTAAAAACCAGACCATTCAAGTACTGTAAACTAGTATTATATTTACACTGCAGGAACCACCGGCAGCTGGTCTGACTTCTAAGCACCCACAAGGCTAATGTATTAGGAGTCTGACTAATTGCAATTGTTACTGGGGCTTCTCTAAAACACATGACTGCAATAATTATGATTCAAAATCATTAAGATATGGCTCATTTCATAATTGAACCTGATACATTTTTTAAAATATGTAGAACAGTTTAATTATGATTGATTGCTGATGAATATAGTGATAGGTGGCTGCCAGACTCATGGTGGATGGGAGATATGTATCACAGAGGTGGATGTCCTCCGTGATATAAACCTGCAGTAATGCTGGACATGATAGGGTCAGGTCATAATCTAAGCAGCTGAAGACTTAGGGTGGGAAGGCTGCTCATCATATCCCATTGTAAAATGTGACCTGATTATCTCACACACTGTTCTGAGTCTGGAGGTATGTGGACCTCCTAGATTGTGTGGTTTTGCTAAGAGACTAAGAAGTTAAAGTCTAACCCAAGCGGAGAAACCAGCAGTATTGTACAGTCTTTTTATTTATGCTTCATTTTGTGCTGGACAAGATCTGACAAGTTTTCCTGTGATGCGATTTTTGACAAACTAAATAAACCAGACGAACTTTTAAATAGAAATGGTTCTTGTGAAACCTCACATTGCGCTCAAGTGAGTAGCATTGTTACATGTGGTGTTAGAAGTGTGGGCAGTGTTCCCAGGGAACACAACTGACTACTTCAGAAGTACTGCATGTCTAGAGTGAAGGCGGCTATGAGCCTGGGAGCAACGTTAGACAGCATGGAGGACTTGATTAAACAACTGGCGCAAGCCCAGCAGCAGCACTAACAACAACAGCTGGCAAAACAGGAGACAAATAATCTGTTTATGCAACAGCTCCAGCAGCAGAAGAAGCAACAGATCCAGCAGCAGCAACAAATCCAGGACCGACAAAAGCAGCAGCAGATTGAATTACTCACAGAGGTGATTTGTGGCACGGCAGCAGCTGCAACTCAAAGGTCAATTTCTCGTCTGGGTGGTTGTGAGGAGAGCCTTGCAGAGTATGACCCAGGGTGACAACATAGAGGCCTTTTTAACTGTTTTTGAAAGAGTCGCCGATAGGGAGATACTCCCGCCAGAGCAGTGGGCAGAAGTCCTGGTGCCATATTTAAAAGGGAAACCACAAAAAGCCTACTATTATTTAGCCTTACAGTATGCCAAAGAATATGTAAAATTGAAAACAGAAATTTTGGCACGCTTGGGGGTGACAATAACTGTCAGGGAACACGCAGGTCCACCGCTGGGCATATCCCAGGGGTACCATCACTTCTGTCCAGGCCTATTTCATGAGTTTTATTTTTTTTTAAATTCTGTGGAAGCATGGTTGAAAAGCAATGTTTGATTTTCATTTGTTCATTTTCATAGATTTTTTATTTATTACTACTTTTGTCAGATTCAAGTTATTTCTGTGACCATCGTGGGTTTTTCTGTCATTAAATGAGGGGTACCAACAATTTTGACCGCGTGTGTATAAGTATATGCCCCCCACTGTTTTGAATGATGCTAAGGCTTATATGGGGGCTCTGTGTCATCATTAGAGACACATCCTTATTTCTGATTATTGTATATTTTACTATGTTATATGCCGAGAATATCAGAAGATCCCCAATTATCTGACTTGCTTATAACTATTCTCAAAATTCACTTTACTGACTACCACATCTCATATAATATACATATGCAAAGGAGATTGCACTGTTATGGCTAAATCTAATAAGCTCCAACTGTGACTGCCGTCACTTCCAAAGTACATGAAGCGAACGAAAGAACGAAGCCATACAGTGAAAGGAAGTAAACAATCTCAGCATTGCAGCATTTCAAATGAAAGTGCCATCGTCTAGTGCTGTCAATCATTAAGTGGGCCACGAGGCAGAGAAACTTACCTAAGCTTCACAAAGTTGTGACTGATATAATTGAGGAAAATGCGACGAAACGTGCAAAAGTCTCATAAAGAGCCACAAGCTTATCCCCGCAGAGCTGAGAAAAAGTTTCAGAGCATTAAACAATGTCTAAACAAAAAATGCCATGGATGTCATTCACAAGAACTAACTTATCAGGATATTTTTCTTAGTGATATTATGACTGGTCATGAAATTGCCTCTCACTTTAGGCCTCTTTCACACTTCAGTCTTTAGACGTCTCTCTCTCTCTCTTTTTCCAGAGTAATGTTCCTTTAAATTTCATACACTGGCTGCTGCGACGGATCCGTCCAAAAAATGGATCCGGTGCATCAGTTTTTTGCAAATCTGCAACGGATCCGTTTTTTCACACTTTGACGGTTTGGAACTGACGTCAAAAGACTGAAGTGTGAAAGAGGCCTTACACTTTTACATTTCATACCAGAAGCCTTGCACAGCTTGCTGCACCCTGTGAAATAATACATGAGGTCATGGCCAACTGGAGCATCAATCACAAACATGTAACTCCCCACCAACAACAAGAAAGAGCTGCACAAACTGAAGTCTACAGCACATCCAGAACAATGAGCAGATCCTGCAGTAATGATTAATGGCTCACAATCAGGGCTCATGCAGATTGTCCTTGTGGTAGATCGACTCACTGCAACGGGTATACTGATGCTTTAAGAACTTCCTTTGGTTTGTGATAGGCTGCATAAACCAAGGTGCAGTAAAGCAAATATAGCCCTCTGGGCAAAAACAGGAAAACAAAACAAAATGGTGGCAGTAAAACACATTTCCTCTAACAGGGGGGTTCCACAAGTTCACCGCTAGCAGAACACACACACACGGTTCAGGTTTTAGCCTACAACACAGGCACAAGCACTTTCCTGGAGTGTTTCCTCTCTAGGCACACTGAATACTGTGGCCTTTGAAAGCCAGCTACTTAAGCCCCGGACCATGTGACTTCTCCATCATGTGACTGATCACATGACTGTGACATCACACAGGTCCTGTCAGGACATGGTGGTGCTGGCTCTGCAGGTGGCGATAAGGTGGACATTCTCCCACCTGCTCTATGAATATCCACATAAAACCAGCCCATTTATGCAACTTTAGCTTAAACCTCGCAACACCTTAGGGTGCTTGAGGAAAATACTCTGGCTTTATATCACTGATGCCATTAAGCATAGTGACACATATCTCCCCTTCAGTACTTTACCAGTGACTTTGTCAGACCGTATAAATCGGACAAGTACTTCTGAAAATCAGATGACATCCGAGTGCTGTCCGGTGATCTAATATTCCAAGACTCCCATAATAGAGAATTTGGAGAATTTTATTTTCATTCTTTCCACCGCCGAGAAAATCGGATTCCACTCTGATCAAAGTCTGGCTAGCATAATTGGACCGATTTTCTCGGATGGAGAGAAAATGGTCGTCTGCACCTGCCCTCAATGTCATATTTACTGTTCAGTCCATAGTATGAATACAGAGGCAGCACAGTGGCTCAGTGGTTAGCATTGTTGCCTGCAAGCGTTGGGATTTTGGGTTAAAATTTCCCCAATGAGAACATCTGCAAGCAGTTTGTATGTTTCCCATGTATGTGAGGTTTTTCCACCGGATACTCCGCTTTCCTCCCACACTCCAAAGACATTCTGATAAGGAATCTAAATTGTGTGTCCCAATGGGGACAGTGCTGATAATGTCTGTAAGGCGCTGTGGCATATGATAGCGCTATATAAGTAAGCATAATAAATAAAATGCTTAGGGCCGAGGAAAGAATTATCATTGTTAAAATCCATTAAAAGCGTCAAGAGTGCATATCCAGTGCTGAGTTATCTCATCTATTATTATTATTATTATTATTATTATTATTATACAGCTATTATACAGTGAATATGTGGTGGCCACAAGAGGTCGGGATGTTGAAAACAGTTGAAGTGAACTTTGCTACTTGTTTCTGCAAACTCCTATAGAAATGAATAGGAGTTACGGAAACAGTAAAGCATAGGGGACTCTGTACCTATAACTCTGGGTATACTGCGTAGTGTAGGTCGCTGTGCTATACGTTTTCTATAACTCCCATTCTCTTCTATTGGAATCGTGGAAGCACCATATTCCTTGGCTCCTCTGTCCATTGTATATAAGCAAGTAATCTCATCTCTGCCATGAATCCCTGAGATGTAAATCTTACATAAATGGGTATATTATCTAGTTTAAAATGCCTGTCTATTCTGCATTACACATATGGCCCATTGATCTAGTGGGCATTGTGTATTATTTCATTTTCCCCCATGGTTTTCCTGATAACTGGTCGCAGTAGGAGAAAATTTCATGTCATCTTATCGTCCAATGAGCCTTCTTGCAATGATTGCCTAAAGATGACTGGTAAATTCAATTTTTTTTAATCTTGAAACCCCTTTATGGCTATAAAACATTAATAAGAATAAAAGTATTATGAGACTGCTATTTAAAAATACAGAAAGGTAAAAAGTAAAAACAATCCACGTCAATTACCGACATAGAATTCACCTTTCAAGAATTTGCATAAATGAAAGAGGCTGTCCTGTATTTTCCATAATTTATTCTAAATTTTCCACTGAAAAATAATCCAACGTTTTTAGCAGACTGACACTGCATAAAATCCATTTTAGGAAAAAAGCTTTAGTAAATTGATTTGAGAAAATGTCAGCAGTATTTTTGTAATATTGGAAAGTATGCCAATACCCTTCAGAAATACAATATGATAACAAGGTCAGTTGGTACAAATTAATTCAACCTTGGAAATTAACGTAAGCTTATATTTTCTATGTACGGTAAATTCTCTACTGTAAAAGGAAACAAATGTGTTTTAAACTTTTTTTGTGGTAACAAACTTCCTCTCAGTGACGTTCTTTGAGTTTAACATGCACCAGTGCAAAATTTGTACCTGCATGTTGGTCAGATGTATGGGATCAGGTAGCGTTCTATATCCTATAGAGACATACTGTACATCTTCGCCCCCCATTTCATAACATCCCAATTCTGGGCCTCTTCCTGTAATAAGGTCCCTCATCATGGCCCATTCCTGTCATAATGCACCCCATCATGAGCCCCATCCTGTAATCATGTCCCTATCTTGGTCCCTTTGGATTAATACTTTCCCCCATCCTGGACCCCTTCCTGTAATAATGTTCTCCATGGGCAGCACAGCAGCTTAGTGGTTAGCATTGCAGAGCTTGGGTCCTAGGTTAAAATACCATGAAGGACACATCTGAACATCTGCAAGGAGTTTGTATATTCTCCCCGTGTTTGTGTGGGTTTCCTCTGGGTACTCTGGTTTCCTCCCACACTCCAAAGACATAACGATAGGGAATTTATATTGTGAACCCCAATGGCGACAGTCATGATAATGTCTCAAAATCTCTGCGAAATATCTGAAAAGCTCTGCAAAATATGAAGGCGCTATATGCAAAACATAATAAATTAATGATCCTGGGCCTCTTCCAGTGATAATGTTCCCCATCCTGGGCTCCTTCCAGCAATAATGTCCTCCATCCTGATATAATGTCCCCATCCTGGTATAATGTCCCCATCCTGGTATAATGTCCTCCATCCTGGTATAATGTCCCCATAATGTCCTCCATCCTGAGCACTTTCTTGATATAATGTCCCCCATGCTGGGCCCCTTCCAGTAATAATGTTCCCTATCTTGGGAACCTTCTAATAATAATGCCTCCCATCCTGCCACATAGTCCTCCATTCTGGGCGCCTGTCAGTAATAATGTCCCCATCCTAAGCCTCTTTCTGTAATATTTTCCCCCAACCTGGGGCCTTAATCTCAATCCTGGGCCCCTTACTAGTATAATGACCCCTTCCTGGAATAGTGTCCCCCATCCTGGACCTCTTCCTGTAATAATGTAAAAAAAATTTTTTTAGATAAATTTCTTAATTAATTTCACTACTAAAATATAAAAAAGTATACAAGTGCGGTAACATCATAATTACGCTGACCTAGAGAACAATGCTAGCAGGTTACTTTTACTGTACAATCAACGCCATAAAAACAAAACTCAAAAAGCAATGGCGGAATTGCATTTTTTCACAATTTCAACCCACTTTAAATTCTTTAACCGGTTTTCAGTACATAGTATGGTCAAATGAATGGTACCCTTCAAATCTACAACTTATCCTGCAAAAACAAGTCCTTGAGATGGAAAAATAAATAAGTTATAACTCTTGGAAAAAGGAGAGGAAAAAACGTAAGTGCAAAAATCAAACAATTGTTCCCCTTCCTGTCATGCATTTTACATTATTATTGGCAGTGTATCCCATGATTACATGAGAGGATTTGTTGATGCTGACCATTCATTGCTTTTATGCCTGCATAAAATAAAACAAGCATTTTTTTTCCGATCATTTGGCAGATTGAAACTGAACAATAATTGGGAACAGACATTTGTATGAATGCTTGCTCTATGATCATCATTATATGCAAATGGCCCTTTAAACTCTGATCAATTAATGTTGATGGTACAATAAAATCAGAGGTGTGATTGTATATGCTGCATATACTGTATACTTTATCTATGCTGTATATACTGTATACTTTATCCATACTATCTATTAGAGTATTAGTACTTGTAATAAAAACACTTGACTTCCAAAGCAAAATTGCATTTAAATGGGATCTGTGCTGTCAACAATGGCAAAGTGAATATAAATAATATGGCAATATATCTTATGAGAGAAATATGCATTGTTCTCCATTTATGAGCCATTTCACCACACCTACTAAAATTATCATTCACTCTCGAAAAAGAGCTCAAATCCATTGAACTGCCAGCACAGTAAGGTGACTGGTTACTAAACAAACTGAAATCCATGGAGGGGGTAGAAGGAGAGTGAGGAGAGGCATAATGGTAGAGAAACAGTTCATGCAGATTCTAGCTAACTTATACTAGTGCTGGATTCACAGATACACTGCTCAGTCCTGCAGTATAATTTCCTTCTTGCCTCTGCTGCTTCTGTCTGTGTGCAATTGAAGGGTAAAAGAAAAGGAATCCCTGGTACTGTGTGTTTAGGGGAAAACTCGTGAAAAATGCATTATACAAGTCATTTAAAGTCCAGAAATATCATTATTACTAATGTGCATGCACAACAATTTATGATGAAAAGTTCCCTTAAAGTGATGTTCCCCTTTAAGGAAATTTATTAGCACATTTTTTTCTATGTAATCTGAGGACACCATGAGGTAGGGGGTTAAAAACAGATTTCAGCAATGTGTCACTTATCAGGCTGTGTGCTTTTTGCTTACAATGAAGGTTTTATCACAGATTTAGAATCATAGAATGGTAAAGTTGGAAGGGACCTCCTCCAACCCCTTGCTCAAAGCAGGATTCAGTAAATAATCCCAGACAGATGTCTGTCCAGCCTCTGTTTGAAGACTTCTATTGAAGGAGAACTCACCACCTTTCGTGGCAGCCTATTCCACTCATTGATCACCCTAACTGTCAAAAAGTTTTTTCTAATATCTAATCTGTGTCTCCTCCCATTCAGGTTCATCCCATTGCTTCTAGTTTTTCCTTGTGCAAATGAGAATAAAGATGATCCTTCTACAATGTGACAGCCCTTGATATATTTGTAGACAGCTATTAAGTCTCCTCTCAGTCTTCTCTTTTGCAAGCTAAACATTCTCAAATCCTGCAACCATTCCTCATAGGACATGGTTTGCAGACCAGTCACCATTCTGGTCGTTCTTCTCTGAACTTGCTCCAGTTTGTTGATGTCTTTTTTAAAATGTGGCGCCGAAAACTGGACACAGTATTCCAGATGGGGTCTGATCACTGCTGGGACTGGGTCTCATGCAACAGCTAGTCCGACCATTCCCCTGTCCTGTGATAAGCAGCTCACTGTTAATAGACTATGTACATAGAAAGTTTGGTGAGGGTGGGGTTAGCTTTCTCAGCACTGCTTCATGCTACATCTAGTGATGAGCGAGTATACTCGTTGCTCGGGTTTTCCCGAGCATGCTCGGGTGTCCTCCGAGTATTTTGGCGTGCTCTGAGATTTAGTTTGTGTTGACGTAGCTGTATGATTTACGGCTGCTGGACAGGCTGAATACATGTTAGGAATGCCTGTTTGTTAGGAAATCCCCACATGTATTCACGCTGTCTAGCAGCCACAAATCATGCAGCTGCTTTGACACAAACTAAATCTCCGAGGACGCCAATAAACTTCGAGGACACCCGAGCATGCTCGGGAAAACCCAAGCAACGAGTATACTTGCTCATCACTAGCTGCATCTCAGATTTTGTCACAACTGTTGCACCCAGTAAACTAAGTGATACATCGTTGGAATCAGGATCCCTTTTCCTACATTATACTGCTCTCTGATGAGGTAACAAAATATTGTTTACAGATCCCATTAAGTCTATTCTCTGACCATTATATTTAGATTTTCCATGGTAGGTGCTCGATTAGTTCCAAAAACTATTTGATGAAGCTACTTCCATACGGACACACGTCTTTTTACTTTTGCCCAGCTGTAATCTTGTGGGACCACAAAGCAGGTACAGATGATGATCATGGCTATAACTACAGTCATGCTATTTATCATCTCATCCTCTTAAAGTCAATTCAGACTCATTAGGATAGAAAACAGAGCAGGCACTGAGCTTTATACTGTAGAGAAGAGCTCAACCCTGTCACCACTACTACAAGAATGTGACAAAGAGTCACTGAGGCAGGATAAATAAACTATGATCTCAAAACACAATGACAAACAGGAATTATTTGTATTGGACTCCACAGACAAAATGATTTAAAAACAGCGATAATTTCTCCCTGATTGGGATTTTAAATTGTCATCATTCTAAAAGACTCCAACACTTTAAAATTCTTTTCCCTCATGTATTCTTTCCAGCGTGGTCCTCGATTTTTAAAAGCAATTTTCATATCAAGATACTATGTACATCTTTCTATGACACACTAAGCAATCAAGGAAATGGCAATTTATTTCTATGTGGTCTCATTGCAGCTAACAAGTAACAATCAAGCTGAAGAAATGTCAAATCAGACAGTGGGAAGCATACTGCTAAGCATGCGGTGCTGCTACTTAGCATAGCATTGTGCAAACTTATTCACACTGGCGGATCGCAAAATTGTTTATTTCAAATAATGCAAACCGCAACATGCAAACAAAAATAGGCTGAAAAGATCTTCACCAGACCGAAACTTTTATCAGATGATTTTTTTTTCCTTTTGGCTTTAAGACTCACTGTCAGTAAAGCAACTTTTTATTTTATTGTTTGCCTTTTTTTATTATTCATTTCCAAAGTGCGTTCCCTGTGGCTAAGCTTTCCCGACGGGATCCCAACGTAACTAGGCACAGCATATGCCAAACAGCCAAACCTTTATTGATTGTCATGAGGTACAGAACAATGTGTGTGACCTCGGATGCTTGACTTGTTCCTAAAAAAGTTAGCTTGCTTTTATAACATAATAATGGAGCTGTCATAAAGTAGTTGTCCAGGATTGGAAAAACATGGCTGCTTTCTTTCCGAAACAACGCAACCCCCTAACCATGTTTTGTGCTCCATACATTGCAAAGGGGCTGAGTTGCTATACTAGACACTATCCATGGTCAGGGTTGGTGTTGCTTCCCAAAGAAAACAGCCATGATTTCTTAATCCTGAACAATCCCTATAATTCCAAGGTGCCATACAGATAAAGTATCTATTAACATAACATTTGTTCAATTGATTCCTCCAGATGCAAATAAATGATTGTCCATGTTGAAATCCAACAGACACTCTTGGGAGTTCTTCATATACCGTACATAAGATTGTCTGATCTTATGAAAAATCAGTGTGTTCATCAACTTTCCCCTAATGTGTATGGTCAGTTTTAGGGCAAAACGCTACTTTCCACCATCCACAGAGAAAATAATCTACAACTATCTCAATCATCTTTCAATAATAATGCAAGGGAGAGTTGGACGAGTGGCCGAAAGTAAAAAATCACAATCCCATATTCATCTTTTTAGAGGTTCCTTGTTATAGAAGGAGATGAATTCTGGCAAGTGTGGGCAGCAAGGTGGCTTAGTGGTTAGCAATATTGTTTTGCAGCGCTGGGGTCCTAGATTCAAATCCCACCAAGCAGAGACTAGAGTATCTGTCCATATGACCACAATAAGATGTACACTCCAAAGAGGTGGCCTTTATGGAAGAGTGGGCAGAAAAAAGCCTTTCCTTACACAAAAATTGTAAGGTTCATTTTGAATTTTCCAAAAGACATGTGGGAGGAAAGTGCTCTGGGTTAGAAGAGACCAAAATTGAACTTTTTGGCCACCAAGGTAAATAGTATGTCTAGCACCAAACCAAACTGCTCATCACCATCACCTCAAGAACACCAACCCACTGTGAAACATAGTGGTGGCAGCATCATGCTGTGAGGATGTGGGGATGTTTTTTGGCAGCATAGACAGGGAACATGTTCAAATTCAAATGGAAGATGGATGGTGCAAAATACAGGGATATTCTTGAGCAAAACCTGTTTCAGTCTGTCAGTTATTTGAAACTGGGAGAGAGGTTCACCTTCCAACTTGATAATGAACAAAGCTTACTGCTAAAGCAACACTTGAGTGGTTTAAGGGGAATTGTGTACATGTTTTGGAGTGGCCGAGTCACAGCCATAAAAGAAGATTGTTGTTCACCAGAGGAAACTTGAAGGAGCTGGAATAGTTTTGCCTAGAGGAATGGGGAAAAATCCCAGTGGCAAGATATGGAAAGCTCATAGGGACTTATCCAAAGTGACCAGCAGCTGTAATTGCTGCAAACAGAGGCTCTACAAAGTACTGACTTTAGTTGAGTAAATAGCTTGCACAATGAAGTTTTCAGTAATTTTGTCCTATTTGCTTTTTCCTTTACAATAAAAAGAAAAGTAAATGTTTACAGTTGCAGGCATGCTATTTACATGAACTGATGCAAACCCTAAAAAAAACGAATGACATCATTCCAGGTTGTGAGGTAGAAAAACATGAAAAATGCCAAAGGGGTGAATACTTTTACAAGCTACTGTAGTATAATGCACTCCCAATATTCCTCCATATAGTATAATACACTCACCATAGTCCTTCATATAGTACAATGCTCCTCATAGTCCTCCACATAATATAATGCACTCCCCATAGTCCTCCATATAGTATAATGTACTCCCCATAGTCCTACGTATAGTATAATATACTCCCTATAGTCTTTCATGCGGTATAATGCACTTCCCATAGTCTTCAATATAGCATAATGCACCGCATAGTCCTCCATGTAGTATAATGCACTCCCCATAGTTCTCCATATAGTATAACATACACCCATAGTCTTCCATACTGATTTAAAAAACTAACCTCACTTTCGCGAGTGGTCTGAAATGTCGCACATCTCAGCGCAGCGTGCTCTATTTAGTGATATCTTCGCGCCCGGTATGCTGAGACGTCAGATGCCAAAGAAGAATGATGGAAGAGCAAGCGACTGAAGACGCTCCCTATTTCATCATTACTTTCAACTGTATCGGCATCCAGGATTCTGGTACAGCTGAACATGCAATGACGTGAGTGGGTGGGTGGGCATTGTTGGCACTTGCACAGGGACCCCAGCTCACAGGCCATAGCAGCCATGTAGCCTGTCGCTATTGGCGGTACTCCACTGTTTAAGCTTATCCAGATTACTAACACCAAAAATTGAACCTATCAAACCTAATACTCTTTTTTTAATAATCAAGTAAATCTTCACAGAGCCAAGTCACATGACATACCTTGGATAGGGTCATTCTACATCTAGGGCATCTCCCCTTCTTGAAGGGAACCTGTCTCATGAAAAAATTGCTATCAACTGCAGGTTAATAGCGTTCTGAAGCTGCCCAGAACCTGCACTTACATTCTCGCTGCTGGGAGGGAAATGAACTTTATTCATCCTGGCAGTGTTCAAGTTTTAGTCATAGGGGTGGCGCACTGACTGACAGCCGACTGTAATGCTGAGCCTCTGACAGTCAGTGCTGGGGGCGCAGTTCCATCCGCCACTCTCTATACACAGAACGTTGTGTACTAACAGAAGCCCACCTCAGTGCAAGGGCATATGACTTGCACACTAGCAAGTATTCAATGATTACATGCAAAATGTATCTAAACCACCAGTGATAAAAATAAGACTAAAATGATCAATACAGGAAAAGTAATGCAATGTATTTACCAACTTGTTTTATGTAAACCTGACTATATATGACTGTAAAAGCATGAGCAAAGTTTCATGTTTCACATTTCGTGTACGGCTATAATGTGTTTTGCATCTTTAAGCTGGTCTGCACTTTTCATATCAGCCTTTTTACATGAGATCATTTGTCAATCTCTGATTTGCACCAGTAAAACCTCTCCATGATTGTAACAACTCTCATAGTCAAAAAATTATAAAAGAAGGAAATTATATTGTGGTTGCAATTTCACAAAGACATACAAAGATCGCTTCCAACCAAAGGAAAAAAAAGCTTGTCACTGAAACAAATGTTTGATTCTCCTTACAATTAATTTGATTCTTGCTCTTTTAAATAACTACTTGTAGATTTAATTAAAACTTTCACTCACCAGGCATTGTAAGGAAAAATATTCATATTTAATGGATTTGCTTTTCCAAAGCATAAAAAAGAGCAGTATGCTGTATACTGCAAAAGTAAAGTAGTATCATGATTTCATATGAATTTTATCCTTGTATTGTTTAGTATTATATGTCTACAGGGATTGTCTGGTTAGAAAGATTGCTGTCAAGTAACATAAAGATTAAATCCACCATTTTATTAAGGAATGGCTACTAAACGTGTCTTTAGCACTGGATTACCATTATTACATAGACAGCCCCTTGGTGTCAATGGGAACTCTACAATGTTTAAAGGGGTTTTCCAAGAACACACTGTTAGGGTTTATGGATCGCACCAAATGTAAATTATGAGAAGGTGCGATCGCAACCCGGGGTCCACCGTGCGGTGATGGTGAAACCGCAGCTAGAGAACAATGGCGGAGCATAGCCGCGAGTAAGCACTGTTAACACACCGAGTTAAACGTCACTTGGTGTGAACAGAGTGCAAAGCGCCTGACTCTGTTACATCACAAAGCAGTGCGGAAATTGAGAGCACTCTAAGCTATGCCCTGTTCGACATCACAGGAGCATAGTGGAATTGACGCTAGTGGGGTCCCTATAACTCTCTCCCCACTACTGTATGCTGGTGATTGAACCTACTCTGACACAAGGTGGCTTATGAGCACTTCGCCTGAGGACGTCCGGTGCAGACGCTAAGTTCAAGCAGGAGTTCCCACCCTACACTGCCTGTCTAGAAACACACTCATAGTGCTATTGACGGAACACGTGCATACAGGGTGGTAACTGTCCCACCTACACACACACACAGCAAATAGGCATAATCTTAGCACACCGACGGGTGTGCCAAAGATCCTTTTATAGACTGCGTCAATCAGACAGGACCTTGCTCGCGGACCAATCCGGAGCCAGCACAGGACCTGAGCAGCCGACAACCGACCACCAATGAGAGGTCGCAACATCACAAGCATGCTCACTAGAGCAAATCCTGGACTTAAACTCAGGTACGACTGCTCTCTGTTGTCTATTGCAAGTTACCATAGCTGGACCTGTAGAGGCAGCGGTAACAAAGCGCACAGCCAGAGTCTGAGCAAGACGCAGAGTCTCTGCTGAGCAGCATCCACTCCGGGTGAGACTAAATGGGAGACCGCAGGAGAAAACAAGGCTTGGGATCCATCCTGTGCAGAGGAAGAATCTTGGCGCCTAACACACATATTGTAAAGCCTATCAGAAAATAAGAATCTTCTTAATTTACTTGATGTTAAAATTCTGCTATTTCTTAGTTGTCACCTGTGTTACTTTCTGCTACAGTCAACTCAAAGCACAGAGTAGAGAGATTTTCTGCCTGTGCTTTGAACGGCTCAGCCAACAGCTTTATAGTGAACTCTGAATGGTGATGTTATGGGGGCAACGCATGTAATCCAAGTTTAGTACTTTAGAATGACTGGTGATGCATATAGGGAGGGAGGGACAACATAAAAGCAGTGAAGGGTGAAAGCTCCAGAGAGCATACGTAATCTTATGAACTTGTGCCTTTGGCAAAAAGGGATGGAGCTAGGTGTTCCAGACTGCTAGATTACATGATAGAATATGAATATATTATATGCCTCATTGCTCATGAGAGCACACTGAGTCCCTGTGGTACCAGTGTCAGCACCTATAAAATTATTGACTGGAGCATCAGGAGAGAACATAATAAGCGTAGTTAGAGAAATGTTATAAAGAAGAAATTGTGTATGCAGTGATTTATCCATTTTGCGACTGTACATAAGTCTCAGGATGGTACTTTGTAGGTGAAGTGGCGCATTATGTTTGAGCTGTGTGAGAAAGTATACACTATATACAGTATAGCACTGCCTTAATAATATATATCCATAATGCTAATAATATACGACGAGATATAACAAACCTATGTGGCCACCCTAAGGGGTGTTTCTTTTGGTGGCCACAAAGGTTTATTATATCTCTTCTTATATTTTTGGCATTTTGGATATATACCCCTTACTTTTGAAAAATCATCCTGCATTAGGATCATCTACAAGCCTTATTTTTGTTGGACCTTATATGACCTTGCAAATGTGTTCATGGGCACACATTGATTTTGGGTGCAGAAGTCCCCTTTTTTGTCATATTATTATTAGACATTTTTATAGCGCCATTTATTCCATGGTGCTTTACATGTGAACGGGGCAAATACAGACAAGTACAATAAACCTGAGCAAAACAAGTTCAGAAGAAGAGAGGACCCTGCTCGTGAGTGAGGGCTCACAGTCTACAGGGGATGGGTGAGGATACACTAGGAGAGGGTAGAGTTGGTCGTGCGGTGGCTCAGCAGACTGAGAATTGCTGCAGGTTGTAGGCTTGTCAATAGAGGTGGGTCTTCAGGTTCCTTTTGAAGGTTTCCGTGGTAGGCGAGAGCCTGATGTGTTGGAGTAGAGAGTTCCAGAGTATAGGGGAAGCACGGGAGAAGTCTTGAATGCGGTTGTGAGAGGAAGAGATGAGAGGGGAGCAGAGAAAGACATCTTGAGAGGATCGAAGGTTGCGTGTAGGCAGGTACCGGGAGACCATGTCACAGATGTATGGAGGAGACAGTGTTATGAATGAGTCACCGGAGGAGAAAACAAAAATACAAGCTAAGTCCAGAAAACCGGAGAGGTTGGTAGCTATCGGATTGCAGACCCCTGATCCTATTCACCACAACTAACAGCAGCCGTGGGGGGTTCCTACGGTGCCCTAGACCCCTCGTCACAGCCGGAGAACTACATAAGCCTAAAGAAGGAAAGGGGAAATCTAAACTGCCCCAGAGCAGACCCCAAAGCAATAGACAGCCCCCAACATGTATTGTCGGTGAAAAACAAATGAAAACACAGACAGAAAGACAGACTGAGCAAACGATGGGGCCCAACTAACTAGATAGGACAGGACAGAAAAGATGCTGGCTGCAATCCACAAAAAACCCTACAAAAATGTCCCAACCGTCTGATAGGAAAAAAGGCCCTGAAGTCGCTAGACTTCAAATCACTATATCAGCACTCAGGTATATTCTGAAAACAGATCAAAGAGATCAACTGATCAGAGACAAAAATGGAATTCAGCCAGTCCCAACCAGGGCTGGCTGAATACAAACACTAAGGAAACCAGACAAAATCTCATGGAATAATAGCAGGGCAAAACTTAGCTTTTAGTAGACAGGAACTAAAACTGGATGCCAGAGCTCAGAGCAGAAAGGGATCACCAGCAAACCCTGCAGGGCGTCGGCTGCCTTATATCCACTCAGAAATTCCAGATGTCCAATCACACTCCGCCTGTTCAGATAACAGGTTCTTCCCATCCCAATCAATTTCACTACCTCTCTTCACCAGCAGAGGGAGTTCATCAGACATCAAAGGTGAAGGGGAAAATGAACTCACAACAGACAGGCTGTGAATTTTATCGGTATTAATTAATAGACATACATAAGTGGTTTATTTTTTCCTATTTGAAACCAATGTGTCTTGTTTAGGTAGGACTGTTTTATTCACTATTCTTACTTGTTATATATATATCACATGGTCCTTAAAAATAAAAAATTGATGTAGCACATGTTGCACGTAGTAGGACTTCACTTTATTATGTTTTCTAGGTCTATGATATACAGTGGGGAAAAAAGTATTTAGTCAGCCACCAATTGTGCAAGTTCTCCCACTTAAAAATATGAGAGAGGCCTGTAATTGACATCATAGTTAGACCACAACTATGAGAGTCAAAATGAGAAAACAAATCCAGAAAATCACCTTGTCTGATTTGGCAAGATTTATTTTGCAAATTATGGTGTAAAATAAGTATTTGGTCACCGAAAAACATGCAAGATTTCTGGCTCTCACAGATCTGTAACTTCTTCTTTAAAAGGCTCCTCTGTCCCCCACTCATTACCTGTAGTAATGGCACCAGTTTGAACTTGTTATCAGTATAAAAGACACCTGTCCACAACCTCAAACAGTCACACTCCAAACTCCACTATGGTGAAGACCAAAAGGATGTTGAAGGACAGCAGAAACAACATTGTAGCCCTGCACCAGGCTGGGCAGATTAAATCTGCAACAGGCAAGCTGCTAGGTGCAATGAAATCAACTGTGGGAGCAATAATAAGAAAATGGAAGACATACAATACCAATGAAAATCTCCCTCGATCTGGGGCTCCATGCAAGATCTCACCCTGTGGGGTCAAATTGATCACAAGAACGGTGAGCAAAAATCCCAGAACCACATGGGGCACCTAGTGAATGACCTACATAGAGCTGGGACCACTGTAACAAAGGCTACAATCAGTAACACACTACACCACCAGGGACTCAGATCCTGCAGTGTCAAACATGTCTCCCTGCTTAAGCCAATACATGTCTGGGCCCGTCTGATGTTTGCTAGAGAGCATTTGGATTATCCAGAAGAGTATTGGGAGAATGTCATATGGTTTGATGAAACCAAAGTAGAACTGTTTGGTAGAAAAAAAACTCTTCATGTTTGGAAGAGACAGAATGCTGAGTTGCATGTAAAGAACACCAAAACTACTGTGAAGCATGGGGGTGGCAAAATCATGCTTTGGGGCTGTTTCTCTGCAAAGGGACCAAGACGACTGATCCGCGTACATAAAAGAATGGATGGGGCCATATATCGAGAGATTTTGAGTGCAAACCTCCTTCCATCAGCAAGGGCACTGAAGATGAGACGTGGATGGGTCTTTCAGCATGATAATGATCTCAAGTACACTGCCGGGGCAACGAAAGAGTGGCTTCGTAAGAAGCATATGAAGGTCCTGGAGTGGCCTAGCCAGTCTCCAGATCTCAACCCCATAGAAAAGCTTTGGAGGGATTTCAAAGTCCGTGTTGTCCAGCAACAGGCCCAAAACATCACTGCTCTAGAGGAGATCTGCATGGAGGAATGGGCCAACATACCACCAACAGTGTGTGTCAACCTTGTGAAGACTTACAGAAAACCTTTGACCTCTGTCATTGCCAACAAAAGATATATAACAAAATCTTGAGATGAACTTTTGTTAATGAGCAAATACTTATTTTCCACCATAATTTGCAAAATTAATCTTTCCAAATAAGACAAGGTGATTTTCTGGATTTGTGTTCCCATTTTGACTCTCATAGTTGGGGTCTACCTATGATGTCAATTACAGGCCTCTCATCTTTTTAAGTGGGAGAACTTGCACAATTGGAGGCTGACAAAACTTTTTTTCCCCACTGTAAACTTATTGGAAATATGATCCTTTTTAAATTCTTATGATGTACTAAAGAATCATGAACTTATTTGATCATGAAGGAAGTTTTTTTTTTCTGTGGTGGCTTAGCTTATGGCTGATACTCTCCTTTTAAATTCGTTTATGAATTGTCTGTATTGGCTTGTATTTCTTTATGTGTATATGATTATGTAATTGAGTGTGAGGGAGAGCTATTACTATTGATGGTCAGTTTGGTAACTAAACTTTAATTATTGTTGGGTAACACACAACTTTACTAGGAGAGCATTTTTTCCACACTAAATTACCACTTACCACCAGATAAAACCCTATTGCGCTTTTTCTTCCCTCAGCTCTCCTTCTACTACTCAACCAACCATGGCACGACTTTGAGATTGAATTCATATAGAATAAATAATGAGCATGCATGACACTTTTTTAAGAGACATTGAGGGTCCCAGGTTGCGTACCCTTTAATATTGTCAATTTCAGACATGACAAAAGATAACTTTGGTGTGAAATTTCCCTATGAGATCATATGTGCCATACGGTTTTCCTAGTATGATGCTGATTTGTATCGGCCTTTAGTTTGGTGGAACAGCATGGTTCCAGTAGAGCAGTAATTATTAAAAAGGTTTCACATTCAAAACTTTTATTCCCAAATAGTTTAATCTTCAACAAAGATAAACAGTACAGTTATTATATACAATAATGTTATTTTCAGCACGGCAATTTCCATGACAGTGATTAATGATGCCCTCTTAACAATTGATGCATTTTCATCGAACAACTTATTAAGAATAAATGAAATTTCATTCCAGAACTCAGAAAATTGAATCAATTCTTAATCAACTACTGTGCCATAATAATGCCACTGATTTACACAATAATGGTTCGGGAAAGTGTTGGTTTATATTTTTTATTCTAGAGGATGATGAGTCAATGTAAGACGTGTGCAGATGGGCACGGTGGTAAAAACTTAACTTTTTATTGGTAAGTTAGTAAAAGGGTTGTGGAATCTGCAAGTGATCAGAATAGGAAACATCACTGATCACGGGTGAACACAGCAGCAGGGTGACGTTACCGCATTACGAAGCGTCAAACTATTAAAGACATTAAAAACACAAATTACCATAATAAATGGCATAACTTTCAGTGATTATTCTGTCAGATATAGACTTTAACACCTAAACGTTACATGTGATTTCTTCTCATTTCTGTGAATTTAGTTTATATATTTGCTAGTAGAATGGAGCTACATATGGAAATAGGGAAAATAAATGGAATAGCTAAAAACAAGTAAAAGAAGAGAAACTACTGTAAGTATCAGCAACTGTTGCTGCTTTTACACAAAAAATGGTAAAGCAACCGGATAATCTGTGCTGGATCTTTCAAGTAAGAAACGGTGAGTGGAAATGTTTTGTTTTCCCACCCTGACCGATATTTTTCACATTTTTTTTTTATTATGCATTTAAGGAACCTGTCTATTTTGATGGTGCAGACCACAGGATTTTGTTCTTCTTAGTGTCACCTCATGCAAAGAACAGTATTTTTTTCCACTTGATGTAGCCATACGAGGGCTTGTTTTTTGCAAGCTAACTCATACTTTAAGCACCATTTTGAGTTACATATGGCTTACTAATTTGGGGGTAAGGAACAACAGTGGCAATGCAACGTTTTTTTGCTTTGAAAAACTGATGTTTTTCCCCACACACGTAACATACTACCTTTGTTCTAAGAGTAATACAGTAAGGGTGATAAAAAATATTTCTACAACCCCAATTCTAAAAAGAGATGCTACACAATGATAGACACAGCCACGTCCCAACTCTTTTGAGAAACATTACTGCCATCAATTTCTAAGTGATTTTAATTTTTTGAAATGAAATGGAAAAATGTCTAAAGTTCAACTTCTGATCTGTGTTGTGTGTTCTGTTGTGAATGATATATGGATATAAGGGATTTCCAAATCATTTCATTTTTTTTTACATTTTAGAGTGTGTCCAAACTTTTTGGGAACTGGAGTTGTAGTTGCTTGTTATGTTTTACTAGTGTTGCCAATGCCATCAAATTTTATGAAAAAAAAAAATATTATAAACTGTCAAAAGCCGCTGCAGTGCTATGTCCGTTATTTATTACAGCTGACAATGCTAATGGTGGAAGAAGCACAGGTTCTATGCCCATGTCATTGACCGGATGAAACTGTAAGTCTATTTGCGTCAATGCATCCGCAGATTGGAAATACAGTTACTATTTGCCATAAATTACCATACACATTGAGATTTCATACCTCTGAATGTAGATAGCAAAATATATTTAGAAATAGTATATGATTATGTACTATATGGTTCAGCACAATGAGGAAGAATGTAAAAAAAACCAAAACCACAGGCATAAAAATGTAATTAATAGACATATGTGATGAGATTGGAAACCGTTGCCATGCTTTAAATTATTCCAACACTGGTATGATTTCAATTTTAAAGCTAAATTAAATTAGCATCAAATGCTACCGACATAATATTTAAAGATGAAGGGATTACTTCGTGCAACACTGGTCCATGGTCCAGTTCCATGCTCTCTGGCCATGTACAGGAGCTGAACAAATTTCTTGAGCTTTCAGGTTCCTTAGTGTTGAGATTGATATATTGGCCTGGCTTGACGTCATCTGTGCAGCGTGTGGCGAACAGGTTTAAGTCTCAAGAACCTGGATTGCCATAAGCTGAGCTTGGAATCCTAGAGGGTCAGGAAATTTACACAGCTCCTTCGACGACCAGAGAGCACTGACCTGGATTGTGAACCAGGGTTGTGAGACGATATCCGCTCATCTATACTGAAAATATTTGATAATATTTCAGCTAAATTTACAACACGCTTATCCGTCAATTAAATTCAGATGCAAAAATTGGACACATTGGACTTCATAGACTACTTAATATAAAAATATAATATGGAAAATCAACGTGACAATCAAAACGTAAGGAACTCTTAGTTAAATATTATTTAGAAGGTCAATAATTGGCTTTTTAGCTATTTTGTTAAATACAACCTGTGTTTTTGTAATTCGATTTGTGTGTGATGCATCCACTAAATAGTCTAAGTTGGTGAAATGATGGGAGAAAAATATAGGTATAAATTACATTTATGGGATCAAATTACTAAAAATTGGCATAGGCAATATGTATTCACCCCTTTTAGTTTGATGACCCTGTATGTCAGTACATACACACTCTTTCTGAAAAGCCACAGAGGCTGCAACACCATAAAGCAAGAACAATCACTGACCAAACCACACCATGATGACCAAGGAGATCTCCAAAACAAGTAAGAGACAAAGTTGTTGAGAAGTACAAGTCAGGGTTGAGGTATTAAAAATATTCCAATCTCTGATGATCCCCTGGAGAATTATCAAATCCATTATCATAAAACAGAAATATAATGGTAGCACAACAAACCTGCCAAGAGACAGTAGGCCGCCCACCAAAACTTTCAGCACAGGCAAGGAGGGCATTAAGCAGAGAGGCAGCACAAAGACGAAAGGTAACCCTGAAGGAGCTGCAGCTCTGCTCCGTACACCTTGTACACACAGGGCTCCGCTCTGTACACCTTATACACACAGGGCTCCATACACCTCGTACACACACGGCTCCACTCCATACACCTTGTACACACAGGGCTCCACTCCGTACACCTCATACACACAGGGCTCCGTACACCTCGTAAACACACGGCTCCGCTCCAAACACCTCGTACACACAGGGCTCCGCTCCTTACACCTCGTACACACAGGGCTCCGCTCCGTACACCTCATACACACAGGGCTCCGCTCCATACACCTCGTACACACAGGGCTCTGCTCCATGCACCCTGTAAACCCCTCCTGACCACACGCATAAACTTGCCTTCATCCAGTACCATGACAACCAGCACACAGACAGCAGCATCCGTACTGCACATACTGAGGCCCCTGATCATGTGACCCCCTGACTCCTCCCCCTCCTGTGACTTCATCACAGGTCCTGTGCAGTGTGTGCACACAGAACAGCCAATGCCATCGCCGCTCCTGAATGCGTGCCTTCCCCCTGCCTCAGGGAGTGAGACATGTGGTGCACCGCGGCCCGCAAATGCCTGCCTCAGGGGCCACATGCGGCCCGCGGGCCGCATGTTTGAGACCCCTGATTTAGATGCATTTATTGAAGACAAGGTAGAAAAAGCCTTTACTTACACACAAAAATTGTAACACTCATTTTGAGTTTTCCAAAAGACATGTAGGAGACTCCCCAAATGTATGGAGGAAGGTGCTGTGGTCAGATGAGACCAAAATTTAACTTACTGGCCTCCAAAGAAAATCCAATGTCTGGCGCCAAACTAACACAGCTCATCACCTCAAGAACACCATCCCTGCAGTGAAACGTGGTGGCAGCATCAAGTTGTGGGAATTTTTTTTGCATCAGGTTCAGTGAAAATGGTCCATTTCGAAGGGAATATGGATGGTGCAAAATACAGAGATATTCTTGAGCAAAATCTGTTTCAGCAAATCAGTGATTTAAGACTGGGAAGGAGGTTCACCTTCCAACAAGACAATGACCCAAAGCATACTGCTAAAACAACATTCGAGTGGTTTAAGGAGAAACATTTACCGTAAATGTTTTGGAGTGACCTAGTCAAAGACTTGAATATTACTGTTCTCCAGAGCAAACCAACTAACTTGATCGAAGTGGAGCAGTTTTGCCTTGAGGAATGGGCAAAAATCCCAGTGGAAAGATGTGTAACGCTCACAGGGACTTATCCAAAGTGACTTGCAGCTGTAATTGCCGCAAAAGGAGGCTCTACAAAGTACTGACTTTAGGGGAGTGCATAGTTATGCACACTGAAGTTATCAGTTATTTTGCCCTATTTGTTGTTTCCTTCCCCCAAAAAAAGAAAATAAAATGTTCAAAGCTGCAGGCATGTTCTTTAAATGAACTGATGCAAACCCTCAAAAGAACTGTGAAATTCCATGTCGCAAGGAAGCAAAACACCAACAATTCCACAGGGGTGAATATTTTCGCAAGCCATTGTATACCTAAGCTTCAAATTACATTCAACTGTTTATCTTAATGTTACTTTTTTAACTCCTTTATTCCTTTAAGGAAATTTAAGTGGAGTTTCCAGGTTTACTTGAAGATTTTGTCTTACAAAATTTCTTGCATGCAAATTATCACATAAAATGTGTAGATTTTGTATCCTCTGACATGTAGGTCATGCAAATGCACCACCGAAGCACATCTGTGTCTAACAAATATGACTTGTTTCTAATGATCTGTATTTTTAAAGCCCTAATACAGAAAAGTAAAAGGAGAAGCGAACACCTGTATGATATACTGGAAAAGTGATCATAGTTCTACTTACTAACCTGAAAATCACTAGGCTCAGAATTTCCACATTTGCGGACAGATAAAAAGAAAGTCTAAGGATTGTACAGGAAAGACTAAAGAATGAATGTAGGCAGATGCCGTCTTGAGACAGATTACTGTTGTAGTAATCTTTCATTTGCGGTCAGTAGCAAGGGTTCAGTTTAGGCATCTTTAGACACAAGGGATTAGGGATTTATAAGTAAAATTAAAATAGAGTTACTTAGAGGGGCTAAAACAATGCTAATGCCAAGACTCCTTGTCTTTCGTAAGTCTACATAAGAGCATAGTTGAGACAAATATGGGTAAATGTCGGACAAAGCAGGATGAATTTCATCACACTGAAAAAGCTTGTCCGGCAGTAAATCCATATAGTATTAGGTCGTTTACTAGCGGAAAACAACCCTTTCATTTAAAAAGTACATTCCCTAATCATAGCCCAATCATATCCAGGGAAATGGGTGACACATTACACTAAAAGTGAAAAAAAAGATATACAATAAACCAACCAAACAAGAACAATTTAACTAGCTAAACACAACTAATATAACAAGTGGCTTCTCTAAATTCAACACAAAATAGTGCTTTTACTAACCACTGCAGTCTCAAAATGATTTAGTGCCTAGCAGAGCTGTTATAACCTGCTGCTAAGTGATTTCATAGCCAGACATCAGCTTCTGTCAGTGTTCCTGAGGAATCTTAGTCCATTCCTCATAGGCAATGGCATCCAGCTCGCTAAACTAATATTCATGGGTTTGCGTGCTGCAACTGCTTACTTGAAATCCCACCAAAGATTTTATATGGGGTTAAAGTCAGGCAACTGTTATGGCCACTCCAAATCTTCTTCTGAAGTTCTCCTTCAGAAAACCAAGTCTTGGTGGACTTTTCTTGGGATTATTATCCTGCTAGAAGGTCGAATGATACCGAAGATTCAGCTTCCCCACAGAAGTATGATGTTGTCTCCTAAGATTTTCTGATACTTGATTGAATCCATTTTGCCCCCTACAGGTATTCAGGACCTGAGGAAGTGTTCTGTTCTATTGAGCAAATGCTTCATTCCTCCTCCTAGAGACATACCACTAATCTATGACTACACCATGCATAACAATCAAAGGAAATAACTACCCAACTAGTTACTGATTATTTCATCTGTTACCAAAGGCATGGACACATTGGCCTCTGGTTCTGAAAACATTTAACCCTAATCCATAACATACCGTATTATTTGAGAAGTTACTAGACTAGATGTGGTCACGGTTTACTTTAGAGATTCAATAGTATATTATATATTTATTAAGAGAAAGCACAATCTTAATTTTAGACTTGGACTTGCTTATGACGCAGCCCTAAATTCATTTCTCACAGTAAACACTTTTGCCTGGCAGACACTAGGACATGGTTCAATATTTCATTAAATTTCACTGAACGAGCATAACTCAATCTATTAAAAAAACTGCAGTCTAAGAAATCTAAATGATGGCACAGGCACGATTTGTATTATACACTATAGTGAGCCTAATGAAAACTTTTCATCTCTTCTGCCACTGCGAAAATCTGGATTAAAAAGCATTTCTTTTCAATAATCAACCACACGTAGAACATACCAATAGGTGTCGAAAAGCACTACAAACCCCAAACAACGTACCGGTAATAACCTAATACAGCTTTCTCTGCTTGATTCTGGATAATGTGTTATTGCTGTTCAATGAATAATAACACCAGGAGTCGGAGAAAGTCTGTGACTTTCATCCTAATTTAACCACTTCATAAGTTTATCCACCCAACCTTCTTTACTAGGCCTACCCGGGTGGATTTCTGTTCGCTTTTGAGTTATCACATTCAGATAGCTCTTGTTTTGTTGTAGTTCAATACGGGTTGATTTGGCGGCATGAGTTTATAAATTGGTGCCTTTTTTAAACCCCAACTTGCCATAGAATCCCATTAACAATGCGGAGTTGAATGGTTCACAAAAGGAGCCATCTACCTAACTACGTAAATGGCTAGGTTGTTAATGACTGTGGCATCTAGGTGGTTAATAACAAAGCATCATTCCAGTAGTCCTGCCCTGTGACTCCTGCTGTACAGTAACAGTGCATTCACAGGGATATCAGCAAAAATCAGCCCAATGCGTATAGTCATGCAGCAATAATCAATAAGTTAAAAAGGAGTTGTCTAGCCAACTTGTGAATCCTCACATTGTGTGCACTGTGCGCTGTGAGGATTCACTTGTGACTGCAAAGTATGGGATCTGTATACTCCGGCAACATTCAAAATAGACGTATTCAGCCTTGCTTAATGCACTTGGATTCGGCAAGGCTGCACACGTCTAGTTGGCATGTGACCGCATGTATCCTGACTGTGCACGCTGTTATGATTCACGTAGGCAGTCACACATAGTTAACGCAGACTTGCCACTCCTTTAACTTATTCATTCTCCCTACATGTCTATACACATTGAGCTGTTATCCCAGAGTCATTTTATATAAACCCCTTTAAAGACCAAATTTGCAAAAATATACATTTTAAAAGGAAAAAATGTAACATTGTTATGCTTATAATTGTATCCTGGCTTTCTGGAACAGATATGCGGACGGCGGACTGGCTTTCCAGAAACAGCACAAAAGTAGTCCACCGGCCTCATCTGATATTGCAGCGTAATTCTATTGAACGCCTATTATTATCGGATGCGCTGCCCCATCAGACAAAGCACATGGCCAAATTTGGCGCTGTTTCTACAACAGAAAACAACCTCTATTAGTAACCTTATCATGTTTGCCCAAATGTCTTATTTTATCATGTTTACATGTAATTCATTCACTGCCAAGGACGCATGTACCAACCATAGAGAATAAGATGGAAATCTTTGCCCTGGAGGTTAAATAAATATACTGGCAATTGACAGAATTTTTATGAATTCAGCACATTTTTGGACTTTTAGGCTAGTTCAGACTTGTAGCCATGAACATGGATCTGTATGCATTATTACAAAACATTACATTATATACATTGGAATATACAGTATATGGGTGGTATAGCATGATTTTCTTTATTCAAAAGGTCAGGTTTTATTAATTTAACAGTTATTTAAAGTGCAAAGTTTTTAGTGAAACCTTTGGAGGGGAAAGAGTTACATTTCATAAATATATTTAGCCCACAAATGTTGAGTAATTGAATATGTTTCATTACTTATCTCATACTGAATCTGAGTTAAAGGACTTGGCTGGGACAAGTATAACGTTTGTGTGGCACCCCTGAGGGTTCAGTCACCAGGTACTGCACCTCACCCAGAGGTGTGGTATCCCACTTCCCAGGTAAGGTGGAGGCACTTCACAGAACTCTAACACCTGCATCCAACACTCACTTATAGCAGCAGGGCACCCTGGATGGACCCTAAGGGTGGATGATCTCATCCCTGCTGGGCAAGGAAAGGGTGTTGGGAGGTGGGTGGAGCTAGGAGGTTCAGAGCGGGAGAAGAGAGTTAGAGGTAGAGCAGTCTTCCCTGAAGGGAGGAAGTGAGAGGACGTGTGCAGCAGATCCCTGTCAGCAGGAGCTGCTGGTAAGGAAAGAGACAGAAGGAAGCTCCCTGGAGAGGAAAGGGATCCCAGAGGCACGGGCTGGGCAGAGGCCACCCGTGGAGCTCGTTCCACGCTGACTGCGGTCAGGTGGAGGGATCAGGTCTCAGAAGGGTCTCGGCCCCTAGCCTAGTAGAGTGGACAACAAGACTCAGCTAGCAGGAAACAGATGTGGCAATTTTAGGGGCCACAGCCACCAACCACAGTTATCTTCTCTGGAAAGGAAGCCATAAGGGAGCAAGGGAATGCAGAAAGGACGTTACCCGACAAGGTCCGCGGCTGCTGGCCTGGGACACTGACTGTGAGGTGCTGGGAAGTTAGAGGAGTAGAAATCAGCACAGAGAGACGGCCAGGGAAGGAACACACTGAAAGGAGTCCTGGGAAGGTGTTCTCCATCTGCCTGGAAGTTTGCTGGATCCCTCACCTGAAGGACGCAGCACCAAGTGGGCATCTGTACTGCAGACAGAACTGTGAGTAAAGCTTTGGAACTGCACCCAGCTGTGTCCTCTGAAATCTTTCCTCAACACTCACTCAGCACTGCTAACATCTATCTTCATCCATCATCAGCAAATACAACATCTTTTGCATCACCACCCCTGCCCTGGGACTCAGCTCTGCCTGTGGAGAGCTATTCCAACTCTGCTGCATCACACCATCAGTCCCATAGGATCTGTACTGCAGCGCTTGTCCCCTCTGACCAGAAGCCACAGGTGGCGTCACAAACACTACTTATTACAAACTCTTTATTTCTTTTCATCCCTTGTAAATATTCCCTTTTTACTGGACGCCCAGGGCCTGTCCCATTGCCCGCCATCCAGACCCCCGCACATCTTTTCATCTTCCTCACTCTGGACCGCAGATTTTGGCTGAATGGGCCTCTGACATTGCTGCTATTATTATTCTACGTTTATTATGGATTAGAATGAAATAGTCTGGATTAGACCCCACAGCATAAAAATGAACACTGATTTGCATCAAATAACTTTTCCCTGATTTTCTTAGATAAATTTATGCTATTTGGCAAATTCAACTCTCTGCAGATTCGATCATTTCAACTGTGTAACATACTGATTATACAGCCACGTTCATACGTTCAGTACTTGGTCAGTATTTCACATCAGTAATTGTAAGACTAAACCAGGAGATGAATAATCAGAGGAAAAATATAATAAAAACATTTCACCACTCCTTGGTTTTGACTTACAGATACTGATGTGAAATACTGGCTAAAATACTGCCGTGTGAACTTGGCCTAAGGCCGGAGTTACATGTTTAATGATTCTCTTATGTGAGAGAATCGGAATGATTATGCTAATGACACTAGGCTCAAACTCGGTCAGAGATTGAGCTTAGTGTCATCTTAGTGTGATGCGATTCTCTAGCATGCGAGAATAACTGGGCACAAGTGTGGAGCAGATGGAGAAATTAATTTCTCCATCTTCTCCATTGTCTGTGTCCGCAGATGCTGAATCGTCATGAAAAAAAAATGATGATCAGCACTGCCCCATAGTATAACATTGGTCCGAACATTATCTTTAAAACATCAGATAGTACTAAGCCGTGTTATACGCTTATCTGAGCGAGCCTTTAGGATTCCGCTCCTTTACACCCTACCAGTGCTCGTAATGGGACTGTACGTATGCAAATTTGTATACTTGAGAACAGCTTGCTACAGTCACTGGCAAATTTTACAGATATCCCGGTAACCCCTTTATAACACGTCATATAGTCCAGAGCTGCACTCACAGTCCTGTTAAAGAAAACAATTCAAAAACCCATTTTCAGACAAGCTTCTAACAACTCAATGCTCTCATACACATTATATAGCTTTCGACTGAGCAGTCGCTTGGCCAACTGATATCTCTGCAAATTCTTCAAGACATACATCACAGCAGTTTACCTCCCCACAGAACAAAAGAAAAGTTAAAATCCAGCAGCCTGAAAAGCTTCTTTCCCTCAACACTATCTGCTGAGAAGAGTCTATGTTCCCTCGTACACGTCAGATGGTCGTCTAGTCCTGACTAAATTGACTGGTTCGGCCGACTTTTCTCTAATGTGTATGGCAGCCTTTTGTTAAGCTGCTGTAATATAATGGGTCAGTTAGGTTGTTCGCCATCAGTTGTTTGTCTGTACAGCCTGGAGTAAAAAATTGACACTTTCTTCCAAGTTTTTACAATAGATTAGCATGGAATATTGGGGAAGTTCAGCTCTGGACTAGACAGGATGAAATCCTGGATCTATACAATATACATACTGCTAGATAAACATGTTTAAAGCCAGGTAAACTCTAAAGCAAGTGTGTGAGATGGGGCTGTGCCTAGTGGACACACAGCGGTGGTAAAGCTGTCGTAGTAATACAGGCAGTGCCAGCGCCGACTCCGGCTCCTCACACTGCTACCTGGCTTGACTTCTTTCCAAACAGATAAAATAATAATGTCTCTCTGGTCTAATTTTTCCAGAGTGGCTGGCATTTTTATATGATACCTGATGATCTATGACGAAATTGTTTTACCAGAGTATATGTATTATATAAAAAGCTCTTCCGGATTCAGACGAGTTTCTGTAGGGTTATGTGTGGCTCTTTGGTGCAGACATTCTTTATGTGTGTCATGAGTCCTCTCACTCCATTAAGCACTGCACATTAGTTGGTAATATAAGTGCTTTGTCGCTGCTGAGATATTGGTACAGAAATCTATACGCCAGATTTCCAGCTCCTTCTAATAGAGTACATCATTCAGAAGTATAATTCTCTCCTTACATAATGATGGTTTTCTACGATGGGCAGGTGAAACGCGTGGATGAGTAATTTATTCTCAACCTGAGTCAGACTCCCAGATTTAGAAATAATCTGGAAATATTTTCATCAAAACGTTTGTATGGCTGTGTATAACTCATGGACCCCCAAATGAGAACTAATATAGAATAATGCTATAATGGGATGATATTCAAGCTTTAGGTAGGAAGGTTATTCTATAAAGAACCAGATACAGCACAGCAGAACAAACAGGATATTTGGAAGCCATTATTGCTTTTTTACTTTTTCTACATCTTTAAAATTTGAGAAATCAGGAAATCGAACTACATGACATTAGTTTTATTGAATGAATGTAGAAAATAGGGCTGTGGTTGGAGGATTTCATAAAACTATACTATATATGAGCCATTAATCCTATAGCTGAACATATTTTGGGACATACTGATGGGTTGTGACTCACAGTGGTGTCTTAGAAAAAAGTAATTTATGAATACTAGTGTTTGAATGCCCTATTAATATACTTATATTTTACTAGCTTCTATGGCAGATGATGTTTATGTGATGTATTGGTATTTTTTTGTGTGATCTTATAGTGAAGGGAAAAATAAAGTTTACAAACACATTCTAACTGCAGTTTGGTGCCCAGTTCTTTATAGGCTTGGTCGTCATACTACAGGTAAAGTCAACGGCCTTCACCATAGGTTTATTACAGTGGTGGCTGCCAATCTAAATAATATTATATTTAAAGGGATTGTTCAAGACTCAGAAAACTGGCTCTCAATCTGTTTCCCCTCACTAAAACAACTATACTCCCCTCCGGTGCCAGCGCCGTTCCAGTGGTGTTGGCACTGGCTCTCCCAGAGTGATTCATGTGGCCAATCAGCGGTCGCTTCAATGCCCTGTCCTTTGGATGTAATTGCCATCCAGAGGAAGTGAGAGAGCAGCCATAGCTCTCATTTCCTCTGGATGTCTGATTTGTCGAAAGGAGGGGTCAGTGAAGAAGACACTGATTAGCCACAGGAATTGTGTGACCTAAAAATGTCACGGACGTCCCAGGAGAGCCAGTACAGACACCGCTGGAATGATGCCAGCACCAGAGGTGGTATAGATGTTACTATTTTACTGGGGGCAAATAGTCATTGAGACGGCCTTGTCCACTGATTCGATACAGAAGGCTGTATGCACCATGAGATCATTTATGTTATATAGGTAAGGTACTGTTGAGCTTCCATGGGTGACTTTAGGATATACACTAGCAGGCATGAAAAGGGTTCTTCCTCCCTTTCTACTAGTCTCTGACCCATTTTGTCATGTTATTGTAATTATATACATATATATATATATATATATATATATATATATATGCTGTGTATGTATATATATATATATATATATATATATATATATACACATAAACACACACACGCTACTGTTCAAAAGTTTAGGGTCACTTAGAAATTTCCTTATTTTTGAAAGAAAAGCACAGTTTTTTTTTCCAATGAAGCTAACATTAAATGATTCAGAAATACTCTCTATACATTGTTAATGTGGTAAATGACTATTCTAGCTGCAAACATCTGGTTTGCAATGCGCCATCTTCATAGGTGTATAGAGGCCCATTTCCAACAACCATCACTCCAGTGTTCTTATGGTACTTTGTGTTTGCTAACTGTGTAAGAAGGTTAAAGGATGGTTAAATTACCCTTGAAAACCCATGTGCAAGAATGTTAGCAAGCTGAAAACAGTTTGGCTGATTAGAGAAGCTGTAAATCTGACCTTCCTTTGAGCTAGTTGAGAATCTGGAGCATTACATTTGTTGATTCCATTAAACGCTCAAAATGGCCAGAAAAAAAGAACTTTCATTTGAAACTCGACAGTCTATTCTTGTTCTTAGAAATGAAGGCTATTCCATGCGAGAAATTGCCAAGCAACTGAAGATTTACTACATCGGTGTGTACTACTCCCTTCAGAGGAGAGCACAAGCAGGCTCTAACCAGAGTAGAAAGAGAAGTCGGAGGACCCGCTGCACAACTGAGCAACAAGACAAGTACATTAGAGTCTGTAGTTTGAGAAATCGACGCCTCACAGGTCCTCAACTGGCAGCTTCATTAAATAGTACACGCAAAACGCCAGCGTCAACGTCTACAGTGAAGAGGCAACTCCGGGATGCTGGCCTTCAGGGCAGAGTGGCAAAGAAAAAGCCATATCTGAGACTGGCTAATAAAAGGAAAATATTAATATGGGCAAAAGAACACACATTGGACAGAGGAAGATTGGAAAAAGTGTTATGGACAGACAAATCCAAGTTTGAAGTGTTTTGATCACACAGAAGAACATTTGTGAGATGCTGGAAGAGTGCCTGACGCTATCTGACAAGCATGGTGGAGGTAATGTGATGGTCTGGGGTTGCTTTGGTGCTGGTAAAGAGGGAGATTTGTACAAGGTAAAAGGGATTTTGAATAAGGAAGGCTATCACTCCATTTTGCAACGCCATGCCATACCCTATGGACAGCGCTTGACTGGAGCCAATTTCATCCTACAACAGGACAATGACTCAAAGCACACCTCCAAATTATGCAAGAACTATTTAGGGAAGAAGCAGGCAGCTGGTATTCTATCTGTAATGGAGTGGCAAGCGCAGTTACCAGATCTCAACCCCATTGAGCTGTTCTGGTAGCAGCTTGACCGTATGGTACGCAAAAAGTGCCCATCAAGCCAAACCAACTTGTGGGAGGGGTTTCTGGAAGCATGGGGTGAAATTTCTCCAGATTACCTCAGCAAATTAACTGTTGCCAAAGGTCTGCAATGCTGTAATTGCTGCAAAGGGAACATTCTTTGACGAAAGCAAAGTTTGAAGGAGAAAATTATTATTTCAAATAAAAATCTTCTTTTTCAAGCCTTGTCCGTGTCTGGACTAGATTTTAAATTCATTTGGCAACTCATTTGATTACTAAAAGTATACGTTTTCATGGAAAACACAAAATTGTCTGGGTGACCCCAAACTTTTGAACAGTAGTGTATATTATTTTTCATATGTACAGCCCCTTATAATAACAAAAGAACACTAGTGGTCAGCAAACAGTACCTACAGCTCCCGGCCATTTACTGCAAACGTTTTTCAAATGACCTCAGTATATCGATCTACATACACACACTTAAATATAGGACCAATAACAATCAGAGAATTTTTTTTTATTAATGCCGGAGGATATATTAAAGCAAGCTCTTCAATTTGTTAAGTGTACACAACAGCTATTTATTTAATCCCCCTAAAATCCTTTCTCAGAGATGAACTACCTATAAAGTTACTAATAAATATTGTCACTATGAAGGTCATATGTTAACTACCATATTCACTGAATTTTAATGTGTTAAAATCATTAAAAAAAACTACACAGGCATATAATAGATAATCGCCACATAGAGAAGAGCACAGAACAACCACAACAACATACACCCTAGAACATTACTCAAACCATTGTGACAGATGTGATATTAATTTCCCTGTAGTGACACCATTGGGGTAACTAAGATTTACACAGTACCCATGTGAATCAATGGTTGTCTCTATAATTTAGGACAGGACCGATCCTACAGAGCTAGATATGCTCTCTCTACTGGTCCTACACTCTGGCTAAAATATGATAATCCTGATATGGGAAATACCCTCTTTTAATTTCCTAAATTAAGACACTGAGTTCTCCAAATTAGACAGCCCCTCTAAAGAAAAGTTCCATAGATTGTGAAGGTTTATTTTTGCCCCGAGTGCTCGGCATTCTCTTTTCTTTCTTAGCGAGTACCTATCAGCCGTCTGCCCTTTTCATATAAGAAAGCAATGCGCAGCCACAGACTGATCATTTTCAGGGCAGCCACAGACTGATCATTTTCAGGGCAGCCACATAACAGTGCTAGATACTTTTAAGTACTATAACAGCTAGGTTCTGCGTTTTCTTAAGGGAGTATTTTGAATGTAATAAGTCATCAATAACACCTTTACCCTTGGCCCTCTCCATGGTATAAATCAAATAACACTACTCTTGCGCACCAAATACATATTGGCTTCAGTTTGTACTTGTCATCTATATACATACAGGTGGGGTGGAGAAAGAAGGGTGGTGCAGGACACAATTCGTAAATGTCTCTAATGTGTAATGGACCTTTAAAGAAGCTGGGTGAGCAGTTGACTGAGTCGGCCATTTTCTATTGGTCCAGCTGCCCGTTTAATGTGGATAACGTCTTCCAGTTCTCCTTGACAGATAAGCCATTGCCTGAGGTGTCTAGCAGTGGTTATCTGTGCTTTACTAAATAAAAATACATAAACGCTTGGCCGAGAAGAGCATTGGTGTGTATTAGGAATTCGGGAAAGATAGCAAGAACGAGCCGTCGGTTATCTCAGGTGTATGGGCAGCTTGCACATGGGAAAAGTATTTTGGGTGTATAATAAAATCCAATTGTATGTTGTAGATAAGTAACATTTAATAATTACTGAGTCACAACTATGTAGTATGCTCTTTAGCAGTGATCCCCAAACTGTGACTCGGAAGCCACATGGGGCTGACTGAGCGATGATGTCTTGGCTGCCAACCCATTAGAACTAGGTCTAGCAAACAGCTATGAAGAGCAGATTGTGACTTTAGGGAGTAACTCCTCACAAAAGAAGACGTCTGCATGTGTATATATTGGGCTTGCAGTTGGAGAGATAAATTAAGTATGGGTTAATGTGGATATAGGATGATACTGCCGGATAGAGGGAGTGCTTGAAGCTGTATGCAATAGTGTGGTCTGCGTTCCAAATGCAGGAATAAGGTGGGAGCCCCTGGGTGAAAGTCTACTGCTTTTGTGTGATTACTGTGGGGAAGCTCCTGTGGGGGAGACGGGAGCTGAAAGTCAGTACTTTGGGGGGGGGGTGTTCTAGGAGGGTCCCTGGATGTGGCTCACGATCCTCTCTCAGAGCCGACTGTGGCTCTAGAGGTAAGAGAGTTTGGACATCACTGCTCTATAGATAAGAACTTTATTATAGTGGGATAGGCTCAAAAAGACTGGAATATAAAATCAGAAGACAAGGAATTATTTCAGAACATCATCTCCATTCAGTTTCCGCAATGCAGTTTAGAGTTTATAAAGTCGAATTCATCAGCCTGAACAATAAGAGAATACAGTAAGAGCACAAACATGCTGCTGTTATATTTATCGTCTGGAACAAATGAGTAGCTGCAATTTGCAGCTGGTAATTAGTTTTCTCAGCCACATAACCTACTTGAATTTGGTTTTAAAATGAACATTTCTGCAAACATCCCATTTTATTTACCCAGTTTGAGGCATAGCTGTGGCAAAGGGGCAAGATGCTATTCAGAGCGCAGACTATGCGATATCATTTTATAGAATTATCAGGGGCCACTTCAGCCATCTTTCTTATTGTGGCGCAGTCCCATGTCAAACTGGAGATAAAATATTAAATCTGCTGCTCCATTACAGACAGTTTTAATCTTAGCGATAGCCACCAATTCCCACCACGTTTTATAACCGAATAGGATGGTACATGGAGTACTGTTATGGCAAGTTTATTAGATATGTGATAAAACTCAGGGTAAGAAGACAATGGCAGCTGGGACCACATACCTTTGGGGAACAAGGGAAGAAAAAGTGGCTACTAACATATCTGATTATTTCATTTATCAACTTTTCCATCTATCTAGCAAGTGATGTTACATGGGTGGAAATGAATGTTACAACATCGAGCTGACATTCCATATTCATGCATGATTAAAAACATGGCAGAAAGCATGACACTACTTATGCACAAAAAGTTACTTACAGGTAATATGTGTAGGAGTTATAGCTTCTTCTGCCATGATGAAGCAAGGATATAGGCAGTGGAAAAAGATGAAATGGAAGGAAAGAAAAGCCAGATATTAATGTATGAAAAATCTGGATGAACGAGAACAGATCAGATGACATGAATGAGGTTCCAGAAGCAAATAACATCACAGACACAGCATGCAGCACATCGGAGTCAATGACTGAACATATTAGCATACATTGACGATACATATAGTTCACCTTCTGTAACCTAAAGGACCTGTAATGGAAGCAGGAGGTCACTTTTCACATCTCCTGTGACATTAAAGGGAATCTGTAAGCAAGATATTGTTATGTAATATGAGAGCTGCATGATGTATGGGCAGATATCTGGATTCCAGTGATGTGTCACTTACTAGACTGCTTGTTGTAGTTTTATCAGCTAAAAGATTATCACTAAAGGACTAGTTGTCCTGTGTCATGTAGTCGCCCTGCTTTATGTAACCCCGCCCCCACCACTGATTGGCAGCCTTCCACCAATATACAGTGTACACAGAAAGCTACCAATCAGGAATGTGGGCAGGGTTACACAGAGGTCAGCATTCAGAGAACTGGTAGAGAAAGTGGTGATTTTATCAAAACCACAGCAAACAGACCAGTAAATGACACATCTTTGGAATGAGGGTGTCTATCCATTCATCATGATGCTCTCAGATTGTCAGATGTGTCTGGTAGAAGTAAGAGGCCCTACCCCATATACAGATGAAAATCGGGTGGGGGGCTGCATGACACAATGATAATTTGTCAATGGTCCCAAACATATCACCATTTACATTGGCCACTGTTTAATTTTTTTCTTCCAATCATGCTGTCATTACTGATCATCAGGCAAAAAATACAACACGCCCGGCTGGTGTATTGAGTAATTATAAACGTCCATCCATGGTTTGTTTCACCGAGCCAACAACAATCATTCCGTTTTATGTAACATTTATGGGCTCCTTTACGCTGCTCTCCCCATTAAAACACATAAATGCTTGGTCAAAGCAACCTATTATTGGGCCTTGCTGCTCTAAAATCAATAATTCCAGTAGAGAGTAGAGTACAATGACTTTTTACTTTATGAATTCAAACAGAACGAAATCAGATAAATACAAAGGTACTGTACGTTGGAGTCCCATACAAGCATAATACAGACGTGACTGAGCCCTAATGGATGCACACTTACAATAACTGTCATTTTGTCTAAAAATATAAAGCAATCTGTATGTGACAGGCACTATTTTTACAATAATATCTTATTAAAGAAATTCACTGATGCTTCATCAGTGTGAGAAATAGTGTAAGTTCACTTTTTTGAGAATGGAATCTCGCAGTGTTCGAATTTCCATGGAGCTGAAGATTTCAGGAAGTTGAGCTTAAACTTGATCCTCCGCGGATTGATTCACTCATCTCCATACAGGGGCATGGAAAATATTATCCAGCAATGGTGAGCTCCATCGCTATGATTCCAGCACCATAGTCAGGTATAATTGTTGATTGAATCTGCAGTATAAATGTGTGTATCTCAGGAGGCTCATTTTCCCCATCTCTCCCCTTAGGAAATCTAATCTGACACCTCACTGTTCTGTCTGTCTCGCTTTGACCAGGAAGGCTTTGATATTTTTGTTTTTCAACTGGATGTCGAGTTCAGGAGGCAGGGGAAGAGGTGACTCGTAAGTGGAGAAAGAAGCAGAACTCTAGGATAAGATATATTCCAAAAATTCCTCATATTTGCTTGTAATATTGATTCATACCATTTTAGATGTTTCTTTCTGTGCTGAATTTAATTAATTACGGTATTCATGGTATTTCTAATTTTTGTAGATTTGCACGCACAGGCCACCATGAATTGAGTATTACAATAAATTTAATGTAAAACCTAAGAGGATGATCTCCAGAGATAAGAAAGAAAAATAGGAACAGGGACTAGCAAAAACGTGCCTTCTTCTGTGATAGACATTAAGAAGCCGATTCATTAAGGCTGGTGTTGCATACAATTGTTGATTAAAGGTGTGTTGTGGATTAGGATGCGTTGATTTCATCAAGAGGTGTATACCAAATAATGAATTTGGCTCTTCTTAATGGCTTACACCTTTACGCCAAAAATGTTACTCCATTCATGGAGTGGAGTAACATATCTGGAGTAAGTTACGCCGTAACTTTTGATGGACTGAAAAGCTGTTGGCGACTAAAAAATACAAAAGTCGACAAAAAAATATGCCCATATTCTGGTTGGCAAAAATCTCACATAGTAACATAGTTATTAAGGTTGAAGGAAGACTTTAAGTCCATCTAGTTCAACCCATATCCTAACCTAACATGCCCTAACATGTTGATCCAGAGGAAGGCAAAAAAAACCCATGTGGCAAACAGAAAGCTTCACATTGGGGAAAAAAAATTCCTTCTCGACTCCACATACGGCAATCAGACTAGTTCCATGGATGAACGCAATATCAAGGAAACTAGTGTATATACCCTGTATTATTATACTTTTCAAGAAAGGCATCCAGGCCATTCTTAAAAATTTGCCCATATTCTGGTTGGCAAAAATTTTGCGACTTTTCAAAGTGTTTTACATGATTTTCCTGGAGTGAACACTTTGATGAATAGGCCTCTATATGGGTCCATGAGAATCTGTGGTTGCGGGTTGTATTAGGTAGGTTAGCAATACAACTATTTTTTATTCCTTACGTCCATGGTTTTACAACAACTCCAGGTAGATAGCAAAAATACATTGCCACCGGTCCACAAGATCACCACCCAGGAGCTCATAGTTCCACTGTCCCATACCAGGCGATACTCACTGTCTCTCAACTTTTGGTTGGCCCACAGATTTTGTATCACTAGCCAGTGTAGTCTATAGTCACAGTCCACACTCCTACAGATGACAAATAACACGACTGTAGCACACGTATCCAGCTCCAGCCAGCAGCAACAGTCCTTAAGATAGTTCCTCAAATCCATACGACAGATCCCACGACCATAGCATGTGTATTCAGCCCAGTCGGCAACCGATCTCCAAACTCAAATGCCATCCATAAATGGGCACCAGGACCTTAGCAATAGATCTTTGCCTGTTGATGGTACTGCACCAATTCACTCACTAAACATGTGGTTTATCGTTCTCCCTCTCCTGGGATCAGCCCCCTGAAAGGGCAGAAGTATTCACACCCCTCCCCCAAAGATAACTGTGCAATGTTGGAGGTGATTTTCCTCAGGCTGAACCCATCACCTGCATGTGAGACCCCCTGTGGTGATGACTCTATTGGGTCTACTATCCTCACAATGGGATTAGTGACTGGGAGAACTATGGCTTGATGCCCCTGATACACTAACAAGAGTATTAGAATGATTACTTTAGCTGATTACCAATTTTGGTTCTGGCCTAATGTATGAATAAGATCCAACCTGCACCTCTTCCTCTGCTTAAGGCCCCGTCACACACAGCGAGATCGCTAGCGAGATCGCTGATTTTGTGAGGCCACAGCGATCTCGCTAGCAATCTCACTGTGTGTGGTACGCTTCAGCGACCGGCCCCCCTGCCAGGTATCGCTGATCGTGCAGGACTGTCCTGAGCCATTTTTTGATTGTTGGTCTCCCGCTGGCCAGTGCGCATCGCTGCATGTGGCAGCGGGAGAGCAACGATCGGTGACGCTGGGAGCTGGTATCCAACGTAAACAGCGGGTAACTATGTGACAGCCCACCAGCGATCAGCTAATTATGTCCCAGCGATCCCATCCACGTCGGATCGTTGGTGGGATCGCTGGGACATTGATGTGTGTAACGGGGCCTTTACTGTTACTGAATAGAAACATTGAATCCGGAGGCTGAACTGGTGAGCAAACAAATCTCTAATAAAACGCAGCAAGCAAATCTCTAAAAGAGCACAACAATAAGATTGACGAAACCGGTGCTTCGTACTGGAAAAAGTCTGCATCCCTTACAGCTGTGCATTCCGCTCTACGTGCATTGGTCCAATAGTCTCTAGACCGTGGCCAGCTCCTCAAAGTGATAAATATGAAACTTCGCGGAAGTTCGAGCAGAGACAAAAAGCAATAAGAAGAGTTTTTAATAAAATTTTAATTAAAAAAAGATGTGCTTTAAATATGCAAATTGTACAGAAAAATATTTTGTCATTCTAATTTCTAGCCTAGCTGCAAGACGCTGCAATACCTATATCCCAGCGAGCCAATGATAAGTTTGGAAGAAGTTGGAGGTTGTTTGTGTTTTAAGTTTTTTCTATTTTCTTATTATAGTATGCTGAAGAATTTGACCTGCGTACCTTGCCTTAGGCTACATATTATGTTCATCTCTTTGCAATATTGGCTTTCATTGAATTTTCTGTCTTATCTAGTTTCTCTGGGAAGGCTCAAGATATACATTCTAGAAGCAATATCTATTTTCAAGCATCAAATGCAGCTGAGACTTCCTAGAACCATTTTATTTGGTAGGCTTGTCGAGTATAATCACAAGAATGGGCTGCTCGTGTTCAATAAATTGATTTGAGTTCATTATTTTTGTTTATTATGGATTTAATTAAAATGTGACTAAATGTGATTTTCAAGTCATATGCACTGAATTTATGGTAAGTCAATCTTGATAAGATTAAATCAGTATTTAGAAGAACTCTAAAATGACATTAAGTTCAAGTCATTAAAATGGTAAGGACTTTTTTCCCCCATGCTTTCAGTAGCCATGTGAATACATTTATCTATGAGCTCCAGGCAACTGCATAACTATGAGCTCATGTGCTCAGAGTCCATTCATCCTGCACAACAACAACTACAGCACATGTATGTGAGACACACTTGGGAGCTGAGCCCGCTCCACACAGAGTGGCAGATGGTTATGTTGGACAGCCAGTACCTTTATCAGGTGCGTGCCCACTGGTGTGCCGATCTGGGCGCCCATTGGCCCCTGCAAGGTGATCAGAAGGTGCTGATGTTTTGTTCTGAAAGCCAGAGGCCTACTTGTGGCCCCCATCATCACCATCTTTGCACTTCTAAAAAGCACAGCTTGTGATTGGGCTTCGTAGGAGAAATTCACTATGATCAACTGATCATAGGTTAAGAAAAATGAAATAAACAAACTTTTTTTAAATATTGAAACATTAAAATGAAAAAAAGTAAATATATAAAAATTGAAAAAAATTATTCCATATAGTAAATGTTGTAAAGAAAAAAAACCTCCTAAAAACTCCAGGATTGATGTTTTATCAATTGCTGCATTTTCTCAAAAAAGTAATAAAGAGATCATAGCATTGTATCCCAAAATGATGCCAATGAAAAGAACAGCTCCTCCATTATTGATGAGCGAACGTGCTTGGATGAAGTGTTATCGGAGCATGCTCAGGTGCTCACCAAGTGTCTTCAGCATGCTCAAAAAATATGTTCAAGTTCCCGCGACTACATGTCACACGGCTGTTAGTCAACTGCATCACATACAGAGATGGCTTAAAGGGGTTGTCCGGGCTTTTCACATAATCTCAGCACATATCTGGGCTGCAGAATTAGGACAATAAGTAATTTACTTTCTGTCACTAGTTTGCACGGTTTTCTAGATATTCTGAACAGAACGTCCAAGGGGGGGGTGTTATGGCATTGAAATGAGAACTAGTCGTAACCTCCTACTCTACTCCAAACATGCCCTCTATAGCAACAACCCCACCCTCCATAGCTACAGGCCCTCCCCATCCACATGAAGCAGCCCTCATCACACAGTAACGAATTCTTCCCCTCCAGCAGCCTCAGTGCAGAGAGCAGAGAGCTGCTCCTCCCCCAGACACACGCTGAACAGTGATCTATGGAAAGTGAAACTAGTGAGGAGGGAAAATCGTCCTGTATTCTGGGCCACTCCATGATTATAATACATAACTCTTTATCAGTAATTCCTTCCCTCACTGTCCCAGGCTGCTGACAGCAGTGAGAACAGACTGTGTGATGGCCAGTGATGGGGGTCTGCAGCTTCTAATCTGCACTGGGGATGGCAGTCACTGATGTAATCTCTTGTGTGACAAAGCCTCTGCTGAGTGAATGAGACAGCTCTGTGTCACTGATGTCTTCACACAGCAGCAGATTTGGTGCAGTGTGAGCACTGTGTCTCTAATGACACAAATATTGATGGGAGCAGCCTGTCCAATCACCAGCTGTAACAGTGTGAAGTGTTGGGGGGTGTATGTATGTATGTATTGTGCTGCTTTCACAAATAGAGGATCACTGCTGTGTTCTTTCCAATGCTGGAATGATGATAAAGATGAGTGCTGGTGCAGTTTACTGCCAGCCAATGAGTGGGCAGTGGGAGGTGCTAGTCACTGGAGCTTGCTGGGAGTTTGGTGGAGCTTCGCACATATACTGCACCAAATCTGCTGCTGTGTGAAGACATCAGTGACACAGAGCTGTCTCATTCACACAGCAGAGGCTTTGTCACACAAGAGATTACATCAGTGACTGCCATCCCCTGTGCAGATTAGAAGCTGCAGACCCCCATCACTGGCCATCACACAGTCTGTTGTCACTGCTGCCAGCAGCCTGGGACAGTGAGGGAAGGAATTACTGATAATGAGTTATGTATTGTAATCATGGAGTGGCCCAGAATACAGGACGATTTTCCCTCCTCCTCACTAGATTCACTTTCCATAGATAACTGTTCAGTGTGTGTCTGGGGGAGGAGCAGCTCTCTGCACTGAGGCTGCTGGAGGGGAAGAATTTGTTACTGTGTGATGAGGGCTGCTTCATGTGGACGGGGAGGGCCTGTAGCTATGGAGGGTGGGGTTATTGCTATAGAGGGCATGTTTGGAGTAGAGTAGGAGGTTACGACTAATTCTCATTTCAATGCCATAACACACCCCACCTTGGACATTCTGTTCAGAATATCTAGAAAACCGTGCAAACTAGTGACAGAAAGAAAATTACTTATTGTCATAATTCTGCAGCCCAGATATGTACTGAGATTATGTGAAAAGCCCGGACAACCCCTTTAACAAAGAGACAATCGATGCATGTGTTGCGGCTGCTGAACCACCACGAGACATGTAATCACAAGTTCTTGAACATATTTTTCGAGCATGCTGAAGACACTTCGTTAGTACCCGAGCACATGCGCTCATCATCACTACTAGCCATAGAAAAGAAAATCCTGAGACTGCGCCATAGATGGAAAAATAAAAAAGTTACGGTCTATGAAAATTATGACAGGAACCACATTTTATTTGAAAGATCAGTTTTTTTAAACACTAAAGAAGTGGTAGTAATTAGCTACAGTTATAATTAGCACACGTGTATGTGCATGAGAAGGGAAGGCGTTCATTTAAGAATTTACAGTAAATATCATTCATCAAAATAACCAGTCAAAGAGAATGGAGCTACATTTAATTCCACAAATGCAGCTATTGAGATAAATAGCTATTAAAAAACTGATGAAAAAGCACATAACGTGCGGAGGAAATTCATCATTGAGCTCAAGGCAAAACACACAAAAAGGAACATATTTTTCTTAAGGTATTTTTAAATAGTTTAATTGGAATCGCTTTATAACAATGATGGGTACAAGGGAAGTTGTAGTTGTTGAAAGTATTGTTTACTCGGTCAATTTGTCATAGGCAGATGGCATGAAATAGATTAGATGCTTTGCATTCAGTACTTTTGTGCAAAGACTCTGTTATAGCAGCAATAAAATGAGAAAAGAAATATAATGGAGACTCGATTTTCTTGTAATCCAAGGTCCAGCTTAAAAGAACCTTAAAAATGGAAATATTTAATATTATTGAGAATGAAGAAAATATTTAAAGGGCTGTCAATATAGGCCTTGGTGCCATCCTTTAGGAACCAGAGTGGAGTTTTAGTTCAATGTCACAACCGCAATTGCAAAAAAAAAAAGAAGCACAAAATTAAATGTTGTACCCATGATTTTGAAACCAAATCGTGATGCCATGGGGCATCACAGCGGACAGTTTTAGACCCATGCACCAAGATGCAAAGTATGCGGTCATTCTAATATGAGAAATTATTCACACCTTCATGCAATAACAGAAATGAAGGAAACTGTCTAACGACTTAGATATTTGGCTAATGATACACCTAGAGTAATAACAACCTCAGAGAGTAATCTGAAAGAGATTTCTGAACTATTTTCATGTTACTCTACTAAGTAAAAAAGTAACTAGAACTTTTTAAAATTGCTCTAAAATCCAAGCATATAACAATTTAAAATCGCAAAGAATTATCTAATCTGGGGCCAAATTTGAAGAGATTTTCTACTTGCTCAATTCATTTCCATGGACAGTGATAATACAGCGATTGTACTGTAGTGTGCTAGAAAACATTCACAGGCAGCACAAGCCTTAAGGGCTTAAGCAGACGTCCACCACGGTCAGAGCACAGACAGCAATGCACAGACTAACCACTTATCTTCAGGGGGCGGGAGCGCGCGTGCTCTAAGGACATGGCTGGTGGCCCGGCTGGAAGCATTGCTGGAAGCATGAGAAGAATGGGGAAGGATTAACAGAACACAGCATGGGTGAGTTAAGTGACACGCCGGAGACCCTGCCTGTCAGAGCAGGGATCCAGCGCAGTGCTAACAGCACCATTGCAGCGATGTCAGCACTGCTAATCCCTGAGGTGATGTGACATTGGTGTCACTTGTCAGATGCAGCTCATCAATATTCCCTCAGACCGGATGTTCATTCTGATGATATAGTAAAGGCTGTAACTGATGAGAGGCCGCTCAATGGAGGGAGGTGAGTATATACTATATTTATTTTAATTTGGGTCCGGAATTTATTAAGCTGGGGTTTTCTGGCTGTGGACAACCTGTTTAATAGAGACACTCACACTACTATTTAGGCCACAAAACAATGTGCCGTGCTGTACTTGAACTAGTTTCGACACTCCACAGCCCCATCAATCAGCTTATCATTGGGAGTGCCAAGAGTCATCGTTCCACCGGTATAATACTGATATTGATCACCATCCTAAAGAAGTTCAGCTCATAGAGATATGTAGCTTACTAATTGTATTAGAGCGGTCTTGTAACATGACCCGTGCAAAAGTCAGTTGGATATGATCTTTATAATCTACATAAAACTATCCCCATCAAATTTTAACTTTAAAGTGATAAAATCTGTAACAGTGTCCAATCAGCTTAAAGGGGTTGTCTATTACTCAGATAACTCCTTCTCAACCTGAAAGTTTGTCTCCGTTAAAATAAACAGACCTATACTCTTCTCTAGTGCTAGCGCCGTTCCAGCAGTCTCGGCATTTGCATTCTCGGGGCTCACGTCAAGTTATTACGTCATGTAAGCCCTGTGCCCAATCAGTGCTGACGTCCTGTCCTCACCTACAAACAAAGTGAACATCAAGGGGAAGTCAGAGAGCAGCCGCAGAACTGACTTCCTGTTGAAGTTTGATTCGTCCGAAGGTGGGGACAGTCAAGCCGGCGCTAATTAGGTGCAGGGCTCCCATGATGTAACAACCTCACGTGACGCCTGGGAATGTGAGTGCCAACACTGCTGGAACAGCGCTGGCACTGGAGAGGAGTATAAGTGATTTTATTTTAAAGCAGGCAAACATTCAGAGTCAAAAGGAGTTGCCCAAGTAGTGGACAACCCTTTTAAAATATGATCTCTGTGTATCCAACCTTACAATACATTTTCTTTTTGGGACCCATGTAAACACACACTTCATCTTTTATTTAAAAATCCATCAAACCAAAGTTAATAACTAAACAACATGTGACTTATGTAGCAGGCACAACATGACAAGTACCGTGCTTGTACAAATATTACTGTGTGACGCCCCATTCTGATCCAAAAATTCTTCGTGTCTCAAAGTATCGAACTACACAACTTCCTGTGTTTCTTACCATGGAGTCACTTTTCCTTACAGATGTAATTGTATTGGTTAAGTATAATTGCTTAAAATGAACCTGTCACTTTGTACATGCAGTCTGATCTGTGGACACCATGGAGTAGAGAAGAAGTTGAGCAAAATGATATATAGGGTTTTCTGTAAGGATTCAGGTTATTGAATTTTATTCATTGAAAATCATGGTGTTTGTATGTATGAGTCCAGCTGGAAGTCGTACTCTGTGATTGACAGCTATCTGCATGCACAGTCAAGACTGTCAATCACTAAATAGGACAGCCCATTGAACTCATATGCAAACAACCACCAAAGAATGCAATAAAAAATGCAAGTTTACTGAAACTATTCTAACAAAAATGTATATTTATTTGATCAGCTTCTCCTACACTAAAGTATCCTGACTGCAGATCAGATACCTTTTTCAACATGACAGATTCCCTTTAAATGGGTACATTGGAGAAACAGGACAGTAGGTCCTACCCTTAAAACCAGAGGCACATATTTAACCCCTTAATGACCGCCAATACGTCTTTTAACTGACGTGAGATATAAGAGAATAGCATCCCTATACAGGTGACAATCCAGCAGCTGTCAGCTGTTCTCTATAGCTGACAACTTGCTGCATCAGGCTCGTTCAGTGTTTGCAACATCCAAATCTTTTTAACCCCTTAGATGCTGCTGTCAATAGTGACAACATCATATAAATGGTTAAAAGAGTGTGGGAGCTTCCTCTTTATCCCCATCCGCACCATAAGATCATGATTGCGTGGTCCTGATGTTTGCCATGGCAATTCAGGACCAAATAGCGGCCTTAGAGTCTGACGGCTGTTGTAACCTGTTCAGAAGTCAGCGATATTTAGGTGGTAAAAATACACTTTTTCATTTCTGTCATGCCACTTTGCATTAATTCCTGAAAATCACCTGAAGGGTTAATAAACTACCTGACTGTAGTTTTCAATATGTCAGGGGGTGCTGTTTTTAAAATGGTATAACTTTTGGGGGTTTTCCAATATATAGGACCCCCAAAGTCACTTCAAACCTGGATAGGTCCCGAAAAAAAATAAAATTGATAAATTTCCTTGATAAAATGAAAAATTACTGCTACATTTTTAAACCTCCTAAAATGCTAACAAAATAAAAGAACATTTTACAAATGGTGCTGATGTAAGGCAGACATGCAGACATGTTGCCGTGCGCGCTGGGTTATGTTCGCCATTTTTGCTGTGGTTATTGTGATGGATCTAGGCTGCTGTGCACACACACAGGAGCCCCGCCCTGCCCCAGGCTTTATATAATTTGTGCACTTGTGTCTGAGCCTGCATCGCCCTTCATCTGTGTTTGCTGGTCGGGCAGTGTGTGGAGGTTTAACCTGAGATGTCTCTGTTCAGACCTGGTTGGCCCTTATCTGCACTTGTTTCATCTGGCTGCACGGGAGCGATTCAGACATGCTTCAGGTACATTTGCAATAGATATGGTCTTGCTTTTAAAATATTCAGGAGCCCGTAATGGCACAGTGAATAATAAAAATGTAGAGTAGGACCCCCAACATGAGATTGCCTTGGCGCGGCGGGGTGGCTCAATTTATTGATCAATATTTTGCCAAATGTCTCATATTGAATACAGTTAGATGTTAATATGTGCATTGCACTTCATGTTATGCGTTCTCACCACCAGCAGCGCTGGCTTCTCTCTTTTTATATTTAATAAACTACCTGACTGTAGTTTTCAATATGTCAGGGGGTGCTGTTTTTAAAATGGTATAACTTTTGGGGGTTTTCCAATATATAGGACCCCCAAAGTCACTTCAAACCTGGATAGGTGCCGAAAAAAAATAAAATCGATAAATTTCCTTTATAAAATGAAAAATTACTGCTACATTTTTAAACCTCCTAAAATGCTAACAAAATAAAAGAACATTTTACAAATGGTGCTGATGTAAGGCAGACATGCGGAAAATGTTATTTATGAATGTTTTTGTGTGGTATGACTATCTGGATTAAAGGGATAATCATTCAAAGTTTGAAAATTGCTAATTTTTTAACATTTTTCTCAAATTTCTGATTTTTTTATAAATAAAAACAAAACGTATTGACCTAAATTTACCATTATCATAAAGTACAATGTGTCACAAAAAAACAATCTCAAAATCACTGGGATTTGTTGAAGCATTCCAGAATTATTACCACATAAAGTGACACTGGTCAGATTTAAAAAACTTAGCTCCATCACTAAGGGGTTAAAGTGAACCTTTCAGCAGGATTGTGCAAATTAATCTACACACAGTGTCAGGTCGGCGCCGTTATACTCATTAAAATGATACCTTGGTTGATGAAATTCATCTTGTGGTTGTTGTGCAATCCTAATTTTCAGTTTTGAGTTAATGATATGCTCGTGCTCCTGGGCAGACTGTGGGGGGGGTCTTTATGTTGTGCTCTGATTAGGTATTCATAATGCAGACTGCTGCCAGGTCACTAATCCCTCACTGACCTGCCCCTAGTTTGCATAATGAATATCTGTACATACTTAAGTGCAGGCAGCGCCATCTCGGAGGGGGATTTTTTTTCTTCTCCAGTAAGATGGCACCGCCGGCGCATGTGCAGTTGCAGCTATCGGATCACAGCTATATATAATGATAGCTGCTACTGCGCAAGAGCGGCAGGCACCATTTTCAAATTCATTATGCAAACTAGGGTGCAGGACAGTGAGGGATCAGTGACCTGTCAGCAGTCTGCATTATGAATACCTAATCAGAGCACTACATAAAGACCCCCCTTCCAGGCCAGCCCCGGAGCATGAGCATCTCATTAACTAAAAACTGAAAATAAAGATTTCACAACAACCACAAGACGGATTTCATCACCCAAGGTATCAATGTAATCAGTATAACGGTGCCAACCTGACACTGTCTGTAGGTTACTGTACACAAACCTGCTGAAAGGATTTCTTTAAACTAAATTCCGCTGTGATGATGGCAACTGCGGGGAGTGACTAAAGGGCATAACCCTGATCACGTTACATTTAAGGGCGATAAAAGAAGAAAGGGTGAGTACCAGCAGCCCCAGTTCCTTGATGATGTTCCGTTTGAGAATACCCAGTACATGCTGGGAGACAAATGGAATGTCAACAGAAGTGGAACAAAACAGACAAAAGAAGTTAGAGTACAGAAGGAATGGTAGAGAATTTTTAATTGATGCAAGTTACAAAAGTAGTTCGCTTTTTAAATTAAATTGTTAGATATTGAGACATGCACTACTAGATTTTGGACACCCCCATTAAGATTAAACTTTCTGCTTATTGCAGATTACTTGTTACCTTTGGAGTGTAGACCAGGCCAGGGTGATTTGGGAATGTAAGTTTAAATAACAGCTCTATTGTCACTCCCTGGTCTCCCAATTGCTCAAATCAATTTGATGTGGAGTGAGTAATAGACAATGGTGTCAGCATATCTAATCCTTGACCAGAGGTCTTTGTTTAAACAAATTGGGAAGAAGGCAGCTTCCCAGTAGAATCCTAGAAAAAAACTGTAGTTTATTGATCTATGTTCAGTGCAATGTTTCAGTGAGAGCACTGAACTGTAGCACTACATATGGGTGAATGAAGTATACTTTTTATTGGATTGACACTGGGTTGTAGCAGTCCTTCACATACTATCTATCTATCTATCTATATATATATATATATATATATATATATATATATATATGCACATACAGTTGTACTCCAAATTTGGGGTTTTTCTTTGCACTGATGTTACCTTTAGTAGCCATTCAAACCCATTTGTGACAACTTCTGTGCATGTTATCAGGTCAAAATCACCAGGGTATGCGAACTTTTGATCAGGGTCATTTGGATGTTTTGGGTTGTCATTATGATTTAAAAAGAGAAAACACAGTAGTTTGACAATAAATGGCTTCACCCAACCACTAACCATGACTGGAGAAAAAGTTTTGGTGTTATCATTCATATTCTCTGAAAAAAGGCTAATATATATATATATATATATATATATATATATATATATATATATATATATATATATATAAATGTATATATCTATCTATATTCATGTATAATTATAAATAAGTATGTTTGTGTAAAATTGTAATTCATTAAATTATAATTATTTAATAGGCAGCCTATCACTTTTTTCAGTTTCTTATGTCCATGCTTCATTTTTCATGAGTACATAATGTAACAACAACACATGAATAGATTATCAAGCCACCCACCTTTTCTTCATCACTAAGACAATGCCCAGAAAGATGATGACAAAGAGAAGAATTCCTGCGATGACTCCAGCGATTTTCACAGTGTGATCTGACTGTTTTTCAGGTTCAGGATCCGGCTTACGAGTTGCGGAACCTACATGGAACATTCATTTACAAAAAACAAAAAGCACGTTTAGTGAATTGTTGAATAGATTGGTAATATTTTATATTACAGTATTAAAGAATGGTTAATCCAGAAATGAGAATAGATACATCCTTCCTCATGTTGATTATTATAAAAACAGAACATAAAGCTTTAAAATAAAATATACAATTCTGAATACAAGTGGACATAAGATGTCACCATCTGTGATGTATAGGTCAAGGTCACTAATTCCATGAAGAGAAATTACATGTGCAATTTAAGATGATGGAAAATCATCTCTAGTCAGCTCTGCTATCTTCGATGTGCAGAACTGCTGGATGGTTATTCTCAGATGGGCATATCCTACAATTCTGGATCATCCACTGGCACCGACTCTGTTTAACCAGAGTGAGAACGAAAATAGATTGGGCAAGAAATTCTGAAGTGCAGGAAACCTTGGCAGATGACCCTTAGTTTTGCTAGTTGGGAAAACATCAAAAGATCCCTTCTGATGTACTTTGCATGAAGACATATTCCTTTACAAGTCTGATAAAACAGAGCACACTTTCATGTTTTTTTTGCAACAAACCAGCAAAATACATAGTGAATCTGTCAACCTCACATTACAAATGCTACTGCAAATGTAGAAGATGTGCTACCAGAAAAATAAGAAGGGAGGAATAGAAAGGTCACGGGATGTCTTTCTCACAGATATGAGTATCTACAATTAAAATATATCATAATTACAATGCAATTGTACCTCTAATGACATAGATTACACCAAGCAAACACCACACTGTCCACCACCCTTCTTCCAATTACATCACTTGCCACATGTGATGATATCATATTGTAAATGTGATTTCTATGCATTACAAAACACAATGCACTTGCAAATTGACAATAAGCTAATTCTAATATTTTTAATATAATATATATATATACTGTATATATATATATATATATATATATATATATATATATATAATATTTAATATACTTAATATATTAAATATAAATAATACATATATATCTTTAAAAAGTAGTTAATGTGAATACAGTCAGTTAAAGGAATTGGCTGCCTTTATTTTAACAGAATGCATAGCTCTTCTGTCCACAAAGCACTCCCAATTTTTTCAACTGAAGGAAAATGATGGATAGGTTTATTTTTCATACAAGAGGATCCAGAGTAGGAACCCATCCTCTATGAAATCCATGCTTAAAGGGAATCTGTCAACTATTTTTTGGCCTATCAGCTGCCGGCATTGACATCAGGGGCTTATCTACAGCATTCTGTAATGATGTAGATAAGCCCCGGGTGTAACCTGAAAGATAAGAAAAACACGTTAGATTATACTCACCGGAGGGGGCGGTCCGGTCCGATGGGTGTCGTGGTCCGATCCAGCTCCTCCCATCTTCATACGATGTTGTCCTCTTCCCTTCCTGTAGTAGCTCCGTCACAGGCGCACTGCTCTGCCCTGTTGGGGGCAGAGCAGAATATTGCAGTGCGCAGGCGCCAGACCTCTCCCGACGCCTGCACACTGCAGTACTCTGCTCTGCCCTCAACAGGGCAGAGCAGTGCACCTGCGCTGGAGCCACTACATGAAGGCAAGAAGAGGACGGCATCCTATGAAGATGGGAGGAGCCGGACCGGTGAGTATAATCTAACGTTTTTTTCTTATCTTTCAGGTTACACCCGGGGCTTATCTGCTTATCTAGATTATACTCAGATAGGGGACGCAGGGCGCATGCAGCCTCATGCGCCGGTGGGCGGAGCTACCGGCGTGGGCGCATCAGGGGGCGGGGCTTAGCGGCGGCCGTGCGCAGGCCGTCGCTGCGCTCCAAAACGCTAGTGTGAAACTAGCCTTACATGATGCGATTTGGAGAGCCAAATAATTTATACAATTGGTACATCAGGGCATGAATGTGATGTTGGAGACACTCTAACTGATGCATTAATGATTCAATATGGTTTATTAAATAGGGTTTCTGTCATCAGGATTTTATACCCTTAATAGCATGTTTGTAAAGGTGCTTTAATGCCGATTATGCTGATTAAATCTTAAATATGTGTGCAGAATTATATTTTTCTGTTTCAGAGAAATCCAGAGTTTACATTTATTTTGTTAATGAGCCACAATTGCAGTGGGGAGGTACACTGCACTTACAGATCTCCTACCTCTCTCCCCACTTCCCACCTGCCACATGCCTCCAGGCTCTGGCTGACATGTCACTCCTGCTTCAATGACCTGCCTTCAATGCCCGAGATTTCACACAAGTGGCATCATTGCCTGGTGTCGTCTCCTTAGATCCCTTCAGATCAAGAGTTGGCTCTCACATCATCAATAGGACCTTACTGTGCATGTACCACCCCAAATCTCAGAAGCAATACCAGGTCACTGAAGCAAAAGTGACTGTCAGGCAGAGACCGGAGGAAGAAGGGCAAAGGATTAGGGAGAGAGAGAGAGGGGTAGGAGAGCTGTAAGGGCAGTGTCCCACCCAGCTGTACTTGCAGCTCATTAGGATAACACTGAAACACCAAATTTCTCTAAAAAAGAAAAACTAAATTCTACATCTACATAAGGATTTAATCAGCAATAAAGCGCCTTTACACACGTCATTAGTTAGTGGTCTAAAATCCTGATAACAGGTTCCCTCTAAATACACTTGTTGGAATCTTTACGTAAAAGTTGCCAGGTGACATCTTTAACCTTAAAGAGACTACAATCACGGTGCGCCAGAACCTTATGAGTGTAATTGCAGGTTGTGGCTGAAAACATCAGCCGTTGTATAAGAAAGCATCATTTTTTTTGTATATCACTCCAACTGATCTATGTCCCTATCAGTTCATGCACATGACAGTCAAAACCTGAAGAGTGCTATCCTTCGTTTTGATGGATAGCACTCGTCCCCCCACGTTATTTTATGGGGCAATGTACATATTTGATTTTTTCCTTGGACTGAGTCAGTCCGTTGAAAGAATCGCACTATGCACAGTTTGCCTCCGAGAATCGAATGGAGTTCACCCAGGGCCGCCGTCAGGGAACTACTGCCATTATTGTTGTAAGGGGACTGGTGAGCAGAGGAGGGCCCCCTTTTCTTTCTGCTTGAGTACAATTGTCTCCAGTGAGAATAGCTATTGCAATAAAAATAGCAATAGCTATTGACTATTTGAGATAACTGTTTGGAGGAATGTTATGCCCAGTAGCTCCTGGTAAAGACTACATGTGACATTCCCCAGATAAATCACATTTTTTAGGAAACGCGTTGGAAGGCACACAGGATCAATCCCGGGCTGGCTAGTATGTACAGGGCTAGCTGTGGACTGTCCTTGTAAGGGAGTCTCGGGTGCCAGGGTCAGCCTAATAACAAGGACTGACAGGGATAATACCGGGACCCCTGTTCTATAAGTGGCAGAGGAATGAGGAGAGGAGAAGCACAAAGAGAACAACATCCGGTGAGATTGTTTCTTTTTATTACCTCTGCAATCTGCATTATATATCTGGCATATAGCCAGCAATTTATTTGCATCCTGTTTTAAGAATATGGACATGCTAGCCCCTCATATTACATGTCCACTGTCATAAATAACTTTTATTCCCAAACAGGGAGATGGGCTCTGCTTATATGGTAAAGGGATATGTTTGTTGGTGTTTTTTGATATCACTGTTTGCACAGATATTTTATATATGAGGTTTGAAACCTTTTTTATGATTAATTAAGTAAAGGTTAAGTTTTAATTCTGTATTTTTTTCTATTTTCTCTGAATATACTGTGGATTTCTGGTGGTGGGGGAATATATTATATCTCTTCACCTTCCTTCCAGCTATTTTTGCACTTGTCCCCAGTGGCAGGATCCTGCCTGTTCAGTAACTGAACGTGCATCTGAAGACGCACGTTCAGTTGAAATCTATTGCCAGTGGCTTCCCACACGGCAATAGTTAACAGTAGCCAGGCAATCACAGACTGGCAGCTGACGTTGGCGCGCACATCACCGACATTGGCACCTCATATGGATGAGGGAGAAGATGCCGCTGGACTGAGGTCGGGTAAGGAAATTTTTTTTTTAAACTTTTTTGTAAAGCAGCACTATGGGGGGCAGGTTGGAGAGACATGTGGACAAAACTGAGACAAATGAGAGCAGGATGGAGACATATAGGGGCAGAATGGAGACAAATGAAGGCAGAATGGGGACATGGGGGGCAGAATGGATACAAATGGAGCATAATGGAGACACATGGGGCAAAATGAAGACAGGGAGGCAGAATAGAGACAAATGGGGACAGACTGGAGACACGTTGGTCAGAATGGATACATAGGACAGAATGGAGACACATGGAGTTGAAGACATAAGAAGCCAGGAATGGGAGAACACAAGGGACCAGGAAGGAGAGAATACAAGGGACCAGGAAGGAGAGAACTACATCATAGTGGTTTGGTCCTGATGAAGAATAAACAGCATTCGTGCTTTAACCTTGTGTGACTACACATTTGAACCACCGTATTCCTCTTTTTCTGCATGTCATTTTATTGGAAGCCCAGCAGCAGCCTTTACATGCTTTTATAGAAAGATCAGATGAGTGTGCCTATAATGTTTTATTTCCTTTGTTTATCAGATAAGACCCTATTTGCGCTTTCTGATCAGAACAAAAGATGATGGCTATATATGTGATATGGTGTTTGATGGAAACTGTTAAAGATTGATTGGTGAGGAAGTGGTGCTTAAGTGGAGTTTTTTGAAGAGTGGGTGGTGGGACTATGGAAACTTTGAGGGGAGGAGGTGGAGGCAGAGCTGGGGTGCAGCCTCATGGGGGCCCAAAAATGTTGCCAGTATGGGGCCCTGAAATTCCTGGTGGCAGCCTTACACTCACCCACTCCATTCTATGGTTCTGAAAAAAAAAATCAGACCTCACGCGGATGACATCCAAGTGCGGTCCGATTATCACGGACTGACAAATATAGAGAAGGTGGAGAAACTTTTTTCTCCTCCTCTGAAAAAATCAGATTACACTCTGATCAACCTCAGATCAGAGTGTGATTAGCCTAATTAAACTGATTTTCTCAGATGAGAAAAAAACGGTTGTGTGACCCCAGTCTTATAGCCAGTCTTGATGAGGGGGCAGGCTGGAGTCAGACGCTCCTGATTCATGAAGAGTCACACGCCACTTAATGAATCGAGAGTCTGAAAAGTGGAGTGCACCTCTGTGAGCACCTCACCACAAATTTTACTCCAATTACAGAGTTATGAATTTGTCAAGAGGATGTTGCCCCATCCTGCCACATGCCCGCCTACTTTTTCAGAGCTGGGTGAAAATGGAGTGAGAATGCCAAAAGTTGCAAAATTTGACTGTAGGCTCACAATGCCCACCAATTTTGTGAGTTTTCAAAAAAATTTATGCCAGAATTCTGTGGTAAAATCTTTGATAAATTGAGGCCTACGTGTGTTGTGACAAACATTGGTTGATTCCCCTCCGATTCTTGATCTCTCGTGTAAAAATCGCATCAGGTGAAGGAAACACAACTTGCCTTTATTACGCAAGATATATAGAGCCTAGCCTAACTTCAGATCATCTCGAGCATTTCATTACCTCTCATGCTTCCATGTTACTGACAAATACATTGAATTAACAACATAATACGTGTCTAGCCTTCCCTTCTGATGATTGGCTGGACAGTTTCCCTTAATTGTTTCTTATAAGTGAATCTGTGTTTCTATTATATATTAGTTGAAACACCTGGAAATATGTGATAAGCTCATTTACCATGCATTTCACCAGCAATTGTTTTTCAGTACAATAGCCTATTTTTGCCTTTGGAAATTAAAATCTAGGTCACATCTGGTAGTCAAAAGACTCCTTCTAAGCAATTTATTCACAAAGTGGGAAGCAGCTGAGTATCATACCACTGGCATCCACATTTAATATCTGCCTAAATGAGATAACCAGTGCCTTGCAGCGGCTACTGTCTTAGCTTTCCCAGTTCTTTATTTCTAAAGTCCTGTTTACACTGTTTATCGTATAATGTGATGGAATGTCAAATCCACATCTAATGGAATATCCATTCTCTTTTCTAAATAAATATAAGATGAAAAATAAAAGAGACGCAATGTTCAATTCTCTCCCTTGCAATCCTTTTTCTTGCATTTTGTTTTATTTTTTTTACCAAGCCTCCAATTTTTTAATCAAAGTGTGACAGTATTCATCATGTGAGTTGTCACAAAGAAGAAAGATGGTTTGGAAATTGGAATTTACTTCAGAAAGTCTGAAAATGATTCCTTTTTTACAAGGCGTATCCCTAGATCGCATATTTAATAAGATTCAGTGATGCGCAGCAGAATGAATGACTTTGCAAAACTTTACTGTTTTTTTTTTTTTTACTTCTCCCTATAAAATGTACTTAAAGTTGGTCAATTTGCTTTACTATATACATTTTTTTACTGTATTGAAAGGAATAGTTGAGATTTTCAATGTATTTGGCTTCTTAAAAAAAAAAGTATGTTTTTTCTTGACTTGCCTTAAAGGCTATGTCCAACTTTGCAATATTTTTCGTCTTATTTTATATAAAATAAAAAAAGTGAAGTAACTCTGCAAACTTTGCAATGTGTCTAGCCTATGTGTCTCTACGGCAACAGACAACAAATAAACCACTACGTAGTCTGAGTCTGCAGTCATAGATTACAATGGAGTCCTAGCACACCTTCTGTGAATTAGGCTTTTATTTTAACCAACTCATAGGACGCGTTTCAGCCCATCACCGGCTTTTACCCTTAATCACCAATTGCCGATCCACCTTTGGATTCCTGATTCTGCAGTCACACTCCCTCTTATGTGCTCCCTACTTCTTGCTAACCTACTAAATGTATAGAATTGACAGAAGGAAATATGGCTGTACGATCAAATTATACAGGGCAGTTGACAGGCTGTTTTGTATCTGCAGGTGTTCACGGCAACCAATAGCCACTGCTGAAAATGGTGGGAAGAGGAAATCGGAAGTGCGACCTAATAAATTCAAGGGACCATTTAGTCAGATGGAACAATATTGTTTTGTGCTACTTGGGTTCCTACGAGAGCAGGTCAGGTCGGTCCTAATAATATTCGTGGATGACCGGTTGGAATGGCAGCACATTGTCTACCATCAGTAATGCTCAACAGTGGAATGTGAAAATTTGAGATACGTTTTATAATCTAATGGAAATCCTTCCAAGAACAGTATAGACTGGAACTCGATGTTCTACAAGCACACATGGCTGCGATGTCTGGGTTTTATTTTCTCACAATAAACAGTACCAGAACTACAAGGGCTAATTTTTTTTAAGAGACACCAGGAGACACTCTAACTAGTCTGTATTATGCATCTACTGGAGTTAAACGGAATCTGTAACATGATTTTCATACTATAAACCTCTACTATAGCATTATACAAGTCCGCGTGCAGATGAAGGTGAAGAGAATATATTGTACTTTTTTTGCACCAGATTGAGTCAAAGTTGGCTTAGAAACAATGGTGTGTGGCACATCAATCAAGCATGGCGGAGCATTGGACTGCATGACTGAAGCTCACAGATGAGATGTAATAAGTATATATAATGTGAGCAGTATTATTCCTTCATTTTGTACATATTACAAACCACTATGGCTGTGGTTTGAGGTAGGACAATTGCTGTACATGTTCCAGCTGAGTGAAACATGATGTTCCACACAATATTATGTGCATCCCAGTCCCCAATACAATTTAGTGACGTTTAGATTGCAACTTAAAGGGAATTTGTCAGCAGGTTTTTGCTATGTAATCTGATGGCAGCATGAGGTAGCGGCTCAGACAATGATTTCAGAGAGGTGTCATTTATTAGGCTGTGTGATGTTGCTTCGATACAATGAAGGTTTTACCAACAAGAGATTACCACTGCCAGGACTCGTGCCCACATGAGCCCTGGTACAAGCATGCCTCCAACACTGATTAGTAGCTTACTATCAATATACAATGTGATCAGAAAGCTGTGGTGGGGGCAGTATTCAGAACTCTGCTTGTATCACAACTGTATCACCAAGTAAACTACCGTATTTTTTCGGATTGTAAGACGCACTTTTTTCCTTCAAATTTGGAGGGGAAATGGGGGTGCATCATATAATTCAAATATACCTTACCGGCCATGGTGAAGCAGGGTCCCAGGGTCCCTGCTGGAGGAGGCAAGAGTGGCATGTTGCTGCAGGCCGCAGGGATGAGGGGCTGTTTGGAGGTGCGACACTGCGGGTGTTCGGTGGTGCAGGGGCTCCGCCGACATTTTGTGAAAGCCCGAAGCCACTACACTTCCATGGTTTACATTGCGGTGGACTAAGGGAAAATGGCAGCGCATGCACACATGGGGATCTTGGCACCAAGATCTCGGGAGATGAGATCTCAGCGCCAAGATCTCCATCTGCGCATGCGCCGCCCCTGGGGGCCATTTTCCCAGAGTCCACCACAAAGTAAAACCATGGAAGTACGGGGGCTCCGGGCTTTCACAAAATGTCGGCGGAGCTCCCACACCACTGAACACTTGCAGCATCACACATCTGAACACCCCTTTCTCCCAGTCTGGGGTCTGCACCATCACCCTACTCCTGCCTCTGTCAGCAGCGACCCTGGGACCTCGCTTCACTGCAGTCACCACCTCCGGTAGGCAATAAGATGCATGGATTATAAGAAGCACCACCATTTTATTAAAAAAAAGTTGTTTTTCTCCTCAAAATTTTGGGGTGCGTCTTATAATCCGGTGCGTCTTATAAACCGCTAAATACGGTAAGTGATATATCGCTGGAATCAGGATCTCTTCTCCTACAGTATTTTGGTGTCAGATGAGGTAGCAAAAGCCTGCTGACAGATTCCCCTTAAATCTTACACTAAATGCAAGATGCAATAGTAAGGAGCACAAGGCTGTATGCAGATGTGGCAGCTCTTCTCTACTTTATGTATGCTTTATGCTGCTGTATATTTGACAGGAGGCATACTTTTTTTTTAATAATGGTCATTTGATGATGAATTACAAAATGTATACAAACAAATGCACGACTATATGCATTCTGCCAAAATGACGACTGTGTGAACAAAGCCTCACAGAGACTGTTCTAAATTGTACACTTGCTTCAACAAATGATTAGTACTTTACATAAGACATTCTCCTTTCTATGGAGCAAGTAAGTGAATTCCTACTTGTCTTACTAAGTTCTGAGTGAAGAATATATTTCCCTGCTCTATCAGTCAGCAAGGCACGGCACTTTGATGTGCAGCAATGTCACTTGTGACTTATTGCCTCTTTATGCATGTAATGTTTATCATTTTGTGCCGTGACAGTTTCATCTATAAAGCAATATACTAACAAGAAAATGAGTATTCAGGAGTTTCATGATTGCAGATTTTTCCTTCTGCTCAAAAAATCCAGTGTCAAATTGTGTTCTAGGAATTGTGAAGTAACACTGAGAATATAGTTTATCCAAGACAGAGGAATTCAACACTTTCCTCATACATTGGGGGGATTTTTGAAGGTTGGCATTTTGTAAGCCAGTCTGGAATCCGTAGACTACTAGACTTAAAGGGAATCTGTCACCTGAATTTGGTGGGCTATTTAAATGACTTCAGTCTGGTCCGATGGGGCGGTGTTTCCTATCCATTCCTCCTCCCAATCCTTGGCCACCGTCCGCAATATTTTCTGGAATTGGAGTAGCTGTCCGCCATAGTCCGCGCGTGCGCAAATCAATCTTGCCTCGCGCCCGTGCATTATGCTTTGCCTGACTGCGGGCAAAGCCTAAAAGCATTACTGCGCATGCGCCAGTTAACTATGTCCCGGAACACAGCGAAATACTTCCGGGTCATAGTTATCCGGCGCATGTGCAGTAATTCTTTTAGGCTTTGCCCGCAGTTGGGCAAAGCATACTGCGCGTGCGTGAGGCAAGATGGCATTGCACACGCACGGACTATGGCGGACACCTACTCCAATTCCAGAAATTATTGAGGACGGCGGCCAAGGATGGGGAGGAGGAATGGAGAGGAAACACCACCCATCGGACCGGACTGAAGTCATTTAAATAGCCTGCCAAATTCAGGTGACAGATTCCCTTTAAGTCCGAGCCTATTTTACTAAGTCCTATCTACTTTTAATAAGAGTGATGATGGGTCTGGTGCAAAAGGTGGCAAAATTTTGTGCAACTGCCATTCCCGACAAATTGCGTAACTTTTTGAAGCTAGAAAACTGACTTAGAGGGAATAATAAGTTCAATAGTTTACTCCCCTGCTGTTTTTATGGTGTAAACGAGAGCATCAAAAACAGTGCAGACTTTTCCACTCAACCCACAAAAATTCTTTGTATTAAATGCTTTAAATAATGCACAATAAATTTTAAAGTATCATCTAATCTAAAAATAAAAAACTAATGACAATACTATTAAAATGTTACAAAAAGATTGTCCATTGTCAAAAATTCCATGTTTAAAGGGAATCTGTCAGCAGGTCTCTGCTATATAATCTATAATCTGAGAGCAGCAAGAAGTAGGGGATGATGAGAGTCTGATTCAAGCGATGTGTCACTTACTAGGCTGTGTGCTGTTGTATCAATGAAATCAGTGTTTTATAAGCAGGAGATTATCACTACAAGACTAGATGTCTCGTGCCTACTAGTCAACTGCTCTTTGCAACCCTGCCCTTAAAAATCCATTAGTAGCTTTCTGTCAATGGACAGTGTAAACAGAAATCTACCAATCAGTAGTGTAGGCGGGGTTATACAGATAGTTTAAGTTTTCTCTGCTGCAGATATAAGTGATACATCGTTGGAATTTGGGTCTCTGCGTGTACAGCAAAAATCTGGTGAGAGAATCCCTTTAATGAGAAGTGAAGGCAGCTTGATGTTAGCTACATGGGAGTTGTGATGTTGGTTTAATTGTTACCTCGATGGTACCCTTGTCAATTTAAAGAATACACATCATATGTACCTCGGTATGCCTTTGCTTTATTATATATTAATGCAACAAAAAGAACAATCCATGCGCTGATATAATATTCCATTGACCAGCAGAAGTGATAAGTGAAAAGTTGTTTCCAGGAAATCCTTAAAATGCCGACATGAAACCAATCCAAGAGGTCTGAATACATCCTTATCCCATAACTCGGCCCACCCTGCCCCTGTATCTGGGGATGTAATGAAGGAATAATATTGGTTTGCTGCCGTTCCTCTCTTTTCAGCAGATTTAAAATGAATGTATTTAGTTTTTCTAAGAAAATATTGTGCATTAATGTAAGCAAGTCTGGATGTTTTTCCATATCATGGTTACAAAATGCACGGTGACCCATTCATGAATGATTTGTCACTGTCCAAAAATGTTGTCTGCAGAAGGCAGATAATACATGAGTTTCACGGAGACAATTCATTTCCTGTGCGCTCGGCAGCAGAAATATGCTTCAGAAGCAAGCGGGCTTTCTGGAAACTTTTGCCCTCATTTCTTTCTATATAATATTAGATTTGAAAACTATAAATGCAATGAAAACATGACAACAAATGAACAATTTGTCTTTATAATGTGTAATTATCTTTACTGGAACTCAAATGTGGATCCCACCAACAATGGCCATCAGATTGATAAATTCGGACAATTATAAGGAGTGGTAATGCTAATGATTCCGCAAAAAGGTTAATGCAATTTGCATCCATAATTTTTTTGGTGATACTTTTTTAATTGTCAGTGTGTGTTAACATAATAAAGCACACCATGTATAACTATGCAGTTAGGTTATATGTGTGTATACTGTCCATGTAGCTGTCCCTTACATAGGCATTATCCATCTTTCTATCAATCAATATATTGATCTATCTATCCCCTATCTATCTATCTATCTATCTATCCCATATCTATCTCATATCTATCTATCTCATATCTGGCTATCTCTCTGTCTATCTTTATCTATCTATCTATCTCATATCTATCTATCCAATATCCATCTCTCTCTATCTATCTATCCCATATCTATCTATCTCTCATATCTATCTATCTATCACATACCTATGTATGTATCTATCTATCTCTCTATCTATCTTTATCTATCTCTCTTTATCTATCTATCTACAGTCATATGTTAAAGTTTGGGCACCCCTATTAATGTTAACCTTTTTTCTTTATAACAATTTTGGTTTTTGCAACAGCTATTTCAGTTTCACATATCTAATAACTGATGGACTCAGTTATATTTCTGGATTCAAATGAGGTTTATTGTACTAACAGAAAATGTGCAATCTGCATTTAAACAAAATTTGACCAGTGCAAAAGTATGGGCACCCTTATCATTTTCTTGATTTGAACACTCCTAACTACTTTTTACTGACTTCCTGAAGCACTAAATTGGTTTTGTAACCTCATTGAGCTTTGAACTTCATAGCCAGGTGTATCAAATCATGAGAAAAGGTATTTAAGGTGGCCACTTGCAAGTAGTTCTCCTATTTGATTCTCCTATGAAGAGTGGCATCATGGGCTCCTCAAAACAACTCTCAAACGATCTGAAAACAAAGATTATTCGACATAGCTTTTCAGGGGAAGGATACAAAAAGTTGTCTCAGAGATTTAACCTGTCAGTTTCCACTGTGAGGAACATAGTAAGGAAATGGAAGAACACAGGTACAGTTCTTGTTAAGCCCAGAAGTGGCAGGCCAAGAAAAATATCAGAAAGGCAGAGAAGAAGAATGGTGAGAACAGTCAAGGACAATCCACAGACCACCTCCAAAGACCTGCAGCATCATCTTGCTGCAGATGGTGTCACTGTGCATCGGTCAACAATACAGTGCACTTTGCACAAGAAGCTGTATGGGAGAGTGATGTGAAAGAAGCCGTTTCTGCAATCACGCCACAAACAGAGTCGCCTGAGGTATGCAAAAGCACATTTGGACAAGCCAGTTACATTTTGGAAGAAGGTCCTGTGGACTGATGAAACAAAGATTGAGTTGTTTGGTCATACAAAAAGGCGTTATGCATGGAGGCTAAAAAACACAGCATTCCAAGAAAAACACTTGCTACCCACAGTAAAATTTGGTGGAGGTTCCATCATGCTTTGGGGCTGTGTGGCCAATGCCGGCACCGGGAATCTTGTTAAAGTTGAGGGTCGCATGGATTCAACTCAGTATCAGCAGATTCTTGACAATAATGTGCAAGAATCAGTGACGAAGTTGAAGTTACGCAGGGGATGGATATTTCAGCAAGACAATGATCCAAAACACCGCTCCAAATCTACTCAGGCATTCATGCAGAGGAACAATTACAATGTTCTGGAATGGCCATCCCAGTCCCCAGACCTGAATATCATTGAACATCTGTTGGATGATTTGAAGCGGGCTGTCCATGCTCGGCGACCATCAAACTTAACTGAACTGGAATTGTTTTGTAAACAGGAAAGGTCACAAATACCTTCATCCAGGATCCAGGAACTCATTAATAGCTACAGGAAGCGACTAGAGGCTGTTATTTTTGCAAAAGGAGGATCTACGAAATATTAATGTCACTTTTATGTTGAGGTGCCCATACTTTTGCACCGGTCAAATTTTGTTTAAATGCAGATTACACATTTTCTGTTAGTACAATAAACCTCATTTGAATCCAGAAATATAACTGAGTCCATCAGTTATTAGATATATGAAACTGAAATAGCTGTTGCAAAAACCAAAATTGTTATAAAGAAAAAAGGTTAACATTAATAGGGGTGGCCAAAGTTTAACATATGACTGTATCTCATATCTATCTATCTATCTATCTATCTATCTATCTATCTAGCTATCCCATATCCATCTCTCTCTATTTATCTATCCCATATCTATCTATCTATCTATCTATCCCATATCTATCTATCCATCCCATATCTATCTCATATCTATCTATCCCCTATCCCATATCTATCTATCTATCTATCCCATACCTATGTATGTATCTATCTCTCTGTCTATCAATCTCTCTATGTTTATCTATCTCTCTTTATCTATCTATGTATCTCATATCTATCTATCTATCTATCCCATATCTATCTATCTATCTATCTATCTCATATCTATCTATCTAGCTATCTATCCCATATCTATCTATCTATCCCATATATATCTATCTATCTACCTACAGTATCTATCTACAGTATCTATCTATCTATCCCATATCTATCTATCTATCTATCCCATATCTATCTATCCCATATCTATCTATCATCCCATATCTATCCATCTATCCATCCCATATCTATCTATCTATCTATCGATCGATCTATCTATCTCATATCTATCTATCTATCTATCTATCGATCGATCTCATATCTATCTCTCTATCTATCTATCTAATCTTGCCATATGCTACATAATGTTTGAGGATCTTCGTTTAAAATTATTTTATGTGTCACTCCAAAAAAACTAACACAAAATAACCATATATTAATTTACAGTTCTGTTACTGGTGACACTTAGCAATAAAAGACTACTGTATACTGTACTGTTACTAGGGTAATCATTTTGCTAAGGTGGCAAAATTACCCAAAATATATTTATGGAGCGTCATACATTTTTTTTCTTGTGAACCCTATATTCAGAATTCAAACATTAAAACCATTACTTTCCATGTAGCATCAATACAGTCATGGTTAAAAGTTTTGAGAATGACACAAATATTATATTTTCACATGATCTGCTGGCCTCTGGTTTTTATGTGTGTTTGTCAGATGTTTTTATCACATACAGAAATATAATTGCAATCATATTATGAGTAGCAAAAGGTTATATTGACAGTTAGAATGAGTTAATGCAGCAAGTCAATATTTGCAGTGTTGACCCTTCTTCAGGACCTCAGCAATTCTCCCTGGCATGCCCTCAATCAACTTCTGGATCAAATCCTGACTGATAGCAGTCCATTCTTGCAAAATCAATGCTTTTATTTTGTCTGAATTTGAAGGTTTTTGTTTGTCCACCCGTCTCTTGATGATTGACCACAAGTTCTCAATGGGATTAAGATCTGAGGAGTTTCCAGGCCATGGTCCCAAAATCTCTATGTTTTGTTCCCTGAGCCATTTAGTTATCACCTTTGCTATATGGCAAGGTGCTCCATCATGTTGAAAAAGGCATTGTTGATCGCCAAACTGCTCTTGGACGGTTGGGAGAAGTTGCTCTTGGAGGACATTCTGGTACCATTCTTTATTCATGGCTGTGTTTTTAGGCAAGACTGAGAGAGAGCCCATTCCCTTGGCTGAGAAGCAACCCCACACATGAATGGTCTCAGAATGCTTGACAGTTGGCATGAGACAAGACTGGTGGTAGCGCTCACCTGGTCTTCTCCGAATAAGCCGTTTTCCAGATGTCCCAAACAATCGAAAAGGGGATTCATCAGAGAAAATGACTTTACCCCAGTCCTCAGCAGTCCACTCCCTGTACCTCTTGCAGAATATCAGTCTGTCCATGATGTTTTTCCTGGAGAGAAGTGGCTTCTTTGCTGCCCTCCTTGAGACCAGGCCTTGCTCCAAGAGTCTCCACCTCACAGTGCGTGCAGATGCACTCACACCTGCCTGCTGCCATTCCTGAGCAAGCTCTGCACTGCTGGTAGCCCGATCCCGCAGCTGAAACACTTTTAAGAGACGGTCCTGGCGCTTGCTGGTAGCCCGATCCCGCAGCTGAAACACTTTTAAGAGACGGTCCTGGCGCTTGCTGGTCTTTCTTGGGCACCCTGGAGCCTTTTTGGCAACAAGGGAACCTCTCTCCTTGAAGTTCTTGATGATGCGATAGATTGTTGACTGAGGTGCAATCTTTCTAGCTCCGATACTCTTCCCTGTTAGGCCATTTTTGTGCAGTGCAATGATGACTGCACGTGTTTCTTTAGAGATAACCATGGTTAACAGAAGAGAAACAATGATGCCAAGCACCAGCCTCCTTTTAAAGTGTCCAGTGGTGTCATTCTTACTTAATCATGACAGATTGATCTCCAGCCCTGTCCTCATCAACACCCACACCCTGTGTTAATGGAGCGATCACTGAAACGATGTTAGCTGGTCCTTTTAAGGCAGGGCTGCAATGATGTTGAAATGTGTTTTGGGGGATAAAGTTCATTTTCTAGGCAAATATTGACTTTGCAAGTAATTGCTGTTAAGCTGATCACTCTTTATAACATTCTGGAGTATATGCAAATTGCCATTAGAAAAAATGAAGCAGTAGACTTTGTAAAAATTAATATTTGTGTCATTCTCAAAACTTTTGGCCATGACTGTACATGTGGAAAGGACATACGGTATATAACCACTTGGGGTACCATAATATATTGTCCATAAAAGTATACCATTTTTACCTTAATTGATAAAAAATTCATGTAGGGGGTGGCTTGCATGGTAAAATTAGAAGATTAAACCCGGTATACATCTAGTATGTATGCATTTGTAAGAACATTATCCATTGTCTGCTGTTTTTATACAGATTTACTCGTTCCGGTGTTATTTTGCAGAATGACTACGCTAGCCACCAGGTGTTGTCACAAGTCTGTATGCCTATATCTCTCTGAGCAAAGACAGACACAGAATTGTACATTCTATACATTATACTTGGAATATTTTTCTACATTAACTGTTATATAGTAAGGTATTATTTTCAATAGAAATTTTACTAATTTATATTATTGTGTTTCTAACAATTACTCCAACCATATAAATACCTGGAGCTTATATTATAGAGCAGCAGTCTCGACATCTTGCTAAACATCTACACCTACATACATTTAGGAGGAAAATTTTGGCCTGTTTATGACCACTGATCGACTGTCACGTGTCCTACGGATGCTGTGAGTGACCGCTCAGCCACCCTATGGATAGCAGGGGAGTGTCGGGATGTCAGTGCTGTGCATTACAGCTCAGCTAGTTCATGGATAGCAGGGAAATCAGGATGTCAGTGTAGTGTATGGGTTTCTTCTAGGTGTTTTCCTTTCTATGTAATTGCCAAGCTATTTAGCTAGCTGGCAATATTTGGTAATTGCCAATTGTAGCTTCAGCTCAGTGGAGTGTTTACTCCACTGTGTGGTCTGTATTCTGATCTTTTATTGCCGGACTTTGGATTTGCCTTTTGATTACCTATTTGTATATCCCTTTTGCCTTTGACACAATCTGACCTCAATTACCAGATCATACACTTTGTCCCTGACTTTCCATTTATCTTAAATTTTGTCTTTGACATACCTTCCTGGGTTTTGACCTTGGAACTTTTGACTATTCCACCATACAGCTAGTCCATGCGTAATGGCTAGTGTAACATTGACTACATACAAGTGATCGTTTATTGGTATGTTTTCCCAGGTCAACAAAAAATGATGGAAACAAAAGAATACAATTGAGCTGTCCCCATGCAGCCTCATGCTATCAGCAGCATATTCCCTGTTTACCCAGGGTGATGTGCTGCTAATAATGATAATTTTTATACTAGAATAATCTGATTACAGAACAACTAAGTGTTTTGCTTGTTTGCAAAATGATTGCTGGCATGTTCACAAGGCCGTCAATCAGGAACGAGCATTCTTATACTCCCCTTTGCTGACTATTGCTTCTTCTAAATAGGCCTTATGTCGAAGCTGACACACAGATCAATGATTTCTACTGAAAGATGTGCATGTCAATGGTTCACTCAGAAGGCGAATCCAAGATCGGTGAAGTAATCAAAGTTTTTTGCATCCAATTTGGATTTCTGTTTCTGTACTATACCCATCTGCCACAATCAATTGCAGTGATATAAGGCCATGACTTATACTTTACATTCTCCTTGTTAAGAAACAAAATGAATTCTAAATAGAAACAATGGCAATAATGTCACTGTGAGATTATTTAACAGAGCAATAAATTGATATGTTAATAACTCTTAATCTCTTATTTCTACAAAATCTGATTAAAGGGAAACTGTCACCAGGTTATTGCAAATGTAATCTGAGAGCACAATAATCTATGAACACAGACCCTGATTACAGGGATGTGTCACTTACTGGGCTATGTTCTGCAATTTCAATACAATCAGTGTTTTACCAGCAGGAGATGATCACTACAGGACTAGGTGTCTCGTGCTTCCTAGTCAACTGTTCTTTGTGACCCCACCCCAACAGATTTCTGCCAATGGACAGTGTAAAAAGAAATCTGCCAAACAGTGGTGTGGGCAGGGTTATGTAGAGCTCAGCATCAGAGAGCTGCTAGATATGCAGCCCAAAAATCTGTGATTTTATCACAACTGCTGCATCCATTAAACTAAGTGATACATAGCTGGAATTGGTGTCTCTGTACATTCAGCAAAAACCTGGTGACTGATTCACTTTAATGAGCAGTGAAAGCATAATGTATGAACACAGACCCTTAATTACAGTGATGTGTCACTTAATGGGCTATGTTCTGCTATTTCAATGCAATCAGTGTTCTATCAGCAGGAGATGATCACTACAGGACAAGCTTCCTCATGCCGCCTAGTCCAACCATGCTCCCAGCACTTATTAGCACCACTCTGTCACTATACATTGTATTGAAAGCTGTGGCATGGCAATTATACACAGCTCAACAACTGGGCTCTGCTAGATCTGCAGCAGAGAAAATGCTGACTATCTTAACTGCTGCACCCAAGAAACTAAGTGACACATTGCTGGAATCAGGGTCTCTGTCAATATCTCATGCTGCTCTCAAATTACATAGAAAAATCTTGTAGACAGATTCATTTTTAATGCCATCCTATCCTTATTTCCGATATTTCTCACATCCTAAGAACCCCCTACTACCATTTCTACTTGTTTGGTGGATGTAAACTATGTTGTACTTCTTGTCCAAAGCTATAGTATATTCTGGCCTACGTGTGCTGACCATCGCTTCTGTAAAAGTAACTGGTGTTTCTACTGTTGTCACTTGGGAAATCTGTGAGCGGATTTAAAAGAACCCCTGGATCAGGGAAACTGTGCATGGGAAACACTGATTTATGATATCTTTGGTTTTCTGAGCACAATGACGATATTTCCTGGTAATTACATTTTTCACCATATGTGTACACAGCTATAAAATAACAGATCACGAGAAGCTTCAAAAAAAAGAACATCTCACACAATACACACATAATAATTGCATGCAGTGAGCAATGTTGATTTATGGCACATAAATGAGATGAATTAATAGTAATACTACAAGAACAAGTGCACAGCTAAAAACGGAGAGAAAAAAAATGAAATGTAAAGAAATGAACGAAAGATTGCAGAATGATCAATGGCAATGACAGTGATGGCGATAAAAGGCAGAAGAAATGAATAGATGAGTTGTGTGTACTTGAATGTCTGACCTGTTAGTTGGTCGTCGCCTGCAGCAGGGGCGATGCGAATGTATGGTGTTGTAAGCTGAGTCACGATTATCGCAGCTAAGGCAAAGGAAGAATTCCGGGTCAGCATGCATGAGGAGGAGAAGAAAAGCCAGACTGAAGCAAGGCCCACAAGAATACGGTTTCACCATCATACTACCAAAACACCACATTTTCTAGCTGAGAGTAGAAAACAGCATGGAGGAGAGGAAAGGAAAAGAGTTCACTGTGGAAATGAGTCAGTAAATCTCGGGTTAGAAATTGTGAATAATGAAGACATGCAATTTACTCTAGGCTCTGACGTCAACTATGTCTCCCATTATTTCTACACTGGCTGTTGTAACAAGGTTATATTTGTGGCTTCATTCACAAAGTCGCAAAGACGATGAAGCACATCAGCTCATGAGCTGGGCGCTAACAGGAAGTGTATAGAGAGCCGGATGTAACAACACACCTACAGCTTGGTCTGGGCTCTATTCTGGTGCACGGTTTTCTTCTCTTGAACATGTTCTTTGGATTTATATCGCTTTTAATGTTGGCTGCTTTGTGGTCCTACGTGTTGTGTAGGAGCAATTACTTGGTATCAAAATACAGCAAAACAAGAGTAAATATTAGACTACTCTACAAGTCTCCTGCCTCCTCCATGTGCAGGTACCCCAGTTAGGAGAATGGTGGCAGAAACTAGGGGAATGTAGGAGTTGTTACACTGTGCTATATTTCTTTCAGGCCATTCCTTTTATTGGCTTAAATGATATTATATTGTTGCATCAATATTAAACATATTATCACTAGTGATGAGCGAATGTGCTTGGTGTTACCCGACCATGCTGGTGTGCTAACAGAGTGTCTTCGGCGTGCTCGAAATATATGTTTGAGTCCCCGCGGCTGTACGTTTCACGACTGTTAGACAGCTGCAACACATCCCGGGAATTGACAGTTTGTTAGGTAATTCCTGTATGTGTTGCGGCTGTCTAACAGTCACGAGACATGTAGCCGCCATTACTTGAAAATATTTTCCGAGCACGCCGAAGACACTCAGTTAGCACACGAGCATGCTCGGGTAACACCTTATCCAAACACATTTGCTCATCTCTAATTATCACCATAACCTTCATTATACACTTATTTATGACAGATATAAAACAGTTGGATCAAAAGCTTCTCTATAGCATGCGGAAAAGTGGCAGATTTAGAAAGCTAGACGTTTAGCAATTTTTCATATTGCAAACATGGTCTAAATTGGCGCTTCCCAAACTCCAGTCCTCGCGGACCCCAACGTCATGTTTTCAGGATTTCCTTAGTATTGCACAGGTGTTGGAAGTATCATCAAGACATCAGAAATTCTGTCACCTGTGCAACACTACGGATTTCCTGAAAACATGACCTGTGGTTGGGCCGTCAGGACAGGGTTTGGGAAACAGATGTCTAAATACACACTTTGGACAAATTAGACGGGTTCACGTCATTTTTAGGCATTGGGTTAAGTGGGACAATGTACAATGTCCGATGGATTGCATATTTTTACATGCATATATTTATGTATAGTGAGTGGACAAAATAAAATAATGAAGGTGAGAAAGAAGATAATAAAATATAGCTAGAGCGTCAAGAAAATCTCTTGCTGAGGAGTCAGGTGCAGTCTACCAGCTGTTATACATGTTCTGTATAGAAGCAATGATTTATATGTAAAATAAAACCTGTCATTTGTTCCATTATATGAACTGGCTCGTTAACCCCTTTAACCCCCAAGGTTTTTTGCACCTTCATGACCAGGCCAAATTTTACAATTCTGACCAGTGTCATTTTATGTGGTAATAACTCTGCAAAGATTCAAGGGATCCAACTGATTCTGAGATTGTTTTTTTCAGAACATATTGTATTTCATGATAGTGGTAAAATTTCTTCGATATAACTTGCGTTCATTTGTGAAAAAAATGGAAATTTGGTGAAAATTTGGAAAATGTTGTAATTTTCAAACTTTTAATTTGCATGCACTTAAAACAGGGAGATATGTCACACAAAAATAGTTAATAAATAAAATTTCCTTCAAGTCTACTTTATATCAGCACAATTTTTGAAACATATTTTTTTGTTAGGCAGTTATAAGGGTTAAAAATGGACCAGAAATCTCTCATTTTTTCATCAAAATTTACAAAACTGTTTTTTTGGGGACCACATAACATTTGAAGTGACTTTGAGGGGTCTATAAGACAGGAAATAGCCAAAAGTGACACCATTCTAAAAACTGCACCCCTCAAGGTGCTCAGAACCACATTCAAGATGATCATTAACCCTTAAGGTGCTTCACAAGAATTTTTAGAATGTGGAAAGAAAAAATTAACATTTAACTTTTTTCACAACAATTTAGACCCCAATTGTTTTATTTTAACAAGGATAACAGAAGAAAATGGACTGCAACATTTGTTGGGCAATTTCTCATGAATATGCTGATACTCCATATGTGGGGGAAACCACTGTTTGGATGCATGGCAGGGCTCGGAAGGGAAGAAGCGTCATATGACTTTTTGAATGCAAAATTTGCTGAAATAATCAGCAGACACCATGTCACGTTTGGAGAGCTCCCGATGTGACTAAGGAGTGGAAACCCACCAGAAATGACACCATTTTGGAAACTAGACCCCTCAGGGAACTTATCTAGATGTGTGGTGAGCACCTTGAATCCCTAGGTGCTTCTCAGAGGTTTATAACATTGAGCCGTGAAAATAACAAAAATAAATTTTTCCTGCAAAAATGTTTTTTAGCCTCAAATTTTGCATTTTCATAAGAGTAACAGGAGAAATTGCAGAATACAATTTGTTGTGCAATTTCTACTGAGTATGCTGATTCTCAAAATGTGGAAGAAAACTACTGTTTTGGCCACACAGTAGAGCTTGGAAGGGAAGGAGAGCTCCTGATATGCCAAAACAGTGGAAACCCCCCACAGGTGACACCATATTTTAAAGTAGAACCCTCAGGGAACTTCTCTAGATGTGTGGTGAGCACCTTGAACCCCCAGGTGCTTCACAAAAATTTCTAACATTGAGCCATGAAAATAAAAAAAATCTAATTTTTCCCACAAAAAAGTTTTTAGCCCAAACTTTAGACTAAATCAGGAGACACTGCACAATACAATTTGATGTGCAATTTCTCCTGAGTATGCTGAAACCCCATATGTGGGGGAAAACTACAGTTTGGGTGCACAGCACAGCTCAGAAAGGAAGGAGTGATGTTTTGGAACGCTGACATTGATGGAATTGTGTGCAGGTGTCATGTTGTGTTTGGGGAGCCCCTGGTGTGCCTAAACAGTGGAAAACCCCCATAAGTGACCCCATTTTAGAAACTAGACCCATCAAGAAATTTAGCTAGACATGTTGTGCGCATCTTGAACCCCAGGTGCTTCACAGAATTTTACAGTGTTGTTCTGTGAAAATGAAAAACAACATTTTTTCACACAAACTTGTTTTAGCCCCAATTTTTTCACTTTTACAAGGACATCAGGAGAAAAAGGGCCCCAAAATTTGTGCAATTTTTCCTGATTACAAAGATACCCCTTGTGTGGTTGAAAACTACTTTTGAGGTACAGTGCAAAGTTTGGAAGGGAAGAAGCAACATATTGGAGTTTGCTGGAATGGTTTGAGGGTGTCATGTCACATTGGCAGAGCCCCTGAGATGCCAGAACAAAAGAAACACCCAATATATGACCTCACTTTGCAAACCACACTCCACCATGAATTCATCTAGGGGTGCAGTGAACATATTGACACCACAGATATGTCACAGACTTTTATACCATTGGGTTGTGAAGAAAAAAGAATTACATTTTTACCACAAAAAAATTGTTTTAGCCCCAGATTTTTCATTTTCACAAGGAGAAACAAGCAAAAACGGCACTAAAATTTATCCTATAATTTCTGCTGAATGTAGAAATACCCCATATGTGGCTGTGCTGTACTGCTTTGCCATACGGCGAGTCTCAGGAACGACGGAGCGTTATTTGCCTCCTGGAGCGTAGATTTTCCTAGAATAGTTTGTGTACTCCATATACAGAGGCCCTCAGTGCTAGAATAGCATCTCCCCTCAAGTGACCCCATTTTGGACATTATACTCCTTTGGGAATTTATCTACACGTGTGTTGACGATTTTGACTCCATGGATGCTTTCCAGAAACAAGAAGCAGTGGATGTTATGGAATAAATTGCAAACTGCAGTTGTAGTGACCATTACACTGTAGTGACCAGTACATTGTGCCCAGATCATGCTTCTGGAGACTCGCATCCGTAAATCAGGTAGGCTGTCATTGCTGCAGAAAAGCCAAACATGTGGACGCTAAATGTGGTTTAGGCACTCCGGGGCTCAGAAGGGAGGTGCGCATTTGGATTTGAGAGCGCAAAATTCACTGGATTTCTTTTGGAGTGCGAAGAGCCATAGCGCTTTTCCAGAACCTTTGTGCTACCAGTGACGTGGAAGCCCTCTACATTTCCGTTAACAGATGGCAGACCTGAGTGGAGACTTTATTTTCTTTTGTGGATGGAGTTGAAACTTTGATTGGGACCATTCTATATAACGTTTCGGATCACATTTATCCTGCGTTCTACACTGAGCACATACTTTGGGGGTAACATCTAAATTTCCAAGTGATGTGATTCAGAAGAAACTCCCAAGTTTTTTTTTTTCTTTTCAGAAATGCACAAAATTGTAGCCGACCGCGCTTTTATGCACGCCTAAAAAGACAGACATCGCAGGATCATAGGTGGCCAGACAGTATCTACAGTGCCTCCATCTGCCTCATTAAAGTGAATCTTCAACTGGGGGTTCCATCTGAATCAAATATTTCAGAGAATTACATGGAAACCCCGATGTAAACGCTCAGCGTAGAGTGCAGGATAAATGTGAGTCTTACAGCGACCTTTGGGAGGCAGAATTAAAAAATCAACAGCAGGTGAAGATTTGGTTTTACTTATTTTTTATGCTGTTCCGTATGCGGTATAAGTGATTAGGCGACTTTATTCTTTGGATCGATGTGATTACAGAGATACCAGATTTATATTGGGTTTTTAGGTTTGGCAACACACTAAAAGACAGTTTTATTGCAAAAACTAGTAAATTAGCTTTCTCACAGAACAAAAGAAACTATCCTGCAAGTACCACTTAAGATAGGTAACTACTCTACAAGTCAATGTCTGACCCTTTAACAATTATTAACGAAAAGCAGAGTCTGGCTGAGTGTGATGCTTTGAGGCAATCAGTGAAAACAGTTATTCTCCTTAAAGGAACCAGCTGAGTAACTACACCAAAGCAGGGCTCCGTGTAGATGAGTAGATAAGTTTCTACATACAATGAGCTGAAAAAATATTCAAACCCTGTGAACTTTTCCACATTTTTTCATGTTACACCCACAAGCATGAATGTATTTTATCAGGATTTTATGTGATATACCTACTTTAACTAGGCCATTCAAACACATGAATATGACTTGATCTAAACAATACCATTATGGCTCTGGCATAATGGAATTGTACTGTTGGGTGATAAACCTCCGCCGTAGTCTCAAGTCTTTTGCAGCCTCTAACAGGTTTTCCTCCAGGATTGCCCTGCATTTAGCTCCTTCAATCTTACAATCAACTCTGCCCAGCTTTCCTGTTCCTGATTAAGAAAAGCATTCCCACAGCATGATGAGGTCACCTCCATGTTTGACGGTTGGGATGGTGTTTTCAGGGTGATGTGGATTGTTAGTTTTTTGCCACACATAGCATTTTGCATTTAGCACAAAAAGTTCTACTTTGGTCTCATCTGATTAGAACACCTTCTTCCACATGCTAGCTGTGTCCCCTACATGGCTTTTTGCAAACTGCAAACAGGTCGTCTTCTCTTGCTTTCACAACTGGCTTTTTTCTTGCCACTCTTCCATGAGGTCCAGATTTGTGGAGTATACGACTTAGATTACGTTCACGTGTTCAGTATTTGGTCAGTATTTTACATCAGTATTCGTAAGCCAAAATCAGGACTGGGTGATAAATACAGATGTGGTGACGGGTTTCTATTATACTTTTCCTCTGATCGTTCCACTCCTGATTGTGGCTCCCAAACACTGAGGTAAAATACTGATCAAATAATGAATATGAGAACGTGGCTACTAGCTGTCCTGTGGCCAGATTCCCCCACCTGAGCTGTGGATCTCTGAAGCCTTCAGAGTGCCAATGGGTCCCTTGGCTGCTTCTCTAATTAGTAATCCCCTTGTTTGGGCTGACAGTTTAGGTGGACAATTGTGTCTTGTTAGGATTGCATTTGTGCCATACCACTTCCATTTATGGATGATTGATTGAACAGTGCTTTGTGAGATGTTCAGACCTTGGGCTAATTTTTGATAACTTAACTCTGCTTTACTCTTCTCCACAACTTTATCCCTGACCTATCTGGTGTGTTCCTTGGATTTCATAACGCTGTTTGATCCCTAATGTTCTCAAACAATCCTCTGAGACCTTCACAGAATAGTTGTAGTTGTACTGAGAATAATAGACACACAGATGGACTAAATTTACTAGTTATATGACGTCTGGAGGAAATTATTCAATCAGGACTTTACCTAGGGGTCTCAGACTACAAAGAGCTGAATAAAAATGCACATCACAATTTTCATATTTGTATTTTTTAAATAATTAGAAAACCATCATTTCCTTAACACTTCACAAATTCTTGCTACTTTGTGTTGGTACATAACATGAAATCCACAAAAAATATATTTAAGTCCATGGGTGTAACATGAAAAATTTAATGGGGTACGAATACTTTTTTAAGGTACTGTAAATCCCTGATCATGTTGCAAGGGTTTGTTAAAGGATTAATTTACATCCCAATCACAATGTGAAACTGTCAACTTCTCTTGAGGCAAAAGTGTCTGCTTGTTACAGGTACAGTCCAGTTATCAGCTGTTTTTTTTTAAATTATTTTTAGTTGGATCTGCAGCAAATTCTACAAGAGGAGCCTTTAACGCAGGTCTGAACAGCACATGCCCTAATACTAATTTTGTGACGCTCTTAGATTTTATAAATTGTTAAAAAAAAGCTGAGAGGTCAAAGACAACAGCTGGAAGATGACATGGAGAGAAGACACAAGAAAATTAAGGACAAACTTTTTCTGAGGGATTTCTAATTTCCACAGAACAGCCTGAAAGCTATTAGAATTGTGGCAACAAGCGAGCGAAATAGATCATCTACCATCTGCAGACAATTAAACTCAGAACCGCTGCTGCATAATATTTAGAAATATCCCTCTGCAGCGTTCATATGGAGTGATGCTACGCGATGATTCAGAGCTAGTTATGTGCCATAAATATCTCAATAGAATCCCACCATTTGCTAGTGGTGTTATGGCTCCCCCATTATATGATGCCAAACAGTAAGACCTGTGCCATTAAATGGTCACTTGTCCTGGAGGTGACGCGGTGCAATTTCAGGTCCCAGAAGTCTTTCTTCCTATCACAAATAGTTACCGTGCGGTCATTTTAATACAGTTCATACAATATGTATAAATCTATCAGCAGTGTAGTTAATGAATTACATTCGCCTTTACTCCCCAAAACTGCCCCTTGGGGTTCCACTAACAAAAAATAAGTCATTCTTCAAAGTATGCTGATGTTAACAGCAAGCAAATGAGAGACTGCAGTTTTCAATCTGCTTTTACATAAAACATATTTTTTGTGTGTAGATACTGGCTGGAAAGCTTTACTGATTTATTCTAATACTATAGCCCTCATTCAACAAAGTCCATTACATTTTGAAAAGTTGCAACATTTTGCAACTTTTGGCGTTTTCACGCCAGTTTTGACCAGCTACGCCAAGATGAGAGGTGCTTAGGTGGGACGGGGATGAGACAGGGAATGGTGATGTCCACTCGTCAAATTCATGGTGGGTGGTAGTGATCCTTTAGCTACAAAGCTTACTCCAGTCTCTGACTGAAATAAGATTTCACGACACTATTCAGACGCACTGGATTCATTAAAGGGAATCTGTTGGTAGGTTTTTGCTATTTAATCTGACAAGCAAAGAGAAATATTATTTAACTGTCCCACACGCACTCAATGGCAATAGAAACAAACAGAGCAAAAAGAAATGTGCTGGGATGAAGTTCAATACAAAGAGTATAAATCTTTATTGATGACACAAAATCAATCTCAGAGGGGATCTGATTTACATGTATACTGGCGCATGACTTATTCCTTTAAAGGATCATACTAAGGACCAGAAGGCACTTACTATGGGTACAAGAAAGCTAAAAAGGAAAGGGTTCTTTACAGTTAGAGCAGTCAGACTGTGGAATGCCCTAACATGAGAGGTAGCAATGGCAGACACTATAACAGCTTTTAAAAAAAGGGCTGGATGGTTTTCTTAGTACACATAACATTTTAGGTTAAAGTTAATTAGTAACAAAATGTACAATTGGTGGAGAAAGGTTGGACTTGATGGACCTAGGTCTTATTTCAACCTATGTAACTATGTAAACTAAAAAGGGAAATGGGGGAGATTGGAAATCCAACATAGCAAAAACAGATATATAAATTTGGGGGTGATCACCAAAGGAGAATAATTAATCTGAAAATTCACCAATACTACTTGTATTGAACCTTGTTTCAGCATTTTTTTGCTTGTTTTCTATGTAATCTGACAGCAGCATGATGTAAGGACAGAGACCCTGATTCCAGCGATGTATCACTTAGTTTACTGGGTGCAGCAGGTATGAAAAAGTTTTTTCTGTTGTAGATTTGAGCCCTGTATAACCTCGCCTACACTTTCTGTGTACAATGCATAGTGACCGAGAGCTGCTAATCAGTGCTGGGGGGTGGAGTTTGACTAGGAGGCACAAGGCTAGTTGTCCTGTAGTAATAATCTCCTGCTGATAAAACATTGATTGTATTGAAACAGCAAAACACAGCACAGTAATTGACATATCACTGATTCAGGTTCTCTGCTCCCATATTATGCTACTCTCAGATTACACGGCTGAAAATCTGCCAACAGATTCCCTTTAAGAAGCGTACGCCTCTTCATGAATCAGGTGCTTCTGACTCCAGCACGCTGGTATTAGTGAATAGGGAGGGAGCTATCTATTTGTATATGTAATTGTATTTTGCATGATATTGGCGTTTGGCTATGATAAATTGCATAGGTAAAAGTTGTAATTGTCTTTTGCCTCCAAAGGGTACTTGCACACATAGCGCATTTGATGTAGATTTTCCACGGAAAGAAATGACATGCTACACACTTAAAAATCTGCACCGCAGGTCAATTTACACATGGAAAATATTTGCAAAGTGTTGATGAGATGGCTAAAATCTCATCTATTTAGCTGCTCTTGAACTATGCAGAGAATAAATGGAAAAACTGCAGCAAATTCGTACAGAGTGCATTTACCTGAATGCTTTGGTTAAAGGGAACTTGTCAACATGAAAATGGAGTCCAATCAGTCGGCTCCATGTTATAGAGCACGGGGAGCTCAGCAGATTGATATATACTTTTGTGAGAAAAGATTCAGTATAACTTGTGTATTTTCCCCTCTCTGCCATCCGATGTACTATCCCATCCATGTGACCTGGGCCTTACTTCCCATGGACGGGATAGTACATTATAGCGATCGGCCGATCGCAGCCGGGTGTCAGCTGATTCTCACAGCTGATACCCGGCACTAAGTGCCAGGCGCGGTCACGGACTGCTCCCAGCACTTTAACCCTCGAAATGCTGCAATCGAACGATCACAGCATTCTGGAGCCGGCACAGGGGCTGACAGACCCTCTGTCTTTGGATTGGAGACCCCGTGGCGTGACGCGGGGTCCCAATCACTGCCATGGAGACCCGATGTCGTCATGATGACATCCAGGTCTCCAGAGCTGAGAGACTTCCTGTCATGCGCAGTGATGATCAGGAAGTCTCTCAAGTCAGTGTAAAATACATGCAGCGCTGACAGCTTCTATAGCATGAAGATCTGCATGCTATAGAAGCGATCAGCCTGCACAAAATGATTGTCCCCTAATGGGACAAAGTGTAAAACATAAAATGAAATAAAAAAAAATAAATAATTGCAAAAGTATTTTTACAAATAAAAATTAATAATTAAAAAATCAATATTTATTCTATCAATAAATAAATATTTGAATGAAAAAAAAATCTAAACAATAAAAGTACACATATTTGGTATCCCCGTGACCGTAATGACCAGACCTATAAAACTGTCCTACTAGTTAACCACTTTAGAGAACACCATAAAAAAACAAGGCAAAAAACAATGCTTTATCATCATACAGCTGAAAAAAAAGTGGAATAACATGTGATCAAAAAGACGGATATAAATAACAATGGTACCGCTGAAAATGTCATCTTGTCCCGCAAAAAACGAGCCGCCATACAGCGTCATCAGTGAAAAAATGAAAAGTTATAGCTGTCAGAATAAAGTGATGCAAAAATAGCTAATTTTTATATCAAATAGTTTTCATTGTATAAAAGTACCAAAACATAAAAAAAAGATATAAATGAGGTATCACTGTAATCGTACTGACCCGAAAAATAAAACCACTTTATCAGTTTTACCACACATGGAACGGTATAAACGCCCCCCCAAAAGAAATTCATGAATTGCTGTTTTTTGTTCATTCTGTCTCCCAAAAATTGAAATAAAAAGTGATCAAAAAATGTCATGTGCCCGAAAATGGTACTAATAAAAACTTCAACTCGTCCCGCAAAAAACAAGACCTCACATGACTCTGTGAGCCAAAATATGGAAAAATTATAGCTCTCAAAATGTGGTGATGCAAAAACTATTTTTTTGCAATAAAAAGCGTCTTTTAGTGTGTGCCAGCAGCCAAACAGAAAAACCCGCTATAACGCCTCTTTCACACATCCTGATATTTCCGGTATCAGAGATGTCAGTGTCCGTGTGTGTAACACTTGCGGCACACGTGTGACATCCATGTGCTGCATTAGTACCACAAGGAAGGGCACCAGGGAAGAAGCCTTACAGTAAGCGCTGTTCCCCGTCACCGGGTGCTGAACATGGCTCACATCATTCTCCCCTGCTCTGCCGGCGAGCAGAGAATGATGAGCGTTACATTATTCCAAACGACAGCAGGTGGGGGCTGTGGAATACCCCGATCATCCTAACCTACTGTCACTGTTATTAGCGACAGCAGGTGTTGGATGATGGGGGTAAAAGTCCCAAAAGCCACCACCTGCTGTTGTTCGGACTTTAATAGAGCGCTCATCAGTCTCCTCTGCTAGCTGGCAGAGCAGGGGAGAATGACAGTTAGCTTCAGCACCAGCCGGGGGGAACAGCGTTTACAGTAGCGCTTCTTCCCCTGCGACTGTGTCACAAGGAGGACATCAATGTATGCTCTCTGTGTGCACGTGTGCGGGACGTTTTGCCGTCTGTGATGACGGCAAAAAACGGACATGTCAGCGTGTTTTGCCCACGGACACACGGTCCGTGGAAACACACTGACATGTGCATAGACCCATTCATTTGAATGGGTCTACGTGTGTATGTGTCTCCGGTACGTGTGAAAACTGTCACCACATGTACCGGAGACACGGACATGTGAAAGGGGCCTTAAGCAGGGGGACATGTCTGGCACTGTAGGATCTGAGTCTCTGGCGGCGTAGTGTGTTACTGATGGTAGCCTTTGTTACGGTGGTCCCAGTTCTATGCAGGTCATTCACTAGGTCCCCCCCGTGTGGTTCTGGGATTTTTGCTCACTGGTCTTGTGATCATTTTGACCCCATGGGGTGAGATCTTGCGTGGAGCCCCAGATCGAGGGAGATTATCCGTGGTCTTGTATATCTTCCATTTTCTTATTATTGCTCCCATACTTGATTGCATCACACCAAGCTGCTTGCCTATTGCAGATTCAGTCTTCTCAGCCTGGTGCAGGGCTACAATTTTGTTTCTGGTGTCTTTCGACAGCTCTTTGGTGTTCACCATAGTGGAGTTTGGAGTGTGACTGAGCTTGTGGACAGGTGTCTTTTATACTGATAAGGCTGGTTTCACACTTGCTTTTTTTTGCGCTGCTTTTTAGCGCAAAAAAACGCATGCGTTTTTTCCCCTATACTTTAACATGGGTGCGCATATGTGCGCATACATATTCGCACGTACGCGTTTGTATGCGCATGCGTTTTTTTGCAGTGTGCGCTTGGGTGCACAAAATGCATCCTGTTGCATTTTTTGTGCGTACGACTTGCCCCCAAAAAACGCATGCGCACGCAATGCATTTTTTTTTACAGCAAAACACCCATTAAAGTCTATGGGTGCGCATACGTGCGCATTGCAATGCGCACGTATGCGCAAAAAAAGCATGCGGTTTTTAAAAAAATGCACCAAAACCTGCAAAAAACCGCACACAACCGCATGATGCATTATTTTCATGCGTTTGTGTGCGCAAAAAACGTGCAGCAAAAAAACGCACGTGTGAAAGTAGCCTAACAAGCTCAAACAGGTGCCATTATTACAGGTAATGAGTGGGAGACAGAGGAGTCTCTTAAAGAACAAGTTACAGGTCTGTGAGAGCCAGGAATCTTGCATATTTTTAGGTGACCAAATACTTATTTTCTACCATAATTTGCAAAGTAAATCTTGACAAATAAGACAAGATGATTTTCTGGATTTGTTTTCTCATTTTGACTCTCATAGTTGTGGTCTACCTATGATGTCAATTACAGGCCTCTCTCATCTTTTTAAGTGGGAGAACTTGCACAATTGGTGGCTGACAAAATACTTTTTTCCCCACTGTATACACATATGCACAGATTTAATAAAAAATATATTTATGGAAGTGCTTGTTTAAAAAGAATCTGCCTTAAACATAGGGACAAGCAGGTCATAGGAAGTTGAATATAATGAATGATACCTTGATGTCTGCAATCTGATGCCTTAATTCCAGAGAAATACACATTTCTCTGACATGTAAATGAGCTGTTCAAGACTATGGGCCGGACACTCATCTCCTTGAGAATCGGCCTGCAGACCTCATTATAAATAAAAGGGAACGTTATCAGTGTGAAGTGTGATGGCCGCTCTCTGCTCTGATGTCACTGCAGAGCTGTGAGTGATTAAGCCTGACACATCAGCAGGTTCCTCTCAGCTTCAGCTTCCATCTCACAGGCAAAAAGGGTTGCAATATTGTTACAATAGAGCAGAGCTGTGAGAGCTGCAGCTGTTAATGAATGTGTTTTTAAGGACACAGAGTTCAGTTCTACTGTTCTGTGTTAGTTACGTGGTTTACACTGGCAACTCTCCTTTCACTTATAATAATTTCTGGAGGAAGATACTCATGCAGATCAGATTACAGTCCATAGCATGGCATGCATAGCTTATATACTTAAAAGAAAAATGTGGATTTCTCTTAAATAAGACATCGGGTTGCAGATATCAAATATTGTTTTATTCTGCTTCCTATGACTTACATGATATATAGACGGCTTAAGAGGGTTTATCTTACTGACAGATTCCATTTAAGTTCTAAAAGTTGGTCACTATGGGTTATGAAACATTTAGGGCCTATTTATTTTGTTTAATGTCTAAACTTAGTTGGTACAGTACAAATAAAATGAGTTCAGCATTGTACCACTGGATGTAATGAATCTGGCAAAACTATTCTGCAGAAACCCCAAAGGGGAGCCTTCATTTCCACATTTTAATCAGTAGGGCTCAGTATCCATGAAGTTTACTTGATATGACATTTACGCATATCAGTGGCTGATACAGAAGTGCTTTCACACCCTGCTTCCTTTTTCACTTTACTTGTTAAATAGCAAATGCAACAAAGCATAGACATAATTTATACAAACAATCGTGCAGCATCATCTAGAAACAAGACTGTCAAACATCTCCTCTTGGGATCCATGTTGCCTCGGGACTACAAATCATTTGAATGTCTGCCTGAATTTTGTGTTGTTTTACAGCTGTACACAATGTGTTTTCTGAAAACTTGACAAGATTGTAAGTTACTTAAAACTCAACTTTCAAAACAATTAAAGAAATAGAGGGAAAAATCATAATACAAAAAAGACCACAAATGAGTTCACTCTTGCTTACCTGCTGCACAGAGATCTAGTCTCACCTGTTGCGTATGCGTATATTTTCATAATTATATAATTTCACTACTTTTGTATAAATGTTTATAGAGAAAAAAAATTTGTACATAGTATCTCAAGTTTGGTCATGGGTAGAGTTGAGCGACTTTGGTCGGATCGGGTTTCATGAAACAAAATTTGTTTCAGATGAAACTGGTCCGACTAGGGCAAAAAAAGTCGGAGTTTCGTCCGAAACCTGACCACAATGCAAGTCAATGGGAAATAAAAATCGGCATTGAGTGGCATATGTTTGCTGGTCAGGCAATGTGTGGAGGCTAAACCTGATATGTCTGCATTCAGACCTGGTTGGCCTTCATCTGCACTTGCTTTTTCTGGCTTCATGGGAGCGATCCAGAAATGCTCAGGTACGGATTGCACTTAAAGTGGTTTTGCTTTTAATGTATCTAGGAGGCCTTAATGGCACAATGTTTATTAAAAACGTAGAGTAGGACCCCCCACATGAGACTGCCTTGGCGCGGCGGGGTGGCTCAATTGAATTGATCAATTTTTTTGCCAAATATCTCATTTTGAATACAGTTAGATATTATGTGCATATGCACTTTATGTTATGCGTTCTAACCTTAAGCAGCGCTGGCTTCTTTTCTTTTTTTGCATGTTGGTTTGTGGCTGACCACTTTTGCCGTGCGCGCTGGGTTATGTTCGCCATTTTTTTCTGTGTTCACTGTGATGGATCTAGGCTGCTGTGCACACACACAGCAGCCCCGCCCTGCCCCAAGCTTTATATAATTGTGCACCTGTGTCTGAACCTGCATTGCCCTTCATCTATGTTTGCTGGTCAGGCAATGTGTGGAGGCTAAACCTGATATGTCGGCATTCAGACCTGGTTGGCCTTCATCTGCACTTGCTTTTTCTGGCTTCATGGGAGCGATCCAGAAATGCTCAGGTACGGATTGCACTTAAAGTGGTCTTGCTTTTAATGTATCTAGGAGGCCTTAATGGCACAGTGTTTATTAAAAACGTAGAGTAGGACCCCCCACATGAGATTGCCTTGGCGCGGCGGGGTGGCTCAATTGAATTGATCAATTTTTTTGCCAAATATCTCATTTTGAATACAGTTAGATATTATGTGCATATGCACTTTATGTTATGCGTTCTAACCTTAAGCAGCGCTGGCTTCTTTTCTTGTTTTGCATGTTGGTTAGCCAACAACCCCAAGAAACTTTTTGACACTTTTCACTCCCTCCTCAGGCCAAAAGCACAAGCCCCTATCACAGACATTTGTGCTGATGACCTGGCCTCCCACTTTACAGAAAAAATAGATAATATCCGTCAAGAAATCTGCTCCCAACCACCAAGTGCTGTGACTCCCATCCCTTCCGACATCTCCCCTGGCTCACTCTCCACATTTGATCCCATAACAGAAGAAGTCTCCAGACTCCTCTCTTCTTCTCGTCCGACTACATGCACTACCGACCCCATTCCCTCACATCTCCTCCAGTCTCTCTCTCCAGTCGTCACAACCCACCTAACTACAATCTTTAATCTCTCCCTCTCCTCGGGCATTTTCCCATCCTCCTTCAAACACGCCATCGTTACTCCACTACTAAAGAAACCTGCTCTCGACCCATCCTGCACAAACAACTACAGACCAGTCTCCAATCTCCCCTTCATCTCTAAACTTTTGGAACGCCTAGTTTACTCCCGCCTTACCCGTTACCTCTCCATTCACTCCCTTCTAGACCCTTCACAGTCCGGCTTCCGCCCCCTACATTCGACTGAAACTGCACTCATCAAAGTGACCAATGACCTTCTGACAGCAAAACGTAACGGTGACCACTCTCTGCTCATTCTTCTTGACCTATCTGCAGCTTTCGATACTGTTGACCACCATCTCCTACTCTCTAGGCTCCAGTCACTAGGCATTAAGGACACTGCACTCTCCTGGTTCTCTTCCTATCTCTCTGACCGCTCCTTCAGTGTTTTGTTCTCTGGCTCCACGTCATCTCCTCTTCCTCTTGCTGTCGGGGTACCTCAGGGCTCAGTCCTTGGCCCCCTTCTTTTCTCTCTCTACACGGCCCCAATTGGACAGACCATCAGCAGATTTGGCTTTCAGTACCATCTTTATGCTGATGACACACAACTATACACGTCTTCCCCCGACCTTACCCCCGCTGTACTACAGAACGCCAGTGACTGTCTGTCCGCAGTCTCCAATATCATGTCCGCTCTATATCTGAAACTCAACCTCTCCAAAACTGAACTTCTTCTGCTCCCGCCGTCTACTAACCTCCCTAAATCTGACATTTCCTTCTCCGTGGGTGGTACCACAATAACACCCCGGCAGCAGGTGCGCTGTCTGGGTGTTATGTTTGACACCAATCTCTCCTTTACATCCCATATACAATCCCTTGCCCGCTCTTGCCGCTTACACCTAAAGAACATCTCTAGAATCCGCCCTTTTCTCACTATGGAAACAACAAAAACCCTCACTGTTGCATTGATCCACTCTCGCCTGGATTACTGCAACGCTCTATTAATTGGCCTCCCCGTCACTCGACTATCCCCTCTCCAGTCCATACTCAATGCAGCAGCCAGGATCGTCCATCTGGGTAATCGGTACTCGGACGCGTCCGCTCTTCGCCAGTCCTTACATTGGCTGCCCATTCATTATAGGATCCAATTCAAAGTACTTGTTCTCACCCACAAAGCTCTCCACAGTGCGGCACCCCCTTACATCTCTTCTCTCATTTCTGTCTATCGGCCTAGCCGATCGCTGCGCTCTGCAAACGACTTTCGACTAACCTCTGCACTAATCCGTACCTCCCACTCCCGACTCCAAGACTTCTCCCGTGCTGCTCCTATCCTCTGGAATGCTCTACCCCAAGAAATCAGGACTATCCACAATTTGCATAGTTTTAGGCGCTCCCTCAAAACACACCTGTTCAGAGCGGCCTATCACATTCACTAATCAAAGTCATTCTCTGTGTAAGTGTGCGTGCGTAGCCCATTCACTATCTCCATCCATCCTTCACTCCTGCAAGATGGCTGGACCTTCATTGTAAATACACCATTGTAAATACACACCTGTACTCTGTATCTCCCTCACCTCATTGTAGATTGTACGCTCTCACGAGCAGGGTCGTCTTATTTCGTCTTATTTTGCTTTAATTATTGTATTGTTAGCGTTGTTACTTATGACTTGTGTTTTGAAACTGTTAAACTGTAAAGCGCTGCGGAATATGTTGGCGCTATATAAATAAAGATTATTATTATTATTTATTATTTGTGGCTGACCACCACTTTTGCCGTGCGCGCTGGGTTATGTTCGCCATTTTTTTCTGTGTTCACTGTGATGGATCTAGGCTGCTGTGCACACACACAGCAGCCCTGCCCTGCCCCATGCTTTTTTTAATTGTGCACCTGTGTCTGAACCTGCATTGCCCTTCATCTATGTTTGCTGGTCAGGCAATGTGTGGAGGCTAAACCTGATATGTCGGCATTCAGACCTGGTTGGCCTTCATCTGCACTTGCTTTTTCTGGCTTCATGGGAGCGATCCAGAAATGCTCAGGTACGGATTGCACTTAAAGTGGTCTTGCTTTTAATGTATCTAGGAGGCCTTAATGGCACAGTGTTTATTAAAAACGTAGAGTGCGACCCCCCACATGAGATTGCCTTGGCGCGGCGGGGTGGCTCAATTGAATTGATCAATTTTTTTGCCAAATATCTCATTTTGAATACAGTTAGATATTATGTGCATATGCACTTTATGTTATGTGTTCTAACCTTAAGCAGCGCTGGCTTCTTTTCTTTTTTTTTATATGCATGTAATGTATTGTGAATGTATTCATATACTCCCCTACTGCTGCTTTCTTCGGGATCCAGAGCCGTTTTGCTCCTCTTGTCAGTGATGTCTCCGCTTTGCAGACTCCTGGTCACACTCAGTGACCTGAAACTGGCTTTTAGGCCATGTTCACATTCAGTATTTGGTCAGTATTTTACCTCAGTATTTGTAAGCCAAAACCAGGAGTGGAACATTCAGAGGAAAAGTAAAATAGAAACTCGTCACCACTTCTGTATTTATCACCCACTCCTGGTTTTGGCTTACCAATACTGAGGTAAAATACTCGTCAAATACTGAATGTGTGAACATGGCCTTACAGTGTAAGTCTATGGAGCATCAGAGCGAGGCTTTCATTGTAAAAGAGACTTCTAGCTGACGCAAAGAAGACAGAGTGAGCTGGATAGACGCAATTGCAGTGATGTCGCTGAGAAGAGGAGCAGAACGGCTCTGGATCCTAAAGAAATCAGCAGCAGCTCAGTATATTACTACATTAGCACTACATTACATGCATGTATACACAGAAGTAAAAGAAAAAAAATATAGAGATGTGATTGCTTCTTTAAGGCGGTTTCTGCACTGAACGGGTCTATATTTTATAAAAGAAGTCAATGGGAAGACTTAAAAAATGCCCGCAAGTTATCTGAGATTATTTTTGAGCCTTTTTTTGCTTCATACTTGAATGGAATTAAAAAACTTTTGGGTAATGCTAACAATGAAAGAAAACGAAAAATGCAAGAAAAAACGTACAAAAAAGAAATAAAAAAAAATGCTAAAAAAGACGCTTCAGGAAAAAGAATGCTGATATTTCAATTATTTTTTAGAAATTACAATAAACAATTTACTTTCTATGGATTGATGGAAAATGAGTCCACAGTGGAAAAAGTTATCACTATTACAACAACAGGGCTTAAAAGCCAAAAATGTAAAAAGAAGAGCACAAAACATGAAACTATCATTTCTTTGTGGGACTGTGAGCAAAACACACTTGAATAGTCTTGGGCGGCGAGCAAACCTATGGAAAATCCCTGCTATAAGCAACCTGTGTTTGCTGAACATGATGACAATATAATAGCAGGATAATATGGGGGAAGTGGAATCTGCGCTGTTTGCTTAGACCAGTGTTCCCCAACTCCGGTCCTCAAGAGCCACCAACAGGTCATGTTTTCAAGGGTTTCCTTAGTAATGCCCAGGTGATAATTGCATCACCTGGCCAGGCAAGAATTCAATCATCTGTGCGATACTAAGGAAATCCTGAAAACATGACCTGATGGTGGCTCTTGAGGACTGGAGTTGGAGCACCCTGGCTTAGTATATCATGTTATCGGCAGCACATCACCTTTATGCACAGGACGATGTGCCGCTGATAATCGAGATTTTTATGCCTCCATCGTGACATTCTGTTTATCTGTTCCATTTTGAGAGACAAATGAAGTAAAGTCAAATCCAGATCCGTTGCATAACTCACGCAAATGGAAGTTCAGGGACCCCAATGAGTATCATGATGTTTGTCTGTGTTGCATTATGTGTCAGCTTTTAGAACTGAAGAAAAAGCGCACAATGCAGAACGTTTTCTTCCAGTCTGACACAACGGAACACAGGTGGACCCCGTAATAATCAATGGGGTCACTGCATCCATTGCCATTAGTTATGCAATGGATCCATTTTGACAATATTCCATTTTTATGCTGCTCAAAAGGGCACAGAACGTCAAAACTGAGGAGTGACCTGAGTCTTATATAAGATCTTCATTTCCAAAAATAGTTAAATGGCCTGAGCTTAAAATTACTTTTAAATAACTCTGAAAGAAAAAGGCGAAATAAGTTGTGCATTCTGTCATCTATTAGAAAAGTGCGTGTTCTGAGTTCCCTTTTACAGAGCTAAAGGTATCATTTCTATGTCAGATCTATTAATAAATGTGTTAAACATTCACACTGAGAAAATGTGAATGTAAAATATTAATTTAGCTATTAGCGTATTATTGATATGAGAGTGCTTGGGTGTCATTGACTTAACAGATAATTCTGACAAGTCTTCTTAATAAGATCTACCTGTTATTAATTGTTTTGTACATTACAATCAAACATCTTTCGGAGGAGGTCTTCTCTAGAGGTGGTCTTCTAGACCACTATATTTTACTATATTAATAAATCAAACTAACATAGTGACTATTCAATTAACATAACCAAACAATGGATAGTTGTCTAAGGGTGCTTCCACATTGCGTTTTGGCACCTGTTCTTTGGTCTCGTCGGGGCTTAAGTCAGAACTCCCCGCAAACTGGAAGTCAAGCGTATGCGCCGACATGGCCATAGACCATTACAGTGCTGACAGAGTGCACATGTGTTCAGTAGCGCTCCAGTAGGCGTACACACCTGAAATCCTGTTTTGCGAGGGGTTTGGACAGAAACCCTGACGGGACCAACAAATGGGTGCAAAAACGCACTGTGAAAACACCCTAAGCTACACAAGGAGCTCATACTGTACACTGATGGCTTACCTCATGGATATATAAACAGTGGGACTACAATCAGGCAGTGACATAAGAACCACTACGATTCACACACTGCCAGAATATCTTAGGCATATCCTAATGGCAACAAGATTCATTTGTTCAGTTTGCTGCATTTTATTAATTTTTCCAATTTTTTGGGCAATAATTTTTACTTTTTTGTTTAACTGGCGTTACGACACTAGATCCGAACACAGCTTAACTAAACTATCTTTACATGACCTAGAATTGTAGAAACTCTTGTGACCAAATTAAAACTTTCTGAAGGTATTGTCTTGGTTGGATTCTTACTCAAGGTCCACGAAATGAGAACTGAGACATAAGGGGCCCATCACACATAGCGAGATCGCTGATTTTGTGACGCATCAGAGATCTCGCTGTGTGTGGCACGCACCAGCAACCGGCTGCGTGTGGCAGCGGGAGAGCAACGATCAGCGAGCTCCCAGCGCTGTAAGCAGGCGCTGGGAGCTGGTATCCATGGTAAATATCGGGTAACTAAGCGTGCACGGGGCTTAGTTACCCGCTGTGTACCTTGGATACCAGCAAGCTTGCACTGGGAGCTGGTATCCAAGGTAAACAGCGGGTAACTAAGTGCCGCGCATGCTTAGTTACCTGATATTTACCTTGGATACCAGCTCTCAGCGCGAGCACGCTGGTATCCATGGTACACAGCGGGTAACTAAGCGACGTGCGCGCTTAGATACCCGATATTTACCTTGGATACCAGCATCCTTGCTGGTCCTGATCGCTGGTGTGTCTGCCTGTTTGGCAGCTCACCAGCGATCATGTAGCGATGCACCAGCGATCCTGACCAGGTCGTATCATTGTCGGGATCGCTGGTGCATCGTTTGGTGTGACGGGACCCTAATGCTATGGCCAGGCTTTATGATTTTTCAATGCTCCCACGTCATTATTAACATACAATATTCTAAATCATGCAATGAAATCACAGGCTGGTCCTGAATTAAAAATACAAAATAGGACCATGACACCTTGTCATGGTGGGATGGCATTTACGCTTTTTGATCAAAATAGTGTTAACTACGGTACGTACCCTATGTTATTTACATGTATTATTACTATTTACTTAGTACAGGGTATATGCTCATTTTTTTTTCTTTCTTGGGTTTTGTCATAATAATACATATGTATTTAAGCAATGGCCAATGATGAAGGCTGCTAGGGAGTCATATTAAAGTCCCACTACAGTGTTTTTTTTTGTTTTACTATCTGTTCCCTGTTATCAATGTACCGTATGTTAAGTGCGTTCATTCAAATACTGCCTTCTGCCATTTCCGGCGCTGCGCCAGTCCTCTCCTTGACCACAGTTGTGTCCATTTGGCTCATACAGCGTTTCTGTGTGGTTCAAAAGTCACTTTCTCAATGTAAGTCTGAGATTCAGAACAAGGCTCTCATAGACTTATACTAAGAGGAAGTAACGGGCTATGGTGAAATCCGGCAAAAAAGAGTAGCGGTTACAAGATGAAGGAGAGACTGGAACATACATAGCTGGAAACGGCAGAAGACAGTGATCAGTAATTATTTTAACGCAACCATTGAATATACATTAATGATAGCAAATGAATAGTGATATTTAAAAAAAAAAAAAGTGGAATGGTACTTCAAGGAATATGCACAAAAATGGCAATTTATTTTGATGTTAACAATTATCACACACTTCTAATAAATATTAGTCTTATCTCACTGAAGTCTTTTAAAGGGGTTGAGTATAATAAATGTTTGGACATAAGGGTCCTCACTAGTCCTTATGATGTTTACTGCATAATTAACCCTTAATGGGTGTAATAATAATTTGCAGATAGGATTGACTTCTGGATGATAGGCTTCAGTACTGACAGTCAAGGAGAGGTCAATATCTACTTAGCATCACAAACACATGGATCTCTTTTGGTTTGGATGGAGATGGCTGTAGAAGGTCAAAATGAGAAAAAATAAAGAACTTTGAAGTGACTCCATGGAACAAAAAGCAAAGTAAACTTCATAGAGGAGACTATACTTCAAACACAGTCCCCCGTGAGAATGGATTATTTCAGACAGAGATGGATGTAAACATGACTTATCCAATTTCTGCAATGTGAGCTCTTTTGTAGGAAATGTAAATGGTATGGACTGGTAGAAAAGCATGCGTCTAATGAAACAACATAACTAGGAATATATCTATAACTACCTTTATTAGTTTATTCAGAAGAGTTCTAAAGCATTAAACACTTTAAATTTAACATTGTGAAAAAATTAGAGTTTGCATCAATGACTTCACAAACATTCACCACAGCACTAATGGATCTAAAGCTCTGTTCTTATCAGATGTTTCTGCCTATGGTATACAACAAGAGTAGTCTAGCACTGTATACATCTGACAGAAGGAGATAACCAGGTTTGGACTGGCCCACAGGAAAACTGGTGAATCCTCTGCTAGGCCCATGTGTACAACTGGGCACCCAACCTCCCTACATGAGCAGTAGTTGGCTCAATACAGATGATTCACTATGTGCAGACAAAACGCCCAGTTATTATTATTACATAGAAGCAGAGGTAAATTTGTGAATAAGATTAATGTAATATTTACGTGGAGCTGAAAAGTGGCCCCCCAGAGTCACTGTTACTGGTGGGCAATTGGCACCAGAGTCTAGTACAGACTCTAACATATGCCACTCTATAGTAATACATTGGCACCCAACAGCTATAACCATCAATGTATTAAAAAAAACAGTGTCCCACATTGCATGTTTTTTTTGTTCGCGAACTGAAAATGCCCTCTCCTTTAATTTCATATATAGTTTAAAGTGAACCTGTTATGAGGATTTTCCTAAGTAAACTACAAACATTGTCAGGTTGGCATTATTACACTGATTAAAATGATACTTTGGTTGATGAAATTCATCTTGTGGTTGCTGTTCAATCTGTATTGGCAGTTTTCAGTTAATGAGATTCTCGTGCTCCGGGGTGGCCTGTGAGGGCTTTATTTGGTTCTCTGTTCACATATTCATCCTTATGGGCTTAACTGACAGGTCACTAATCCTTCAGTGACCTGCCTCCTATTTTAAATACTGCATATAAGTGTTGGCTTTGAAGAAAAAAAAGTACCTCCAGCAAAATGGTGCTGGTGGCAGTGCCTGCACAGTAGCTTCTGTCTATTACTAATAGATGCTTCTGCACATGCACCACCACCATCTTGCTGCAGCCCAATTTTTTTTTTACTACAACAAAATGGCGCCGGCAGTAGTACATGAGCAGTAGCATCTATCGGCAAACAATACTCTCAATCCACAAAAGCACCGTGGAGCTTTGGCAGATTAAGAGTATCACTTGATGGTAGATGCTACGGCGCATGTGTCGACACCATTCTGTTGCAAGAAAAAATTTATTCGGCTCCAGCAAAATCGCAGCGGCACTTGCGCAGTAGCATCTATTGGCAAGTTATAGATGCTACCTCAAATGCGATGCCAGCGACCTTTTGTTGGAGCAAAAAAAAATTTGCCTACAGCAAGATGGCGGCGGCGCATGCGCAGTAGCATCTATTCCTAAGAGATAAATGCTACTGCGCAATCGCCGTCATTTTACTGGAGGTACATTTTTGTTTCAAAGTCAACACTTATATGCAGTATTTAAAGTGGGAGACAGGTCACTGAGGGATCAGTGACCTGTCAGTTTAGCCCATAAGGATGAATATGAGAACTGAGCACCAAATAAAGCCCAAAGGCCGGCCTGAAGCACAAGAATCTCATTAACTTAAAACTGCAAATACAGATAGCACAACCACAAGACGGATTTAATCAACCAAGGTATCATTTTAATCAGTATAACGGCACCAACCTCTGTTATGATTGGGTCACCGAGGAGGAAAGCAAGACCAAGCTAAGCCACAGAAAACCAGAGAGGTGGGTAACTAAGCGGATTGCAGACCCCTGATCCTATCCACACAACTAGCAGTAGCCATGGAGAGTACCTACGATGATCCCAGACGCCTCGACACAGCCGGAGAACTAAATAAGCCTAAAGCAAGAAAGGGGAAATCTAAACTGCCCCAGAGCAGACCCCAAAGGAATAGATAACCCCCAAACATATATTGTAGGTGAGACAAGATGAAAACACAAACGCAGGTAGGAAAATAGACTGAGAAAATGATGGGGCCCACACTAACTAGACAGGACAGGAAAGGAAAGACTCTGTCTGCAATCACGCAAAAAACCCTGCAAAAAATGCCCAACATGTCTGATAGAAAAAATACTTAAGTCACTAGACTTCACCCACTATATCAGCACTCTGGTATATTCTGAAAGCAGAGCAAAAAGAGGCCAATCTAATAAGGGATGAAAACAAACTGGCACAAGCAGTAACATATGGATGGAGATTCAGCACAGCCCCAGCCGGAGCTGGCTGAACACACAAAACTGAAATAGACAAAACCAGATCAAATGTGAACAATAGCATAAGAACACTTAGCTGAGCATGCAGGGACTGAGCTGGAAACTAAGACCTCAGGAGGCAGGAAAAAATCTCCAGCAGGGATAGAGGGAGTCGGCTGTCTTAAATCCAGTCAGAAACTCCAGATCTCCAGTCATCCTCCTCATAATTAGGTGGCAGGCCTCTGTTAATTAGATCAGCTCCATTATCTCCAGTAACCACCAGAGGGAGCCCGGAAAGAGAACTCGCGACCCCTCTGTCAATATAACCAGCTTCACTATCTTCACTAGTAACCAGAGGTAGGCCAGAAAGCAAATTCACAACAAACCTGACAATGCCCGTAGTTTACTTAGCAAAATCCTGATGACAGGTTCACTTTTTAAAAGGCATGCCAATACAAACCTTCTTGACAGAGGCTAAAAGGACACTTACAGGTTAGAATATTATCAAAAAGTTAATTTATTTCCGTTCTTCAATACAAAAAGTGAAACTCATATATAAGCTAGAGTCATTACAGAGTGATCTATTTCAAGTGTTTATTTATGTTATTGTTGAGGATTATGGCTTACAGCCGATAAAAACCCAAAAGTCATGATCTCAATAAATTAGAATACTTTATAACACCAGCTTGAAAAAATGTTTTTAAAATTCGAAATGTTGGCCTACTGAAATGTATCTTCAGTAAATGCACTCAATACTTGGTCAGGGATCCTTTGGCATCAAATACTGCATCAAAGCGGCATGGCATGGAAGCGATCAACCTGTGGCACTGCTGAGGTGTTATGGAATCCCAGGTTGCTTTGATAGCAGCCTTCAACTCGTCTGCATTGTTGGGTCTGGTGTCTCTCACCTTCCTCTTTACAACACCCCATAGATTCTCTATGGGGTTAAGGTCAGGCGAGTTTGCTGGCCAATCAAGCACAGTAAAACTGTTGTTTTTAAACCAGGTATTGGTACTTTTGACAGTGTGGACAGGTGCCACGTCCTCCTGCTGGAGAATCAAATTTCCAACTCCAAAAAGCTTGTCAGCAGAGGGAAGCATGTAGTGCTCTAAAATTTCCTGGTAGACGGCTGCACTGACTTTGGTCTTGTTAAAAAGCAGTGTACCTATACCAGCAGATGACATGGCTCCCCAAATCATCACTGATTGTGGAAACTTCACACTAGACCTCAAGCAGCTTGGATTGTGTGCCTCTCCACTCTTCTTCCAGACTCTGGTTCCTTGATTTCCAAGGTCTAGTGTGAAGTATCCACAATCAATGATGGTTTGGGGAGCCATGTCATCTGCTGGTGTAGGTCCACTGTGTTTTATCAAGACCAAAGTAAGAACAACCATCTACCAGGATATTTTAGACCATTTCATTCTTCCCTTTGCCGAAAAGATTATTGAAGAAGGAAATTTCATTCTCCAGCAGGACGTGGCACCAGTCCATACTGCCAATAGTTCTGGTTTAAAAAGAACAGTGCCACTGTGCTTGATTGGCGAGCAAACTTGCCTGACCTTAACTCCGGAGAGAATCTATGGTCTATCGTCGAGAGGAAGATGAGAGACACCAGACCCAAGAATGCAGACGAGCTGAATGCTGATATCAAAGCAACCTGGGCTTCCATAACACCTCAGCAATGCCACAGGCTGATCGCCTCCATGCCACGCTGCATTGATGCAGTAATTGATGAAAAAGGAGCCCCAACCATGTATTGAGTGCATTTACTGAACATACATTTCAGCAGGCCAACATTTCGGATTTTAAAATAATCATTTTTCAAGCTTGTGTTATAAAGTATTCTAATTTACTGAGATAATGACGTTTGGGTTTTCACTGGCTGTAATCCATAATCATCAACATTAACAGAAATAAACACTTGAAATAGATCACTCTGTTTGTAATGACTATATATAATATAGGAGTTTCACTTTTCGTATTGAAGAACTGAAATAAATTAACTTTTTGATTATATTCTAATTTTGTGAGATGCACCTGTATATGATCAATGTTGTGTGAACAGGCATCTATGGTTATTTTTAAGTTATACATATTGAGTGCTATGTAAACAGTCTTACTATGTTCGGAACAGGGTAAATAATATGGTAAATGGTGTCTAGGATATGTCTCCAAAATCAGATCTGTGAGACTTCCTATGCTATTGTATCCGAGTATTAGATGGGGAAATGCCAAGCTCTGCTGTATATATTTTTTATGATGTGATGTTTTCACATAAAAGGCTGTTTACTGCTACCAGGACCCGTAGAGAAAGATTGTGAGTCCTGCTTCTCTCGCCCACACATAGTGATTGCCAGCTCTTCCTGCACACAAACAATCAAAAGTTAAGTTGCCAATCTCTCTGTTTGAGAGGAGAAACGCAGTGCTCGATTCTTTGCGCATGGTCACTCTATCACTACAGGAATTATTAAAGAGAAATAAGGTGGAAGCCGTAAAAGGGGTTGTCCAGTCCAAATCGATAAGTCTGCAGTCACTCTATGTAACTGCAGACTTATGAATCCCTCAGCACACAGTGCACACTGGGGGTATTGGCCGGTATCTGAGGGGAAACCGGAGGGTATATATTAGCTTTACATACTCCCGGCCAGGGCCCATCTAGTGGGTGCAACCTTGCTCCATACACTTTTAAAATTAGGTGTGATGTTAATTAGAGTGTTTACATTGATGTAAGGAGGATGTCTACTAGTTTGCTTGATGTCTACTTGTTTCATTTGCGATTTCTAAAAAAAAAATATTAGCTAGACAGTCTAAGGCCCTATTAAAAGTCATTACATGCATTCTCAGAATAAAGCCTACAGAATTCAGCAATATGTAACAGCGCTATATTCTGACTTACCTTTTGTGGCTATCCTCACGCAGTCAATTTTAGTTTCCTGTGACAAAAGGAAAAAAAAAACTTTTTGGGTTTTTGAAGAAGTATTTACCTTACCAGAAGAAAAAAATGTTGTCCATTTTATGCATTCTGTGTAGTCTTATTTCAGGAAAAAGAAAAGAGGCCTCACTTACCATTTGGACCATGTATTTATTAGAAACATGGACTCTTTTTTTGTGATGTGTTTTGGATTTTATGGCCTTTCAGCGAATTATTACAGGAAAGTGCCTAATATATTTGGAAACAACATCACTAGGAAAAAATACATATTTAATTTTGAAAATAAATAGAGACCATTTTAAATCTGACCAAATCATAGCTGATGCCCCTCGCTTGCACAATTTTTGAACATCGCCTGATACATACTGAAAGTATGGCACATCTAGGGAAATTAAAGGGAACCTGTCACCAGGTTTTTCCCATATAAGGTAAAACCTGAGGAATCTTGACAGTAAGGTGACGAAATCCTGCACCAGCCACCCCAATCTTACCCCATTGGCTCTGCTGGCAGCTTGATAGTAGATACTGTAGCTTTTCTGCGGCAGAAGTGGAGCGTTCCAGAACCCATTATATGTTTTATTGTCACCGACTGTGAAGATAATGGGAGTCGACAAAAGATTTGGAGGAAGTTCTGCAGCAAAGTAGTACTGTGAATTCAGCAATGAGGCGTTCAAGTAATGTATGGGAACTGGAAAGCATTTTAGCATTTCTGACGTCTTTCTGACTCTGCGAGATTTCTTTTCTTCAACAATAATGTGGTAAACACTGCAAGAAAAAGAAACAACCTGTTTATCATGATGAAACTAAAATAATTCAAGTTTTTGCTAGATTATAATAAGACTAAACTTGAAAAGACTTTAACTATATGCTTCAATATTATTTGTCACATTATTTTTTGGCACAATAATCGTGAGCAGAAAACTATGAGACAAAGTTCCTCAACAAAATCTACATAAGATGTATAGTTACTGGTTAAAGGAACAAAAGACTTGTAGGGATTATCCACCTTTTTAAACATTTTTATAATCTGCTGAAAATATTAGAAACAACTAAAATAAAACACTACTCAACCCTTCATCCCTCGTGATCAGTACAGAGGTTCCGGTGGTCATCTGTCATGGGTGTGTAAGATGCTACAGACAATCACTCTGCCTCTGGCTGCAGAAGGTCTCTGCCTTTGGATCTTCAGACACCTTCTTAATCCTTCTGACTTTTGGACCCAGTGGCAACCACCCTCAGGCTCTATTTGACACACCTGGACCTGGGTGTTTATAGACTCCCAGTCTACTTCAGGGAGTCGCCGGTGATTTTCACATTTTCCCCTTTTGAAGGCTTGGAGCTATAGCCGTTGGCTTACTTCCTCTCTGGTGCTGTTGGAGGACATATGGTGTTACCTCTCTGAGTCTGCTCAAGGTAAGTTGCTTCCCACTTGGTTGTCTGCTGTCTCTTTAGAGTACAGTGGGGACTAACCAGTGCTCTTCCCCCTTCCCTATTCAGGTCCTAGCTCTAGGGAAATACAGGGCTTAGGTTTCCTGCTTGGCGATTGGTGTGTAACCAAAATAGGGATGGTAGGGGAGGCAGGGTGCTATTAGATCTGCCTAGGGGTCTCCACTCCCCCTTTCCCTAATGTTTGGGTTTCCTTCTCCTCTTCCACTCGTGCTGCACTCAGTTTTCTCACACTGTACATGACATCATCCCAGTCCTTATTTACAAGTGGCTGGCACTTGACTGCTGCGGCCAGTGGTCATGTGCAGTACTCCTGGCATCATGGCTTCCATAGCTGAACATTGATGCCAGTAGCACGGCTCCCAGAGCTGAATGGTGATACAAGCAGTATGGCATGCTGCAGCCACTGATTGATTACAGAAGTCACATGATGACCATTCTTTCACATAGGCCAGAGATAATGAAAAGAGGTGAGAATTTATTCCTTTTTCTTTTCTAACATTTTCAGTTCTCATTTGGTGACAAATGTAAATAATAGTGAAATTCACATTTATTTTTCAAATTGGCTTTGGAGGATTAATCTAGTTACAGATCACGGAGATATAACCGTGTTATCACACTTACCTTTGATGACTGGAATTCATAGGTTTTAAGTTAACTGTTGTCCATGGTGCTGAAATATCCACTTGTTGATATACATGTAATCATAAGCTTTTGGGAGACTTATCTATCTCAATATTTTTTTTTATTTTTACTATTGGGACAGATAAGTCTCACAAAATCTCCAACAAAATGATCACTTTATACTAAATCAACAAATAAAACGTACCATAAAATATGGCCACATAGTTCTTATGATAAATACCCTTACTGTGCTCATAACAAAGGCACTAGAGTTGAGCAAATTGATTCAATAATAATCAAATTAGAGTCAAATTTCACGAATCTCGCAGGTCCCGATGAATTTGATTTATGTGAATTATCAAAAAATGGCTGCTGCCCTTTTACACATTGTAGAAGATTGCATCTATCACATGAAGTTGATATGACCTAAGGCATGACAGAATTTCCCATAATGCCTTGCAACTATCACATCAGATGAACCCTATCTGCATTTACAAATCTTTCATGTTATTTGCTTTTAGCTGCAAGCAGATGGGATGAAATCTGGGTTCTGAAACTCTTACCGACCACTCAAACGTTGCGAGAAGTGCCCAGCTGACAAGACCCAAGGGAGGGTCTATATTCTAGTGGGATAGACCACACGTGAGTAGTCTCTTTGCCAGGACGGTAGACATGCTTGAGGCACGACAGGGAGATTAGGGTGCCGGTTTGTCCATGCCCCCTTCTGAGTACATGGACGGCCTCTTAAGAAGACTACAAACGGTGAGACTGTACAGTTTTTATTTCTGCACTCGTTCACTTTTGTATGTTTTGTGTCTTTATCGGTGGCAAATTGTTGGTTCAACTTCAGTTTTAACCTTATTAAAAGTTCCATTTGGATTTCTATATCGGATCCTTGCTGTAATAGGGTTACCCTGATTGGATCATTCTGCCCCTTGTGGGTTCTTGTTGATTTTTTACTCTTTAAGAACTGATAAGAAGGTTTTATTAAATTATGACAAGTTAAAATATCAGCTAATTGTCTAATGCTGTGTTCCTCATGTTGGGATGTTAACATTTTTCACTGAATATTATTATTTTTTTCAATATAATAGTATACCTAAGTGCTATGCTTCTATTCTAGCCCTAATTCAATTCAAGTATAGGCAGTATTTGGAGATAATAGCTTATAGCTTCTTCTGAAAATATGTTTTTTTATGAGACAAAGTTATTTATCTGCATAGTAAAAAACTTTTTTTTTTTTACATTTTTTAAATTTTTACATTGTAACTAAGGCCTCAACACATCTGTCATAGTGCTCCTATTATTACATGTAGCACTGGTGCTTCTAGATATAAGACCAAGTGGTGACTGGAATCTCTGGAATCCCTATTGCTAGGTTTTTTTTACTTTTTCATTAATTTATTCTCTTTTTTATTAAAAGCTTCAAAGACATACATTGCAATACAAACAGGTGTACTGGTTATATATTGAAAGCAAGTATTGATCTTATTCGGGTACACCTGACAATAATGTAGATACAATCTATGAAAAATAGCCACATCATTTTTGACAAAATTATGCCTCTCATAGAAAAATGCTGTTCTCTTCTTGCAAATCACAACATCCAACAAAATAATAGCAAACATTAAATAAGCAGCTTCATTTTCACTGATTAGGAAATAGGAGCCAAACTTTAGTAGAGACCTGACAGAACATTACAAATGCAGTAAGTCTCCAAGAGATTATTTCAGGTGAAAAGTAATTATCTCAGGTACTCGAACAGGGGGAAAAGTAATTATCCGAGGTACTCCAACAGGAATAAAATAAATATAAATTGAAAAAGTAGGTTAGGAAACGCATTAAATCATGTAATGTATGTTTCAAATGAACATTTAATCAGGTTCCGTAATAGGAGAGAAATTGTTCTCCTTAGACAAGAAACACTTTAACATTTCAGGGTTATGTGATGAAGCGCTGTCCTTATTTTGTTACAATGGACCTGTAAACAAGTGAATAGGAAAGAACTTAAAGACGTTGTCCTCTACTTTACCATTGATGACCTATCCTTAGCCCCTTGTGAAAAAGCATAGGCGAAATGGCGGCGTCGGGGTGGTAGCACGCTGCACACACAAGTAAGGCACCAGTCACTTTGTAAGTACATTCTGTATGTGGTTGGGGGAACACCTCCTTCCCTTCTCCTTCCTTGAATTTATTGACATTTATCTATTACTGAACTAAGGTATAAAATAATGTCATTCTCCATAGAATCAACTGAGACTGTCTTACCCAGGCCAAATACTTACCTTCCTTCCAGCTCAGGTCTCCATACTGAATTTACCGCACTTGCGCTTTATAAGTTGGTTATACAAATTCCTCCCTATACAAGTGAATTTTTCAACTTTATCATATAGAAATATATTCTGGATAACCCAGTGTGACACTGATTTATCAACATCACATTTCCAATATATTATATGCTTACCTTGACCTAGATAATGTTGTTGCTTACATTGTGCCCCTGAGAGATTTAGGTACCTGGTATATGCTGAACTACTGTGCCTGGTGTTAACGCACTACTTCTGTGCTTCATACTTGAATTATTATCATAATTTTAATATACACCTGAAGATGTGAATACATTCACTGCTCAATGGTATAAAATATGATCATTGCACCCCTAGATGAATTCACTGGGGAATGTAGTTTGAAAAATGAGTTTACATATAGGGGGTTTCTGTTGTTCTGGCACATCAGGGGATCTGCCAATGTGACGTGGCACCCTCAAACCATTCCAGCAAAATCTGCACTCCAATATGACGCTACTTCCGTTCTAAACTTTGCACTGTGCCTCAGTAGTAGTATTGTGTGGTGAAATTTCTCCTGTTACTCTTGTGAAAATAAAAACAATTGGGGCTAAAATAACATTTTTGTGCGGAACATGTGATTTTTTTATTTTCACAGCTCAACGTTATAAACTTCTGTGAAGCACCTGTGGGTTCAAGGTGCTCACCACACATCTAAATAAATTCCTTGAGGGGTATAGTGTCCAAAATGGGGTCACTTGTTGGGGGTTTTCATTATTTAGGCTCATCAGGCGCTCTCCAAACGCGACATGGCGTCCGCTAATTTTTCCAGCAAATTTTACACTCAAAAAGTCAAATGAAGCTCCTTCCCTTCCGAGCTCTGCTATGTGCTCAAACAGTGGTTTCCCTCACATATGGGTTATCAGCATGCTCAGGAGAAATTGCACAACAAATTCTGCTGTTAATTTTTTCCTGTTACCCATGTGAAAATAATAAAATTGGGGTCTAAAGTAAGTTGTTTGTGAAAAAATGTTAAATGATCAATTTTATTTCCACATTCCAAAAATTCCTGTGAATCACCTGAAGGGGTAATAAACCTCTTGAATGCAGTTTTGAGCACCTTGAGGGGTATAGTTTCTAGAATGGTGTCACTTTTGGGTATCTTCTTTCATATAGACCCCTTAAAGTCACTTCAAATGTGAGGTGGTCTCTAAAAAAATGGTTTTGTAAATTTTGTTGTAAAAATGAGAAATGCTCGTCAACTTTTAACCCTTATAACTTCTTAACAAAAAAAAACATTTGGTTCAAAAATTGTGCTGATGTAAGGGTGGTTTCACATTAGCGCTTTTTAAGCGCACGCACGGCCGGGGGTAGCTCCACCCCCGAGCCGGCTCTCTGCCCGGCGTGCCCGCCCCTTGCTTGTAGTGCCGCCTCCTAGCGCACAGCGGCCCCTGCGATCGGCGCACCCTATCTTTAGCATAGGGTGCGCAGATCGTGCGCAGGCCGTGCGCTAGTTGCGCTTTGACCTGCGCTGCGCACTTTTGACGGTGCGCCGTGCGCGCCAAAATCCGAAAAGTTTGATTTTGGCGCGCACGGCGCACCGTCAAAAGTGCGCAGCGCAGGTCAAAGCGCAACTAGCGCACGGCCTGCGCACCCTATGCTAAAGATAGGGTGCGCCGATCGCAGGGGCCGCTGTGCGCTAGGAGGCGGCGCTACAAGCAAGGGGCGGGCACGCCGGGCAGAGAGCCGGCTCGGGGGCGGAGCTACCCCCGGCCGTGCGTGCGCTTAAAAAGCGCTAATGTGAAACCACCCTAAAGTTGACATGTGGGCAATGTTACTTATTAACTATTTTTTGTGAAACCACCCTTTTTGAAATTTGCAAAATTTTACAAATTTTCGCCAAATTTCCATTTAAAAAAAAAACAAAAAAACCCCACAAGTTATATTGAAGAAATTTTACCATTATCATGAAGTATGATATGTCACGAAAACACGATCTCAGAATTAGTGGGATCCGTTGAAGCGTTCCAGAGTTATTACCTCATAAAGTGACAGGGCATAATCTGTATGTATGGATAGATGAATCTACATCTAAGCAGTATGTATGGTACTATACGGTACTCCCTCCATGAGAAAGGAGGAAAATAAATTTAGATACAAAGCAGTGCCATTTTTCCTATGTCTATTACTTTTCTTGGAGTCAAGAGAAGATTGGTTTACCACCATTACTGAGCTTGATGGTCTCCCACCATCAGCAGTCAGAAGTGTTGTGTCATCAAAGATAGCTCCTGTAATTTATTATAACAGCCCCTATGTCAATCAGAGCATATCCAACTCCCCATGCCCCTTACAAACAGTTTTTTTCTTCAAGAGCAGGTGCTACTGTTAATGGCTCATTTACACTGCAGTAGCTGTTGCATGGGAATATATTATCACATGAGGCCATGCAAATTCTGCACACAATGTCCCGAGAAAAGGGGTTACTATTGGAGCGCCCTGAACTCTGACATTCACATACTCACAAAGGGTATCTCAAAAGAGGTAGTTGAGATGCTATTACCAATTCATGCATTTGTGTAAGTAGATACATAGGTAAATTAAAGGCCTAAAACTATACTTATCTTGTCCTGCATAATAGAAATGTACAAGTGCTGAAATCTATAGGAGTATTATATCTATCATAGAATGATAAAGAGCAATTCCACCTTAAATGGAATCTGTTAACAGGTTTTTTCTAGCCCGTCTGAGAACAACAGAGACAGTGATTTCAGTAATGTATCACTTACTGGTCTGCTTGCTGCAGTTTTGATAAAATCACAGTTTTCTCTGCTGCAGATGTAGCAGTTCTCTGAATGCTGAGCTCTGTTTAAACCGGCCCATACCACTGTGACAACTTTGTGTGCACACTGCGTATACACTGAAATCTGCCATTCAGTGGTGGGGACGGAGTTATACAGAGCACATGAACATGGATGATTACCCAGCAGAAGTGTTACTACTTTTACTAATATCCTGCAGACAAATCAGTATTTTATCAAAACTACAACAAGCATCTCAGTAAGTGACAAATCACTGGATTCAGAGTATCTGCCCCTACATTATTTTGGTTGTCAAAACCTTGGTGACAGATCCTCTTTAAAAGTATAGGAACAATTTTTCTGATCATAAATGAGGCACTGTTACTATTCTGTTATTAACTTCACTTAATTGATATTCCCATATAACTAATCACTGCTTGGCTTTACTGATTCAAAAAACAAACTATGTCATCATTGCTTACATAGCACTAGCATATTGTGTAGGGTGTAAAGAGAGTGTGATCCCCTAATGTGGGGGAAATTCATCAAGACTGGTGTTCTAAATGCCATGCTTAATCCAGGGTGCACTGGAGTGCGATGTGCTAAAATCACTTAGGCACAAGACTCTTAAAGGGGTTGTCCACTACTTGGACAACCCCCTTCTCAATCCCTATGTTTCCCCCTTATAAAATAATAATGCCTATTCTCACCTCTGCTGCCAATGCCATGGAATTGGCTCTCACTGGGTTCACATGACACCTTTATGTCACGTAATCCTCGAGTCCAATCATTGGTGGCTTCACTCTCCCTGCCTTGAGACGAATTGCATTTATGTAGGGGAAGTGAGAGAGCAGCAGTTCTCAGCTCATGTATGTGATTTGTCTGTAGGAGAGTGAAGCCATCACTGATTGGCTGCAGGGATCACATGACATGAAAATGTCATGTGATCCCCAGGAGAGAAAGTGCCGACACCACTGAAAAGGCGCTGGCACCGGAGACAAGTAAAGGTGTTATTACTTTACTAGGGGGAGACAAAGGATTAAGAATGGATTGTTCAGAGAAGTGGGAAACCTCTTAAATTAATTTTTTCAGCTTCCATACGCGAGAAATGTTCTCCAGACATGGATTAGAGCATATTTCTGCTATAATTTTCATAAGTACAATCATACTGTGCACAAAATATATGTAGATGTTGTCTTGGGCCAGATGTCAGATTTACATTTTATCATACAGGTTCTTATGTTTTTTTACTCTTAAGTTAGTAGCAGTTAAATAAGACCAGGATAAAGAAAGATCAATATACTCAAAATTATAAACAGCAGAAAATATGCAAAATACCGTATATACTCGAGTATAAGCCGACCTGAGTATAAGCTGACCCCCCTAATTTTGCCACAAAAAACAGGGAAAACTTATTGACTCGAGTATAAGCCTAGGGTTGAAAATGCAGCAGCTACTTGTAAATTTAAAAAATAAAAATAGATACCAATAAAAGTAAAATTAATTGAGACATCAGTAGGTTAAATGTTTTTGAATATCCATATTGAATCAGGAGCCCCATATAATGCTCCATACAGTTCATGATGGCTCCATAAGATGCTCCATACAAAATACACCCCATATAATGCTGCACAAAGGATAATAATGGCCCCATAAGATGCTCCCTAGAATAATATGCCCCATATGCTGCTCCATAAAGGTTATGGCCCTATAAGATGCTCCATAGAATAGGCCCCATATGCTGCCCCCATAAGATGCTCCATAGATTATGCCTCCATATGCTGCCCCCATAAGATGCTCCATAGATTATGCCCCAATATGCTGCCCCCATAAGATGTTCCATAGATTATGCCCATATATTTTGCCCCTATAAGATGCTCCATAGATTATTCCCCCATATGCTGCCCCCATAAGATGCTCCATAGATTATAACCCTATATGCTGCCCCATAAGATGCTCCATAGATTATGCCCCAATATGCTGCCCCTATAAGATTCTCTATAGATTATGCCCCTATATGCTGCCCCTATAAGATGCTCCATAGATTATACCCCTATATGCTGCCCCCATAAGATGCTCCATAGATTATACCCCTATATGCTGCCCCCATAAAATGCTCCATACATTATGCCCCCATATGCTGCCCCCATAAGATGCTCCATAGATTATGCCCCATGTGCTGCCCCCATAAGATGCTCCATAGATTATGCCCCCATGTGCTGCCGCTGCTGCATTTAAAAATAAAAAAATGACATCACCTCTCTGTCACTGGGGCCAGGTGCCACTGCTTGCTGCTGTCTGGCACGTCATTTGTCAGTGACGTTCAGACTGCAGGGGGCGCGGCGCGCAGTAACCACTTCACCGCGCCCTCTGCTGTCTAAACGTCACTGACAGATGACATGCCAGACAGCAGCAAGCAGCGATGGATCCAGTCAGGTGAGTGTCGCTATACTTACCGGTCCTGGCATGGTCTCTGCAGCCCCCAGCTTCTCCGCGATCTCCCTTCCTGCCTTCAGCGGTCACGTGGTACCGCTCATTACACCTCATGAATATGCGCATATCCATGAGTGTAATGAGTGGTACCATGTGACCGCATCACGGAGAAGCTGGGGGCTGAAGAGACCGAGCCAGGATGGGTAAGTATGACCTGACCCCCCCCGGTGTATATGACTCAAATATAAGCCGAGAGGGGGACTATCAGCCCCAAAAAATGGGCTGAAAATCTCGGCTTATATTCGAGTATTTACGGTACTAGCTGAAGAGCCCGGCGTTGCTCGGGCATAGTAATTAACTGTGGTTAGTTATAACAAATTATAATTATCCACCATCCCATAGGCCCATGCCCATATACCCATCATACATATTCGCCATCCCATAGTCGAGTGCCCATATACCCATCACACATCCTTCATCCCATAGTCCCATGCCCATATACCCATCATACATATCCTCCATCCCATAGTCCCGTGCCTATATACCCATCATACATATCCGCCGCCATCCCATAGTCCCTAATAAAATATTATTAGAGGATATTAATAAAACAAACATTCAAATTCTATACATTGTGCATCTTTCAAATGATATCCTGTGTTACTAAATAAATGAATGAATATGGAAAAGATGGCAGCTATAGGCAAGGTCTGTAGTGTATTTTTATAACCAAAGAAAATAGAGCTAGTTAAATATCTGCTAGGCTATGAGGCCTTTAGGGTCTTAGGAGCCGTGAAACAACGCCTGAAAAAGAAGCTCCTGAGTGCAAAATCTTGTGTCTAATATGAAAAAATCTGAAACGTATATACTTGCACTGTAAACAGAGGTACCTTGCAGCTGGTTCCAGGGCACAGCTTTGCTAGAAATGTTAATTCGCGCACAACCCTTGGGTGTTCTTTCATGAAGTATGTAAATTTGATATCAAGAAAATGACATTTTAGGTTCTGCAGCAACTCTTAAGTGGTGCCGGAAACTATATGATATAGCACATTAAGGTCAGCAAGGAGAGCAAAGTGTTTTGCATGTTAAATAAGTAACACATACATTTGGGACATAGAAATGTGGGTGAGTGTTCAATGTATCTCTTAACTTTGTTTGACACTTCAAAGCAATGAAAATATGAATTGAAAAAAAGTAGAAAAGGAGTATTATTAATATTGTATAAGCTGGTCTGTCCCCCAGTGCAGAACACACCAGGTTTATTAGTGCAGCATACCATATATTCAGTTAATGAATGTACCGCTGGATAACAAAAGCGTCATGCTGCAGTTGGAGCTGTTTTCCTCCTATTTTCCTATTACTTAAAGGGAATCTGTCACCAAGTTTTTGCCACCTAATCTGAGAGCACTATAATGTAGAGATAGAGATGCTGATTCCAGCTATGTGTCAGTTACTGGGATGCTTGCTGTACTTTTGATAGCAGGAGATTATCACTGGAGGACTAGTAGACTGTTATGATTAGGTCACCGAGGAGGATAGCTGGGAAATAAGCTATGCAACCAGAAAACCAGAAAGGTTGGTAACTTAGTGGATTGCAGACTCCTAAACCTAACAACACAACTAGAATTAGCCGTGGGACGTACTTACGATGCCCTAGACGCCTCGGCACAGCCAAAGAGTTAACTAAGCCTAAAGCAAGAAAGGGGAAAGCTAAACTGCCCCGGAGTAGAACCCCAAAGGGATAGATAGCCCCCAAACATATAGTGCCGGTGAGACAAGATGAGGCACAAACACAGGCAGAAAATAGAGTAAGCAAATGATGGGGCCCAAACTGTCTAGATAGCACAGGAGAGGAAAGATACTGTCTGCAATCACACAAAAAACCCTAAAAAAATCCAACACGTCTGATCTGCAAAAACACTGAGGCCACACGACCTCTCCCCCACTAGATCAGCATTCTGGTGTGAACTGGAAGCAAAACAAAAGATACTGATATAACAGGGGACTAGCAATACTGAACAGACTGATATAAGCTGTGGCATATGGAACAGGGTCCAGCACTGGTCCCAGCAGGGAACAACGCCGAACCCACACAGCAAAGCAGAAAGCAGAGAAAGGCAAAACTGGATCAAATGCAAAAAGGTTCCAGCAAACAAATAACTTATCTGAACAATGCAGGACCAAGCAGGGGACAAGCGGACTTCAAGATGCACAGGAAGAAAACCAAACCACCAGCAGCAACTGAGGGAAGCTTGCTCACTTAAATCCTCCCAGTCTGTAACACCTGACTTCCACTCATCGTCTTCAGGTGATTGACCTCTGTCAACCCGACCAGCTCCACTACCCACAGCAACCACCAGAGGGAGCCCAAACTCAGAAGTCAGATCAAGAGTGTTCACAACAGTAGACACTCTGTCATGTTGTCCTCCATATTCATGAGCTCTGTGAACCCCCACCACTGATTGGCAGCTTCCCCCTGTACACAAACAGCTGCCAATCAGTGGTGTGGGCGGGTTATACGGAGCTCAGCATTCAGAGAACTGCTAGATCTGCAGCAGACAAAACAGGGATTTTATCAAAACTATAGCAACCAATAAAGTAAGTGCTAAAGCACTGGAATCAGGGTTTCTGTCAAAACACCATGCTGCTCTGGTGACTGATTGCCATTAAAGAGATTCTACTAGATAAAAAAAACATGGCTGCTTATCTCTGCTCCCATCTGAGCACTCCATCAGATGGTTTAATATGAATAGCTGAAAAAAATTCAGTTGAATTACTACAACTGACTAAAATATGAAACGTTTGATTCTGCTTGAACCCCTTTCCATGGAAGTCAGTCTTTTCTGCCAGACACATTAGCATAGCCCGCCACTACAAAGTTGGGCAAAACCATCCGCTGGACGATACGTGACAGGTGAGCATTTCATGGCCTTATGTAAATGTATTAGTCTATTGGCCATAGGTAGTCGATTTGATTTTTTTATTTTTTTTGGCAGCTTATCAAAAAATCCTGGACAGCTAATATTTTTTACGGACATATTAGAAAACCATATCAAGTGATTAAGATTGTAAGTGACACATGTCTACTGCCTGTAATTCTGATATGAACCATTCGTAACAGTCTGGGTAAAATTATAATAATTACAGGTATTTAAAAAAAAAAGTTTAGAGAGAACAAAAGTGTCTTATTTATACTGTCTGTTCAGGAACTTCTGGTTGGCAACCCTTATTTTAAAATAATGTAAAGTAAATGGTTTATAGTGTCCTGGCTGGGTGGTAGGCAGGCGTGGACTGGCCCACAGTAGAACAGGAGAATCCTCCGGTGGGCCCCTGTGCAAGAGTGGGACATCAGTCTCTTGCATGAGCAATATTTGGCACTATATACTTGAATCACTGTGTACAGATAAAGTCAGCATCTTATTCATTAACAATCTACCCTGTTCATTGTTACATACATTTGTGATTGAGGATAAGGTCACATTTGCATATAGGTGAAAAGTGGCACCCTGGAGTTGGTTACTGGTGGGCCCTTGGCACCCCAGTCCGACACTGGTGGTAGAAGCAGTGTTGTGCAATTGGGACCAGCAGGTATTGCAGAGCACTCCTCTGGGTGACATAGTTTATTAATTTATATTAAAGAAACACCAAAAAAATGTAAAATAATCCATGATTTAGGTGAATGCTGCCATTTTCTCTGTCAGTAAAGTCTCTGACTGCAGAGAGATTTTCCAGCTTGAGAGACAAGGGAACGACAATGGGTTTGATCATTTACTTCACTTGAGATTGATTTCGAAGAATATGCATGAATTCCTGTGAAATGTGGCAGCGCAATTGATTATTTATAACACGGGAGATTGATTTTCAGGAATACATTTGAATTAATCTTAAAAAAGATCATGTTTTATTTTTTTTTTTTTCACATGAAGAATCAAACAATGTATCTGCATCAGCATTAATAGTAAGCGATCTAAACACATTCGTCCCAATAGTATCATTGGCGGGCCGGTATAATAAATGTCTTTCACTGGTTTTCCTGCCCGTCACGCGATTCTCCTAGGAAGGTATCAGCGGGTCACCATAGACCTGACCTCTGGAAGGAAATTTCTGCCATCTATTTGTCTCCAGATGCGTTAAAGAAAAAAAGAAAGTTGACTGGAGATATTTCAAACCCAAAATGTCTTTTCATCTTTTCACCACAAGACAAATTAGATTAGCGAGTAACCAGACCTCAAATCTATTTGCTCTTTAATAATTTAAGCACTTAAAGGTCAAGCAGCTCTTTTCTGTTCTCCTTTATCACAGTCCAAGTGCTAATGAAAAATAACTAAATCCCATCGCCTGTCTAATTTCCACCCAGCGCCGGCTACCTGATGTAAATTAACACATGATTACCTCCTGTGCCAGGGCGCCGCTTGAAGAAAATTCTCTAGTTTATTGCTAAAATGAGGACACTGGAGATAATCTGGATTTGCGTTTTTTTAAAACCTAAAATCCTTTGCACATTGATTAGCTTATTTTATTTCAAATTTGCACGAAAATTTCAGCTATCTTACAAAAAGCAAAACAACAGTGAAAAGTAAACTAAGTGATTGCAAATAATTCCTAACGTCCAAATCAGAGATAATATATAAATATATTGAAAAACACAACCCTGTAATTCAATGCGTGAAAATACCCCATTGGCTTCACACCATCTTCAATGTATAAAACAGATGGCTGCAGAAATGACAAATGTCAAGATCAAACTCGAAGAAAGCATAACCGTTTCAAACTACGGGAAGATTGTATTGGATAGTGCAGAGGTCAGTAAGAAGAGTCACTCCCTCCATATCCCAGAATGTTGGCAACCACAGATGCAAGTGCCGGAGTGCCGCAGGTTGCTGACCTGTGGGCTAGACCATACATGACTTATATGATAATGTTCTTGGATCAGGCAACCACAATTTCAAGTTTTGCTGTAGAAGTTCCAAGTATCTGCTGCCATTTTGCTCAATTCTTCCAGCGTCAACTGACAACAGTGAAGAAAGGAAACAAAATATGTAAAAAAGCCTATGGCTATGTGCACACGGTGCGGATTCTGCTGCGGATCCGCGGCGTTTCAGGCTCTGCGGGTCTGCAGCAGATTTAGGTGCGTTGTACAGTACCATTGTTTTCAATGGTAAACTGTAAAACGCTGTGCACATGCTGTGGATTTTTCCGCGCGGATTTGCTGCAGGTTCAAATCTGCAGTATGTCAATTCTTTGTGCGGATTCCGCTGCGGTTTCACACCTTCTCCATTGTAGAGGTGTGAAACCGCAGGGCTAAACCGCAGCCTAATCCGCCGGTAAACATCAGGTCTTTTGACCTGAGATTTTACCTGCGGATTTTTCCAAATCCGCGCGGAAAAAAAAATCTACGTGCGCACATAGCCTTCCACGGTTTTTCAAAAAGGTGGTTTTAGGAACATAAAACATAACTGGGGTTGAGGAAAAACTGCATTTAATAAAACATGATTTTACAGAAATATATAGAATGGGGAGAGGGAGCAAAAAAAGTCAGCTCACCGTATCGCAATGCACCTCATTAGCTGGAATCATCCGCACAGAGCCATTCAGGCTAGGACACAGTCAGCAAGGCAAAAAAGAAGGAAATGGTGTCCATCGCTGCTGACCATTTCATTCTTTTTTTGCCATGATTTTACAGAACACGCCAGTTGATGTACAGAGAGATAAGGGTACATGTTGCAACTCACAGCTCAGACAGTGGGAATGAAAAGGAGAAGAAAGGAACTGCTGTAGTGAGAATGAGGCAGAGAGATATACACAGGTAGTGCTGCTGAAAAATCTAGTAAGCTGGACTCACAGATGCACTGCTCAGTATTGCTGGATGAATAATGTCCCCCATGCTGTTGATACAGAGCCATTGAGCAGAATCTCCTCTTCTCTATGTATGCTGCATGGGTGACATAATAACAACTAGTATCTGCCCACTCTTGAGTTGAACTCAGGGAAAACTGTCAATTAGAGATTTGTGATTAGAAGGAATGAGTACATAAAATGTAAAATGTCACATAATAGCCAGTATTACTGCTCCCCTCATGTATTCAGGCAGGATAGTTTATACTAAAATCATAGGTACACCGGCGTGCTTTAACACCCTCTCACACAACAATGCTATTAATAACACACACCTAAAGAAGCACTTATTGTATGTTATTATTTTTTATTCCCTAAACCTATGTAAATGTTCTTTTAATGTATTGTTAATGGGTTAATATACTCACCGCTTGCCACATTCTTCAGTATAAAGTGCCGCTATGCTCCTCTTCTGAGTCATGTGATGGCAATTCAGTCTCTTCAAATCACACTGGGGTTTATACATGAGCTGGAAGTCTCTTTTACAATCTAAGTATATGGAGTCTTGCTCTGGCGCTCCACAAGCTTACATTTTAAAAGCCATTTCCAGCTCATTCAAAGCCCCGTGTGATCCGTAGTCTCACGTGACTCAGTAGAGGAGCGGAACGGCGCTGGATACCGGAGAAGACGGCAATCAGTGAGTTGATTAGCACAGACTCTATACTACACTAACATTTACACAGGTTTAGAGAGCAAGAAAAAATACAGGAGTGCTTCTTTAATGACACAGGTCATTTTTTAACATTAAGAAAACCTAAAATTTGGAAAAAATATGATAATAGCTTTAAGTTATTTTAACAAAGATATAGATGTGACAACTAACTACCTATGTGTCCTTTACCAGAAATGCAGGAGTTTAAAGTTTTTCAACTAAAGTTAATTAAATTGACTAGAACTTGTTTGGTTGATATGGACTATCATTCCATCATAAAAAACCCAGACGGCATATGACTACTTTTGACTAGTGTCAGTAAATATGATTTATTTCTGTGTTATAATTTGACAGCGACAATCATAGAGATCTGTGCCAGCAATTAATGATACGAGCAATTAATCATACGAGACAAATACTTCACTTTAGGTAAAACTGGTTTATAATTTCCTAACAGACAATTATCTATGCAATACAAATGACTCTGTCCATCTTTGTGATCGACACAGTACTTTGCTACCAACTTCATGTTTCATTGTAACAAGTGTAATTTGGCTGACACTATTACAGAACAGTACGATGAGCACCGTTATAGGGTACTTCTGACTGATACTTTCTGACAGCACTACGCTTGCTATCATTACAGGGTTACTGTGGGTGATACTATTACAGAATATTTTGCAAACAATGTGGGTGACCCTATGACAGACACTGTGGCTGACATTATTGTGGAGGCACAAGGCTGAGCATGGTTATACAAACACTGTGATCTATTGTATGGAGACTATTGGTAGCACCTTAAGCTCTTAGGTTACATACAGATGTAGCAGTTCTTAACCTAACACACATAATAAAGTTCAGCGAGATATTGCTGAACTTTATAAGGGTGGCACAGTGGCTCAGTGGTTAGCATTGCAGCGTTGGGGTCCTGGGTTCAAATCCCACCAAAGACAACATCTGCAAGAAGTTTGTATGTTCTCCCCATGTTTGCGTGGGTTTCCTCGGGGTTCGGTTTCCTCCCACATTCCAAAGACACAACTGATAGGGAATGTAGATTGTGAGCCTCAATGGGGACAGTGTCAATAATGTCTGTAAAGCGCTGTGGAATTAATGGCGCCATATAAATGAGTAAAATAAATAAATATCGTAATGCTGAAAAGTGTAATTTCACACCTAACGTAACAAGTTCAATGGCTTTACGTGGCTATAAGGGGAACCCAACAGGAGATTCAGGCTTCTGGAACAGCAGGTAACATGAATCAGACTCTGGCTGCATTATTGCAGCAGTGAATGTTTTACTCTCAAGTGCTGTAGTTTGAAAGGCCAAAGATTAAACGACTACAACGAATAGCCAAGAGACCTGGCGGCTTCTCCCCACAACAACACAACTAGACTGACAGGTCTCCCTGCCGCAACACAACTAGACTGACAGGTCTCCCTGCCGCAACACAACTGGACTGACAGGTCTGTTCCCTCAACACAACTAGACTGACAGGTCTCCCCACCGCAACACAACTAGACTGACAGGTCTCCCTGCCGCAATACAACTAGACTGACAGGTCTCTTCCCTCAACACAACTAGACTGACAGGTCTCCCTGCCACAACACAACTAGACTGACAGGTCTCCCCACCGCAACACAACTAGATTGACAGGTCTCCCTGCCGCAATACAACTAGACTGACAGGTCTCCCTGCCGCAATACAACTAGACTGACAGGTCTCCCTGCCGCAACACAACTAGACTGACAGGTCTCTTCCCTCAACACAACTAGACTGACAGGTCTCCCCACCGCAACACAACTAGACTGACAGGTCTCCCCACCGCAACACAACTAGACTGACAGGTCTCTCTGCCGCAATACAACTAGACTGACAGGTCTCTTCCCTCAACACAACTAGACTGACAGGTCTCCCTGCCGCAACACAACTGGACTGACAGGTCTCCCTGCCGCAACACAACTAGACTGACAGGTCTCCCTGCCACAATACAACTAGACTGACAGGTCTCTTCCCTCAACACAACTAGACTGACAGGTCTCCCTGCCGCAACACAACTAGACTGACAGGTCTCTTCACTCAACACAACTAGACTGACAGGTCTCCCCACCGCAACACAACTAGACTGAGAGGTCTCCCTGCCGCAATACAACTAGACTGACAGGTCTCTTCCCTCAACACAACTAGACTGACAGGTCTCCCTGCCACAACACAACTAGACTGACAGGTCTCCCTGCTGCAACACAACTAGACTGACATGTCTCCCTGCCGCAATACAACTAGACTGACAGGTCTCTTCCCTCAACACAACTAGACTGACAGGTCTCCCTGCCTCAATACAAAAAGAGTGGGGGAACAAGAGGCGCAATAGTGCCCTATCACTAGTGACACTACGATGTGAGTGGTGTAATGCAGTTCCACTCACCTATTCCAGTTGTGTGACCCACAACTGGCTTGAAGACATAACACAGTATCAGCTGCTGCAGGACCTCCACCGACCACTCCAATGTGGAAAAACTACCAGAGAAGTACTTTGTTACAACATCTTGCATCCCAGGTGATTTTGTGGACTCAGCAGCGCGGACTGTGGTACACCTTGCTTCCCATATTCTCTGGTAGGTCTCCCTGCCGCAACACAACTAGACTGACACGTCTCCCTGCCGCAACACAACTAGACTGACAGGTCTCTCCCCTCAACACAACTAGACTGACAGGTCTCTCTGCCACAACACAACTAGACTGACAGGTCTCCCTGCTGCAACACAACTAGACTGACAGGTCTCTCCCCTCAACACAACTAGACTGACAAGTCTCCCCATAGGTAGAAAGCTGTCAATTAGCGGTGGGGGCGAAGTTATACAGGGCTCATGAATATGGAGCACTAGCTAGCAGTAGGTTTACTAGTTCTCTAGTGATAATCTCCTGATGATAAAACAGTGATTTTATTAAAAAAAATACAGCAATCAGCCCACTAAGTAACATACTGCTGGAATCAGGGTCACTGTTTCTACATTAACATGCTCTCAGATTAGGTGACAACAATCTGGTGGCAGACTCCTTTCAATGTGTTGTGTTATATTAGGAAATGCTAAATCTGTAGGTCATACATCATACAGTGGTATGGCAGGGAATCAATGTCTGGTCTAAGTAAAACCAGCAGAGTTTAAAAAACAGATCTGTGCATGAATAGTGAAAACCAGCAAACAATTAGGACGAGTATTTAGGAAATGAGTAAACTTTTTAGTAGCAATATAGTTTTTATTTTCAGTAGTAAATGTTCTAGAGTTTAGAGATCCTACTGCTAGGCTTATGTTTCAATGGTAGAAAAATAGAAGCCAACCTAGGTTTGTCACGCAGTCTTCTTTAAATGGGATTTTTATTTCATTTATCTACCTCTGACTTACAGCAATGAAATACAGTCACACAAAAGCATGTATTCTTCAGTGAAGGCAAATTCTATCATACAATAATTACTGCAAGTCTGAGAAGTGAAGTTGACTCCGGTGACAGACTGAATGGTCTCGCGGACTGTTTTGCTGAGATGATTGTGAACACGCGGAATGAATGGATGACAAGGTCAGGCTGCTTCTGTTGTTGCATAACAAAGACACCGCTATCACTGCTTTTCTCTACACAACCTTGGGGCAAGCACAAATGCATGCAATAAGAAAGGATAATGGTATTTTCAGACCTTGTGTAGACCCATCACTAACAAGTGTATTGCAAAAATTGGCAAGATGTCTGTTAATTGACTAGAAAAAGTTATAAGTAAGAATAAATGAACTAGATGATTCATTATAGAATTCTGTCACCAAGGAGAACTGAATGACACTTTCACGTGAGCACTATAATTTTATTAATGATAATTATCAGAGATGAGAGATGGAGATGTTGGGTGGTGCAGTACTGTGGAGAGTTGTGTGGGAGACAGAGATGTTTATATTGGATGGGCAACCAGTGCAATAACTGGCACAGAGAGGAAACATCAGTGCATTAGTTGGACAGAATTACGAGACTGACTGCTACATTCAGCATAGATTGGAAAGTGAAGAGTTTAATCAGAGGAAAGCCATGTTCACGCGTTCAGTATTTGGTCAGTATTTTACTTCAGTATTTGTAAGCCAAAATCAGGAGTGGGTGATAAATACAGAAGTGGTGACGTGTTTCTATTAGACTTTTCCTCTGACCATTCCACTCCTGGTTTTGTCTTACAAATACTGATGTGAAATACTGACCAAATATGGAATGTGTGACCGTGGCCAAAAACTGATTCATAGTGAGTTGCAGTAGGTAATATGATAATTAATCAGATCGACAATAGGGATATGATCACACAGAGTTTTCCAATATCCACAATATCCACATAAAAAAAACCCACTTCAAATATTATTTGATGTGGATTTTGATGTGTATCTGCTTGAAAATTCATGCCAAAAAAAATCCTCCATGAGAATATACCAGATTCTGTAAATGTTTCCAAGGTGCAGGTGCATGGATAAGCAAGTGATTCCATATAGGGAGTGAAGAAACGATTTGAGTTAAATATATCCTCAAGACAGCGAGCATGCTGCTTGCGAGTTATGGCAGGACCACACCTAGAAATAGAAATATCAGGTGCAGATGGCCGTAATACCTGTCCGAGTGCGATCTGACAAAAAATTGGGTTGCACCCGGACCAATATTAGTTCATGGGGCGGTGAACACATTAGTTTTTTTTCCATGGAGTGAGTCTGTCGGAGGAAAACATCGCTATATGTCTGAGTTTGATCTGATATTTGGATCGAACTCGGCCACTCGGCCATGCAAGTCATGAAGAGCATCCCATGGGTGAAAAACTTTTGCCTGTTTTCTGCATATATTGGTTCTTTATCCCCAATACTGCACCATTTACTTTTCACCAGTCACACATTTATACAGCAGAACATAAATGACACACCAACTCTTCAGTTGTGGCTAAATTTCACTACTACTTGTCTCTTTCATCTTACCCGTCTTCCCTCCTACACAACCCCTGTTGTGTGCTAGAAATTATCCACAAAATATCTCGGTGGGAAATAGCATTCACAGTACACAAATAACCCTGACTTTATCAACATTCTCTGTGTGCTGCCGACTAATAAGGATCCCAGGTGTTGAAGCTATGTTTTCATCATAGAAACCACTTGTCACAATGGCATAATGGAAAACATATGTAAAAATCTGCTGCCCTAACGTAACAAAGGCTGTCAGACTAATGAGTTTCAGAAAACAATAATAGGGAAATGGGATCATTTTCTCAATCTGTATTTGGAAAATACTGCACCTAGGAAAGATCTGCTGTGATTAATAAAATATATGGCAGATTGGATTAGAATATTTATTTTATGTAAGTATCTGAAGCATCATAAGTTTGTACTAACTATAATCCTGAAACCAGAGCGCAAAACTACTGGAGTACTACTATAATGGCTAACATGTAATATTCTTGATCCACAAGCAACAAACAAGCAAGAGGGTCTCTGCAAAACTCAAAAAAAAAAATTAATTCTGCCATTAAAGGGGTTATTTGGGACTTATTTTTTATATAGGGTTAAGAACATACCAGCCAGTTGTTACTAGCTACCTGCCTGCTTTATTGCCTCGCAACAATCTCTCCTACCTCAAGCCATGATTCTCCTGCTTCCTGTGACTTCACATCAATAGAGCAGTTCTTTTTCTCCTGGTCTGGTCTGTCGATGGGGAGTCATTGCCAACTTCATGCTGACTGACAGCTGGCTCCCGCAGTTAGGCGCCATCTGTCAATCAGCATGATATTAGAAAAGATGTCGAGTCAACTGAGCAGAGTGCAAGAGAAGCCACAGTTCTATCGTGACATCACAGGAAACTGGAGAATCTCATGGCAGGAGCGGTCTGTGATACCTGAGCCAGCAAAGATCATCGTAGAGAAACTACCTGCCTATAAGTAATTGGCCCCATAAGGAAAATATACATAAGTCCCCCTTTAACATTAATATTAAGGTGGTGGGGTGGGTGGTTATGTCTTTTACAGTCTCCTTTGTCTGCTGGATGGTTCTAATGGTAAAATGAGCACCCTGCGCTGTGGAACCCTAACGCCATTGATATTCTAGGAGCTAATATAAAACTTACATCCTAGCTTTAGAAAGTTAGCCACTACTATTTAGGTCTGTTTAATGCCAGCACAATCCTTGTGTAACCTAAGCTGCTCTCTTGGACACATTATGACTTGCTGAGAATCTTCTGACTTCCCATGATATCTCATCAGATTCTCCTTGACTTCCTGGCTATGAAATCTGACGTGACTTCACAATGATGTAACTGTCATGGTGTGTGGGTGAGCAGGGCTCCATTCACCAGAGCTCAGACTGCTCCTGTACATATTACTGTACATACCACTGCAGACACCGCTCTCTCATCTCCCTGCACATTTCTCCCTCTAGAGCTCTCCCTGGAATCTGTATGTATACAGCAAAGTGTATATACAGTCATGTTGGCCGACTTGAAATTGTTCCAGAAAATGAGTATTTCTCTCAAAAAATTATTGCAATTGCACATGTTTTCTTATACACATGTTTATTTCCTTTGCGTGTATTGGAACTACGCATTGGACATAATTTCACACAATACTACAAAAATTGGCTTGACACAACTGTTAGCACGTTTCGAAAATTGTGTTTAAACAACTTTGTTTCAAGTATGTGATGTTCATTCAAACTCTCCTGTGACAAGGATCAGGTGTGGACAATAAGAAAATCACACCTGAAGCCAGATAAAAAGGTTAAGAAGTTGACTGAATATTTGCATTGGGTGTCTGGGTGTGCCACAAAAAGCATGGTAAACAGAAAGAAAAGAAGAGAATTGTCTGAGGAATTGAGAACTAAAATTGTTGAAAAATATCAACAATCTCAAGGTTACAGGTACATCTCCAGAAATCTTTATGTTCCTTTGTCCTTAATGGGCAACATAACCAAGAAGTTTACAACCCATGGCACTGTAGCTAATTCCCCGATGCATCAGTGTGTCAGCACAAACTATCCGTCAACATTAAAAAAAATGAAACGCTATGTCAGGAGATCCAGGAGGATCCCACTGCTGACAGAGAGACATAAAAAAGCTAGACTGCAGTTTGCCAAAATGTACATGAGTAAACCAAAATCCTCCTGGGAAAGTGTCTTGTGGACAGATGAGACCAAGATAGAGCTGTTTGGTAAAGCACATCATTCTAATGTTTGCCAAAAAGAGAATGAGGTCTAGTGCCTAGTGTCAGAAACCTAGGTTTGCATCCTAGGTCATGGGTCTTCAAGCAGGACAATGATCCCAAACATACTTCAAGAAGCAGCCAGATATGTATGGAAACAAAGCACTGGAGAGTTCTGAAGTATCCAGCAACAAGTCCGAATCTAAATTTGATTGAAACATTAAAAACCTGTGGAGAGATCTTAAAATTACTGTTGGGAACATACTGTATGTTGACAGGAGCACACTGTTTGATTGCCTACCACTGGAAGCAAACCTCTATACCTTCCAACTAGATCAATATTCTCGCATCAAGGATATCAAGAATTTCGAGTACCGGGCAGCCCTTAAAGACAAAATTCTAGTAGAGATTTAACCTTATTTGTTCTCCTTGGGATTTATTTTGGGTGATGTTTAATATATGACCTCTATGAGATGGCTATTAATAGGTCACTACATTCTATATCATGTCCCCCTTTCCCTTTTGTTTGAGTCTATGTGTTTGTTCGTTCATGAGCATTCACTCTTTATATACTTAAAATGTTTAACTGAAAGTTAAAGTATTATTATAGAACAATATTGGTTGACAACCTATAAATGATTGTGAAAAATTTAAAACGGCTATTTTTTTTGTTTTCCTGAAAAAATTGAAAATTATATTTTAATAAAAAATACAATTTAAAAAAAAAATTGCTGTTGGGAGAAGGTACTCTTCAAATATGAGAGACCTCGGGCAGTTTGCAAAAGAAGATTGGACCAAAATTCCAGTTGAGAGGTGGAAGAAGCTTGTTGATGGTTATAGAAAGCGATTGATTGCTGTTATTTTTTCCAAAGGGTGTACAATAAAATATTAATTTTGTCTGGCCCATTTTGGGTGGGTTATATGAAATTATGTCCACTTTTCCTTTTTCTTTCTGATTGTTTGCGTTGTTCCAATACGCACACAGGAAATAAATATGTGTATAACAAAATGTGTGTAATTGCAATACTTTTCTCGGAAAATTATTTTATTTTCTGGAACAATTTCAAGGATGCCAACATTTTGGTTCATGACTGTCCATGTACACATCTGGCTCTATAGCCTGTGTAATAAATACACCATGCAGTACGCCCCTTTCTTAATCCATCCACTTATGCCATTACAGTAGAACATGATTAGTCAGTGAAGAGGAGTAGGCTATAAATTTTATTGCTAGGATTTATTTGCTTGCAGCAGTGTCCTGGACAAAATATTGCATTGATGCTGTGCAGGAGTAGCAAGATGGAGCTGAGGGTGAAGTACAAGGTGTTTGGGCAGAGTTACAGGTCTGTGCTACTGTTGGCGTGCAGCCCAGATTAGGGACTGAGGAGAAGTGTAGTCAGAAGAGACAAGAGGAAATGATGGATGTGAACTTCAGAGGTTGAGCTAGGGTTGAGGAAAGTAAACAAAAAGTCATAAAACACCATAAAACTGGAAAAAAGGCAAAAATGGAACATGAGGTTGTTTAAGGGCATTATCATTAGACATTTATGGTACAAACAGTAATTTGGGTCAGTCACCAATTGGGCAAGTTCTCCAAGTTAAAAAGATGATAGAGGCCTTCAAAACTAATCTACATCCACGTCACTGAAAGGTTTAAGCATATTTGTCACCATGTTTTTAGGTGACCAAATACTTACTTTCCACCATAATTTGAAAAATAAATCTTGCCAAATCAGACAAGGTGATTTTCTGGATTTGTTTTCTCATTCTGACTCTCATAGTTGTGGTCTACGTATGATGTCAGTTACAGGCCTCTCTCATCTTTATAAGTGGGAGAACTTGCACAATTGATGTCTGACTAAATACTTTTTTCCCCATTGTAATTAAACAGAAAGGGAACAGCAAAATATGATCTTTTCATTCTCAAGATTGGGGGCAATCAGGAATCATAACATTATGAAATATTAAAATGTTAAGCTGGAAATATAATTTAAATTGAAATAACTAGAAAAAGAAGATTCAAAGATTTATATTTTATTACATATTTACCGTATATACATTTGTTTTTCACACCATATACTAAAAATTCCATTTGTAAGAAGTGTCATACTTTTATATCTTAAACATAAACAAACTAAAGAAGTTTGAAAAAGTAAATAATAACAGATTAGGATGACAGCCAACAAAAGAAAAGGCATGAAATGTGGATGGAGAATTGTTAAAAAGTTCCAATAGTTTGATGTAGTGTTATAAACTATTATTATTATCATTGCTCATGTCTACTAAAGGTACAATTAAGGAAAATGTAGAACCCATCTTCTCATTCAATCTGTCAGTTTTCGCTGCGTAAACAGCTTTTTGTTACACAAGCACATGTCATTCTTGGCTTGACAGCAACATTCATCTTCAGTTTACATGTATTTATGGAACAGAACCAAAAATATAAATACATTTATTTTAGGTTCAAGTAACAGAAATTATTTGGAAGGAGGTTTCGGCAAGTTTTACTGACAGTGAAATTGGTAATTAATTTAGAAAAGCCTTCTTGTGCCACCTGGGCTCCTTGTCGAATGATTGCACAAACGGAGTCTGGAACAGATACAATTATGATTTGGATTCTTATTAATATAATTCTGAGGCTGTATGCAGTCACACAATGGTGGGGACTGGAGCATTGTCTTATACTTAATTGCTAGTCTCTTAATTGAGATTACCGTAGTTGTTGGGAGCTCTGACATGACAGTAGTGATTTACACATGAGGTTTGTCTTGTTGCTAGTGTTGAGCATTCCGATACCGCAAGTATCGGGTATCGGCCGATACTTGCTGTATCGGAATTCCGATACCGACTTCCGTTATTTTTTCAATATCGGAATTCGGCATCGGAATCGGAAGTTCAAAATGATTGACAGCCTGACGTCATCATGATGCGCGGTGTGTGCGCATCATGATGCGCCGTCATTTCGGGCCTTCCGGGGGTCTCTGCCGGCCTGCCGGGGGGCTGTGCCGGCCTGCCGGGGGGCTGTGTGGACTGCCCGGGGTCTGTACCGGCCTGCCGGGGGGCTGTGCCGGCCTGCCGGTGGTCTGTGCACCCTGTGGGGGTCTGTACCGGCCTGCCGGGGGGCTGTGCCGGCCTGCCGGTGGTCTGTGCACCCTGTGGGGGTCTGTACCGGCCTGCCGGGGGGCTGTGCCGGCCTGCCGGGGGGCTGTGCTGATGTCCGGGGGTCTGTGCAAGCATCGTCCGATGGGACTACAAGTCCCATCTGGCGATGCCTGCTACCATGACAGTGATTGACACATTAGCCAATGATGGGACAGTAGTAGTCCCATCATCCGGCTAATGTGTTAAATGTTAAAAAAAAAAAAAAAATACTACATACATACTACATACATACTACATGCATGGTACATACATACTACATGCTACATACATACTACATGCTACATACATACTACATATATACTACATGCATGCTACATACATACTACATACTACATACATACTACATGCTACATACATACTACATGCTACATACATACTACATACATACTACATGCATGCTACATACATACTACATACTACATACATACTACATGCTACATACATACTACATGCTACATACATACTACATATATACTACATGCATGCTACATACATACTACATACATACTACATATATACTACATGCATGCTACATACATACTACATGCTACATACATACCACATACATACTACATACATGCTACATGCTACATACATACTACATATATACTACATACATACTACATATATACTACATATATACTACATACATGCTACATACATGCTACATACATACTGCATACTACATACATACTACATACATACTACATACATACTACATGCATACTACATGCATGCTACATGCATGCTACATACATACTACATGCTACATACATACTACATGCATGCTACATGCATGCTACATACATACTACATGCTACATACATACCACATACATACTACATACATACTACATGCTACATACATACCACATACATACTACATACATACTACATGCTACATACATACTACATATATACTACATGCATGCTACATACATACTACATGCTACATACATACCACATACATACTACATACATGCTACATGCTACATACATACTACATACATACTACATACATACTACATACATACTACATACATACTACATACATACTACATGCATACTACATACATACTACATACATACTACATGCATGCTACATACATACTACATGCATGCTACATGCATGCTACATACATACTACATGCTACATACATACCACATACATACTACATACATACTACATACATACTACATGCATGCTACATACATACTACATGCTACATACATACCACATACATACTACATACATGCTACATGCTACATACATACTACATATTTACTACATGCATGCTACATACATACTACATATATACTACATGCATGCTACATACATACTGCATGCTACATGCATGCTACATACATACTACATACATACTACATGCTACATACATACCACATATATACTACATACATACAATACATTCATACAATACATACATAGACATACAGTACATATAACATAGAGTAACATACTTACCAATACTTGTCACATTGTTCCCCGAAGCCATTGTCTTTTCCGGAATAAATATTAACATAACAAACCACAAAAATACTCACCCACGATCCGAAGCAGTCCACGAGTGTGTCCCATGATGATCTTGGGTAGAGAACTGCAGCATCAGATGATGCTGCCGTTCTCTACGGGCTGCAGGAATCCAATGACGGAAGGTAGGTATCCTTCCGCACTGTATTCCTCCGCCACTTAAAAAAAAAAAGTCCCTAGTCTCACTTTATGCCATTGCTGCGTGGGAAATTCCCACACAGCAATGGCATAAAGTGAGACTAGGGACTTTTTTTTTTTTTTTTAAGTGGCGGAGGAATACAGTGCGGAAGGATACCTACCTTCCGTCATTGGATTCCTGCAGCCCGTAGAGAACGGCAGCAACAGCTGATGCTGCCGTTCTCTACCCAAGATCGTCGTGGGACTCACTCGTGGACTGCTTCGGATCGTGGGTGAGTATTTTTGTGGTTTGTTATGTTAATATTTATTCCGGAAAAGACAATGGCTTCGGGGAACAATGTGACAAGTATTGGTAAGTATGTTACTCTATGTTATATGTACTGTATGTCTATGTATGTATTGTATGAATGTATTGTATGTATGTAGTATATATGTGGTATGTATGTAGCATGTAGTATGTATGTAGTATGTATGTAGCATGCATGTAGCATGCAGTATGTATGTAGCATGCATGTAGTATATATGTAGTATGTATGTAGCATGCATGTAGTATATATGTAGTATGTATGTGGTATGTATGTAGCATGCAGTATGTATGTAGCATGCATGTAGTATGTATGTAGTATGTATGTAGCATGCATGTAGTATATATGTAGTATGTATGTAGCATGTAGTATGTAGCATGCATGTAGTATATATGTAGTATGTATGTAGCATGTAGTATGTATGTAGCATGCATGTAGTATATATGTAGTATGTATGTAGCATGTAGTATGTATGTAGCATGCATGTAGTATATATGTAGTATGTATGTAGCATGTAGTATGTATGTAGCATGCATGTAGTATATATGTATTATGTAGCATGTAGTATGTATGTAGCATGCATGTAGTATGTATGTAGCATGCATGTAGTATGTATGTGGTATGTATGTAGCATGTAGTATGTATGTAGCATGCATGTAGTATATATGTGTTATGTATGTAGCATGTAGCATGCATGTAGCATGCATGTAGTATGTATGTAGTATGTATGTAGTATGTATGTGGTATGTATGTAGCATGCATGTAGTATGTATGTAGCATGTAGTATGTATGTAGCATGCAGTATGTATGTAGCATGCATGTAGTATGTATGTAGTATGTATGTTGCATGTAGTATTTATGTAGTATGAATGTAGCATGTATGTAGTATGCATGTTGTATGTATGTAGCATGTATGTAGCATGTAAATTTTTTTTTTTTTTTTTTTTAACATTTAACACATTAGCCGGATGATGGGACTACTACTGTCCCATCATTGGCTAATGTGTCAATCACTGTCATGGTAGCAGGCATCGCCCGATGGGACTTGTAGTCCCATCGGACGATGCCTGCACAGACCCCCGAAGCCTGCACAGACCACCGGCAGGCCGGCACAGCCCCCCGGCAGGCCGGCACAGCCCCCCGGAGCCTGCACAGACCACCGGCAGGCCGGCACAGCCCCCCGGCAGGCCGGCACAGCCCCCCGGAGCCTGCACAGCCCCCCGGCAGGCCGGCACAGCCCCCCGGCAGGCCGGCACAGCCCACCGGAGCCTGCACAGCCCCCCGGCAGGCCGGCACAGACCACCGGAGGCTGCACAGACCCCCTGGCAGGCCGGCACAGCCCCCCGAAAGGCCCGTACAGACCCCAGAGAGGCTGTACAAGGCAAAAACAGGGTTTTTCTTATTCCGATACCGGAAGTCCCATAGACTTGAATGGGACTTCCGGTATCGGAATCGGCGATACCGATACTTTTTTTAAAGATCGGCCGATCCATTCCGATCCGATACTTTGAAGTATCCGACGGTATCGCTCAACTCTACTTGTTGCACTTAAAGAGGTTGTCCACTACTTTTATACTGATTCCCTATCCTCAGGATAGGGCATCAATGTCTGATCGCCCGGAATTCTGCACTTGGCACCCCCGCCAATCAGCTGTCATTGGTGCTGGGGGGTGGCAGCCGCTGGCCGGAAGTAATTACTTGCGGAGCTTGGCAGCCTTCTTGTAGTGACTGCCTTGGAGTACTACACATGCACCTCCTATTCAATTCAATAGGAGACGGATGTGCAGTAACAAGCCACAGCTAATACAAGTAGACGGCCAGCTCCGCAAGCAAGTACTTCCGGCCGGCGGTTGCCGCTGGCACCGATTGCAGCTGATCGGAGGGTTGCCGTGTGTTGGACCACTGTTGATCAGACATTGATGCCCTATCCTAAGGATCGGGCATCACTGCAAAACTATTGAACAACTTCTTTAAAAGGGCTTACCAATTTCTCAAAAAATATTAAAACAGCAGCAAATGTGATAAATTTAAAAAAATTAGACCAACTCACTTCTTTTCTACAGGGATTGAGTATTGATTGCTGAAAACCAAAGTCCATAGTGTCCAATCAGCAGGTAACCTAACCAGTTAGTAACCACCTTAACTAATCAGTGTCCAAAGTGGAGAAACACCATACTATTGGCATCACGATACAGTGCTGAGCATTGGTGCCAGGAAAGTACAACAAATGACAACTTCAGCCACTCATTGCTGGTGAACAAAGACTGGAAGCGTTCGGAGGCGGATTGCTGCGGGAAAGACCAGGTGAGCAGTTTTACATTTTTACTTTTATTCCGTTTTCAGCACTTTTGACATTTTTTCAGAATTTTTATAATACTTTATCATGGGTGACAAGTATGCTTAAACCTTTCAGTGACTTGGATGTAGACTAGTTTTGACTTCACAAATCCAAAATAGAATATTGGTGTAAGTCTTTGCAATGTAAGAAAAATAAAAACTGACATTCCTAAGATTTTCAGGTGATTGCTGTGGTCGTGTAATACCATTAGGCCTGATTTCTGGAAATGAAAGTCATAGATCAAATTGTCACTGCAAGGTAGAAGTCAGTTTAAATTAGCAAAATGTTTAATAGAGAAATTTAGTAATGTTTCATTTCCATCTGCTCAGTTTAAAATGACAACAAGAGCCTAAATTCTGCCTTGGCGAGTATGACGGAATCCACTGCTCTTTAGGGAAATAAAGTGAGACGCAAAGTAAGACTCTTCGGCAAAAAGCATATTTTATGATAAATCTGCTATCATGAGAGTGGAATTACAACACTTTAGATAGGAGAATGTTATGATGAGTCACCGAAGGAGGAAAAAACAAAATACCAGCTAAGTCCAGAAAAACCAGAGAGGTTGGCAGCTATCGGATTGCAGACCCCTGAACCTATCCACTACAACTAGCAGTAGCCGTGGGGGGTTCCTACGGTGCCCTAGACCCCTCGATCACAGCCGGAGAACTACATAGCCTAAAGACAGAAAGGGGAAAAACTAAACTGCCCCAGAGCAGACCCCAAAGCAATAGGCAGCCCCCAACATATAATGACGGTGAAGCAAGATGAAAACACTAACACAGATAGAAAGATAGGTTGAGCAAATAATGGGGCCCAAGCTAACTACATAGGACAGGATAGGAAAGCTGCTGTCTGCCATCCGCAAAAACCCTATCAAAATGAGCCAACCGACTGATAGGAAAAACAGGCCCTGAAGTCGCTAGGCTTCAAAAGACTATAACAGCACTCAGGTATATTCTGAAGACAGAGCAAAAGAACAACAGATCAGAGACAAAAATGGAATTCAGCTCACCCCCGGCCGGGGATGGCAGAAATCCCAAAAAAAAAAGGCAAAACAAAAACAAAACTGAAGAGTACAAAGCAGAGCAGAAAAACTTAGCTTTGAGATGCAGGAATCAGACTGGTCTCCAAGAATCCAGCAGGAAAATCACCAGCCAGGAAGAAGGGCGTCGGCAGCCTTATATCCAGTCCTCAATTCCAGCCACCCAGTCATCATCTAGCTGCCCAGGTGTTTGGTAATCAGTCTCACTACCTTCCTTCACTAGAGGAGGGAGTTCATCAGACCTCAATGGTGAAGGGAAAAATGAACTCACAACAGGAGAATATAGAAAGAGTACAAGCCACTCATCAGTATTTTGCATTATAGATTGTACACAAGGAGTTGAACATGCACAAAGAAAAGGTATAAAACAAACACGGTTTATTGTTTAGGACTAGAGATGAGCGAATTTGTTCGGATTCGGTTCCGAATACGATCGGCATCGAATATTGTTTTTGCAATATTGGTCGAACACAGCCGAACATCATTAGAGTCAATGGGAGTAAAAATTACCGAATGTGTTCGGAACCGATCAAAAAACATACATTCGGCATGAATAGGGTACCGATATGGCACAAATATGGCCAATTCAGATTCAGTGACTGAATCCAAACAAATTCACTCAACTCAATTTGGGACCCGCTGCTGGTTTTGGCTTACAAATACAAAAGCAAATTTCTGACAGGTGGCCTAAAATCATAAGTAATCCATAAGTATGTGGCAGGAAAATAGTTGCCAAAAAGATCAAGGTAGATTGCAGAAAACAAACAGTAAGAGACATCATTCATAAAAGAAAAGCATAGCAACTAGTGATGAGCGCAAGTGCTTGTTACTCGGGTTTGCCTAGGGTGCTCGAGTATCGCGGGTCCTTGACTGACATGTTCCAGGCCCCACGGCCGCATGTTTTGCGGCTGTTAGATAGCCACAAAACATGCGGGGATCGCTCAATACACTTATACTGAGTAAAGCCGAGCACGTGTGGATGCCTAAATGTAAAATGTAACCTTTCAGAATGCCACATGCTAAACGTGAATACATTTATTTTATCTTATACTTTACCTAAATATTTTTTTCATTTTTGGGTCACACACAGGGTTTTAATGTGGTAACAAGAAAGAGCCAGTATCATTACTTTACCTTTTTTTCAAGTTTTTTTTTTAAGTTTTATTTAAAGGCAATTGCAAATTGTATTCCTTTTTCGTTGTGTACTTTAATGTGAATGGGTATACCAGACTAATGGAACAAAATACTCCCCGAACTCTCCCATGTATAACAATACCAAATTAATGCACTTTCTTTAACCTATACATCACCATAAGTCAGCAGAAGAAAAAAAAAATAACAAAATGTACTAACTAATGATTTGATCCCCTGACAAAGCCCATAGTCGAAACATGAGTCGGGGTGGACACCACTCAACAGGGAGTCATTAACCACTTCTTAAAGCGCAGTAAGTACAGTCCCTACTATCGCTCATTGAACCTGCACTGACACTTTACCTTGGGCAATTTGCACTTTATCAATAGTGAGTTATGTGACACCTGCCAAATTTGATTATTACATATCTTAAATTAAGCATAGAGTTGTACAATTACTGATATTATACCTTATTATGTATAACTAACTCCCTGTGACACACTGCTTTTTACTAATTCTGGGTTTACGCTTCTGTATCTTTGTAATTTGTGCAATCCTTATATAATATTGCTAAATGTCTCATTTTGAATGCAGTAAGATATGTGCATATGCACCTCATGTTATGCGTTATGACCACTGGCAGTGCTGGCTCTTCTCTCTTTTTATTGCAAATTGGTTTTGTGGCTGACCACCACTGTTGCCGTGCACGCTGGGTCATGTTCGCCATCTTTTCTGTGTTTATTGTGATTGATCTAGGCTGCTGTGCATACTCACGGCAGCCCCGCCCTGCCCCAGGCTTTATTTATTTTTGCATCCATGTCTGAGCCTGCATTGCCCTTCATCTGTGTTAGCTGGTCAGGCAGTGTGTGGAGGTCAAACCTGAGATGTCTGTGTTCAGACCTGGTTGGCCTTCATCTGCACCTGCTCCATCTGGCTGCACGGGAGTGATGCAGACATGCTTCAGGTATGGATTGCATTTGATATGGTCTTGCTTTTAAAACATTTAGGAGGCCGCAATGGCACAGTGAATAATAAAAATGTAGAGTAGGACCCCCCATATGAGATTGCCTTGGCGTGGCGGGGTGGCTCAATATATTGATCAATATTTTGCTAAATGTCTCATTTTGAATGCAGTAAGATATGTGCATATGCACCTCATGTTATGCGTTCTGACCACTGGCAGTGCTGGCTCTTCTCTCTTTTTATTGCAAATTGGTTTTGTGGCTGACCACCACTGTTGCCGTGCACGCTGGGTCATGTTCGCCATCTTTTCTGTGTTTATTGTGATTGATCTAGGCTGCTGTGCACACTCACGGCAGCCCCGCCCTGCCCCAGGCTTTATTTATTTTTGCATCCATGTCTGGGCCTGCATTGCCCTTCATCTGTGTTTGCTGATCAGGCAGTGTGTGGAGGTCAAACCTGAGATGTCTGTGTTCAGACCTGGTTGGCCTTCATCTGCACCTGCTCCATCTGGCTGCACGGGAGTGATGCAGACATGCTTCAGGTATGGATTGCATTTGATATGGTCTTGCTTTTAAAACATTTAGGAGGCCGCAATGGCACAGTGAATAATAAAAATGTAGAGTAGGACCCCCCATATGAGATTGCCTTGGCGTGGCGGGGTGGCTCAATATATTGATCAATATTTTGCTAAATGTCTCATTTTGAATGCAGTAAGATATGTGCATATGCACCTCATGTTATGCGTTCTGACCACTGGCAGTGCTGGCTCTTCTCTCTTTTTATTGCAAATCCTTATTGTTGCCTTTCTGATCCGTAATAAAGTTTATTTATATTTTAGTACATTTTTGTCTATACTGGGGTTCTATGGTCGGTTTCTTTTTTTCCTCTTCTTAACGTGGAGTTGTTACAATATTCTCCTATTCATTATTGGTCCTTAACAATCATTAAAATATGTTCATGAAAAATAGTCCCTGAATGTGTGGTCGGTCTGGGGAAGGGATTAGCTTTTCAGTTATATTTTGATTATTATTCTCATTTTCTAAATATATAACTTTTATTACTTATTTACTTTCCTGAAATTCAAGGATCTGGCACCAGATTTTACAATACAAACTGCAGAAATTATTAAATAGATATCTAAGACTGGAGCAGGCCAGTTGTACTTACTTTGAAAATCCTTGTAAAGAATGGCTGTACAATTCCTTTATGACATTTTCCATGCCTTATATTAAAATAAGCATTTTAGATGAGTAAAGTTATAGATTCAAAAAATGATCACTTTAATGTCAGGATTATGCAACTATACTGTCATGGACTTTCAAAGCAAGTACATCAGTCTCACCAGGTCTAAGAGATCTATTTAATAATGTATGCAGATTGTACTGTGAAATTTGGTGACAGATCTGCTTTAAAGTTGTTAATAAGTGATATGAAGAGAAGCAATAGCATTTACGGTATATATCAGGCCTCTGTGTATTTTCCAACAACCAACAAGTTCCTTATTGCCGCAACTTACTAAAGGTTCGGCAAGGTAAATAGAGTAATAAGCATAACTGCCTGTATTCATATCTTTGTTGAACTTTTTTTTAGTTTATAAAGACACAAAACAAGATCAGAGATCTGGATTACGATCTGTGTCCCATATCACAGTTGTATGGCTGTCCAGGCAGTTGTAGGTCTGATAACAAACCACATTACAGGAAATCTGCCGTCTTATATTTTACAGTCTCATGATTGATACATTTGTCAACTATTTTTGCAGTTTACATTTGTCTTAGCAGGAAGTCTGCTTCTATGACAAGTACATTTTGCATCTGCCTGCCTTACAGTTTTACAAACATAATGGATTTTTTACATGGTATGAAGCACGATAGAATTACGGTAACCTCTAGGAATATTACTGAAATGGGCAAGCTGCAGAGAAATGAAGAGGGTAATTTTAGGACAACATGCTCTGTCATTTCATCAAACACTTTGCATAAGCAAATTAAAGTTGCAAAGTTCCTGAGAGGGCGAGACTCCCTAATATTAAAGAGTGTGACAAACTTAGGTTGGAGGAGCCCATAATGGAAGAGGAGATTAAATCTGCCATCATGTCAATGACCAATAATAGGGCCCCTGGGGCGGAAGGCCTGCCGGGAGAAGTCTATAAGCAATTAAAGGGGATGACAATGACTCAGTTGAAGGCAGTTTTTGAGGAGGCACTGAAGGAAGGGGAGCTGCCGATGTCCATAAGGGAAGCGGTGGTGGTGGTTATTCCATTGGAGGGTAAGTATCCGGAGTTAGCTGAGTCATATCGGCCCATCTCGTTGCTGACGGCGGATGTTAAGATTCTTGCTAAAGTCCTGGCTAACGGATTGACGAGTGTGATCCAGGATCTGGTTCATCTGGATCAATCTGGTTTTATGCCAAATAAGTCCACAGCAATTAATCTACGCAGACTGTTCTTGAATTTGCAGCTGCCGTCGGGCAATGGGGGTCGTAGAGTGGTGGTATCGTTGGATACGTGTAAAGCGTTTGATAGTGTTGAATGGGGGTTTCTATGGGAAGTGTTGAAGAGTTTAGGAATTGGGCCAACTTTTATTTCATGAATTCAGTTATTATATACATCTCCGACTGCTAAGATTAAAGTTAATGGGCAATTGTCAGACAGTTTCGGCCTTCACAGAGGGACTAAGCAGGGGTGTCCGCTCTCCCTGCTACTTTTTGCATTGGCAGTGGAGCCCCTGGCACAGACAATTAGAAATGCGGCCTCGGTCAGGGGATTTAAATATGGGAGGGTAGAAGAGAAAGTAGCTCTGTATGCAGATGATGTGCTGCTCTTCTTGGAGGACTCTGGAGATTCATTGTTGGGTGTGATGAACATGCTTAAAACATTCGGGAGTGTGTCGGGCTTAGTCATTAACTGGGAGAAGTCCAATATTATTGCAGTTGATGGTGGGGAGGATGAGCTCATGTTGGGGGGAGAGGGTGCGAAACTGGTGGTGGTTCAGAGATTTAAATACTTGGGTGTTCAGGTGTCACTTCCACTTTCTAGTTATATTGATCTAAATCTGATTCCACTGTTGGGGAAATTCAGAAACAAAATAGGGACATGGAGCAGATTGCATATCTCAGTGGTGGGGAGAATCAATTTGGTCAAGATGATTTTAATGCCTCAGCTATTATATGTGCTACATAACGCCCCTATCTGGATTCCCAAAAGATGTTTTCGTACCATTAGTTCCATTTTCAGAGATCTGGTTTGGGGGAAAAAACAGGCAAGGCTTCGACTGGAAATTCTGCAGAGACCTATGGATGAAGGGGGCTTGGCACTTCCGAACCCTTGGATTTACTATCTAGCTGCGCAGGGGGAACATATGAGGGGCTGGAGAGAAATTGATAATATGAGTTCAACACAAAGGGTCTTGGCCCATGTTTTAAATAGGAGCCCACAGATCCAGGGCCTGGAAGCAGGAGGTTTTAGGAAATTAGGACTGGTCTACCTCACTTGTTTACTGATCCATAAGGTGTGGGATGACAATGACTCAGTTGAAGGCAGTTTTTGAGGAGGCACTGAAGGAAGGGGAGCTGCCGATGTCCATAAGGGAAGCGGTGGTGGTGGTTATTCCATTGGAGGGTAAGTATCCGGAGTTAGCTGAGTCATATCGGCCCATCTCGTTGCTGACGGCGGATGTTAAGATTCTTGCTAAAGTCCTGGCTAACGGATTGACGAGTGTGATCCAGGATCTGGTTCATCTGGATCAATCTGGTTTTATGCCAAATAAGTCCACAGCAATTAATCTACGCAGACTGTTCTTGAATTTGCAGCTGCCGTCGGGCAATGGGGGTCGTAGAGTGGTGGTATCGTTGGATACGTGTAAAGCGTTTGATAGTGTTGAATGGGGGTTTCTATGGGAAGTGTTGAAGAGTTTAGGAATTGGGCCAACTTTTATTTCATGAATTCAGTTATTATATACATCTCCGACTGCTAAGATTAAAGTTAATGGGCAATTGTCAGACAGTTTCGGCCTTCACAGAGGGACTAAGCAGGGGTGTCCGCTCTCCCTGCTACTTTTTGCATTGGCAGTGGAGCCCCTGGCACAGACAATTAGAAATGCGGCCTCGGTCAGGGGATTTAAATATGGGAGGGTAGAAGAGAAAGTAGCTCTGTATGCAGATGATGTGCTGCTCTTCTTGGAGGACTCTGGAGATTCATTGTTGGGTGTGATGAACATGCTTAAAACATTCGGGAGTGTGTCGGGCTTAGTCATTAACTGGGAGAAGTCCAATATTATTGCAGTTGATGGTGGGGAGGATGAGCTCATGTTGGGGGGAGAGGGTGCGAAACTGGTGGTGGTTCAGAGATTTAAATACTTGGGTGTTCAGGTGTCACTTCCACTTTCTAGTTATATTGATCTAAATCTGATTCCACTGTTGGGGAAATTCAGAAACAAAATAGGGACATGGAGCAGATTGCATATCTCAGTGGTGGGGAGAATCAATTTGGTCAAGATGATTTTAATGCCTCAGCTATTATATGTGCTACATAACGCCCCTATCTGGATTCCCAAAAGATGTTTTCGTACCATTAGTTCCATTTTCAGAGATCTGGTTTGGGGGAAAAAACAGGCAAGGCTTCGACTGGAAATTCTGCAGAGACCTATGGATGAAGGGGGCTTGGCACTTCCGAACCCTTGGATTTACTATCTAGCTGCGCAGGGGGAACATATGAGGGGCTGGAGAGAAATTGATAATATGAGTTCAACACAAAGGGTCTTGGCCCATGTTTTAAATAGGAGCCCACAGATCCAGGGCCTGGAAGCAGGAGGTTTTAGGAAATTAGGACTGGTCTACCTCACTTGTTTACTGATCCATAAGGTGTGGGAGGAAATTAAGAAGATTACGGGGGTAGAATATCTGACTTCTCTCCAATATGGCAAAATTATAATCTACCGGAGTTTGTCAAAATGGGGGACTTTAAAATTTGGAAGAGTTTGGGAATATGTTACATTGGCCAGGTACAAGACAGGCAGGAGTTGCTAGCTTTTGAAAAACTACAGGAGGTTTATGGACTGCCGGAAATCTGTAGGTTTCAGTACAGGCAATTTCACCATGCTTACAGAACTCAAGAGTAAAGCAGTTTATATGAGGGTTCAGGCGGATATTCTGGTAAACTATGTCTGTGCAAAAGGGGGAGCGAGAGGTGTTGTTTCAGGTATATATAGGGACCTACTGTTTGCCTTCCTTCAAAGATATCCAATTAAAGCAAAAGAGAATTGGGAAATAGAAGTAGGGGACATAGAGGAAGATAAATGGGAAACAATAATAGAGTATATACCTAAGTTGTCATTGAGCGAACTGGCCAGACTTTCGCAGTTATATGTGCTCCATAGAGCGTATAGGACTCCAGATAGGCTAAACAAGGCCAGGTTGAGACAAACCTCCGAATGCCAGAGGTGTCGGACCGAAGGGGCTGGGATTGTTCACATGCTATGGCAATGTCCAAAATTAACTACGTTTTGGGTGGAAGTGACGGCCGCTATTGGAAGGGTATATAACTGTAGAATTGAAAGGGACCCTCTGATATGTATTTTGGGGTATGTTGAGGAGATTGGGGTATCGAGTTGCCATAAACTAGCAGTAGCTAGACTGTTGTATATTGCGAAGAAATTGATTACCAGATGTTGGATTAGTGAAGAACCACCGACAATGCGGCAGTTCTATAGGCTAAAAGGAAAAGGGCTGGTACCTTTGAAACAATATGGAATCCCTGGGCAGAGAGGTGCTGACCTCGGAAGATCTATGCTGCATTACTGTGTATGTGTATTTTTATTTGAATAATTATATATGTGCTTTATAGAGGGAAGGGGGTGGGGGAAAGGAATGGGTAAGACATTGAAAAATTCATAACTTGTCTACTGTTGACAGATTGAATATGTTTGTTGTTTTGTATTTTGATATGCAATAAAAATTTATCTGATTTAAAAAAAAAGTTGCAAAGTTCCTTATGCACTTTTCACCAAACATACAACTATTATACTATGTGGTTTTCTAGATCTTTTTTAAAGATTCTGTCTCTCGCAGTTGAAGTCTACCGACAATAAAAATTACACACCTCTCCATACTTTGTAGGTGTCCCCTGACAAAGGCAAAGGCCGAAATGCGCATTGAGGTAGGCGCGCACACCTCCCTGGACCACCGCTGGAAGCTGAGCCCACTCTTGTATACAGGTAACACAGCTCTGTCTGTCTAACTGTCCAGTCAGCAGATTAACAAGGACTTATGCATGTGTTGTGGACATCTGTCCTATGTACTACTGGCTTGGACACTTGGCTCTATTTTATTACTAATATATTGAGTTATTCATAGCTATATTTTAGCCTCTCTTGCGGTCTTTCAGAGGGGTGTAGCGACCTTGTTCTACAGCAACATATTGTGCACTATTTTCCATCATTCCCTCATGTCCTTCCCTGTGTTGTTGTGATTATACATTTTGTCTATGATTTTTTTAATAATAAAATTTCCATACTATTTACAATTATCTTGGACTAGTACATCTTTCCTTTTTGCTCTTTGAATAGATTTTGGTGTGTTCAGCACTATGATCCAGCACACTGTTTTTTCTTTGTTGCAATCATAATGAAGTATATCATGTGTGTGTGTTGGTGGAACATTTTCCATACTTTGTAGGTGGGAAAACTTGCAAAATTGTCAGTGCATAAAATACTTATTTTCTCCTTTCAATGTGTATTTTATCTTTGGCGTTGCCTTTCTTGAAGGGGAAAAATTAGATTCATACAGTCATCATCACATCATCATAATATTATAATTTGCTTAATTGTGTTTCTATACAACACATTTCAAGATCTTACTAGTCTCTTTGTCAGGTATGACACAGGTCTCGCTTAAACGGCGATTTATTCTCTCATGCGGGAGAATCGGTCCGATTGTACTAATGTCACTTGGATCAAAGTGTGTCAGAGTATGAACCGAGTGTCACCTTAGTGTGATCCAATTCTCCATCTTCTCTATTGTCGTCTCTGTGGTAATTGGTCTGCACTCAGATCAGGTTCGAGTGCAGTCCGAAATTTTACACACACACATAGTTTTGCATAGGTACGCCTGATCTGATTATCAGATGGACTCGCAGTATTATACAATGCCAAATCATCATGAAAAGAATATCACGGATCTGCACTGACCCACAGCACTGGTTAACCAGTGTTCAAGAGCTGTTTGTTCGAAATGCATATGGTTTCATTACATACCACCCCCTGTTATTGCTGTGTCATCTGAGATGTCTGTTTGTAATCTTCAATTTTTTGAAGGATAAGCTAATAAAAGTTTGCTGATTGATTTTTAAATAAGAAGTGAGCTGGATCTACTTCTATTTTTTCTATTGCCTTGAACTCTGTGTAGCAGTGTGGATGCCGTGATCCTTTTCTTGCCTGGAATTACATCTCAGGGGTGAGCTGAAATTTACTTATCTTTTTACATTAATTACTACCACACCTGTTCTCAATCAAGAAATCACTTAAATAGGATCTGCCTGACAAAGTAAAGAAGACCAAAAGGTCCCCAAAAGATAAGACATCATGCCGTGACACAAAGAAATTCTGAAACAATTGAGAAACAAAGTAATGGAGATCTTAGTCTAGAAAAGGTTATAAAGCTATTTCTCAAACTTTGGGACTCCAGCAAACCATAGTGAGAGACATTATCCACAAATGGCGAAAACATGGAACGGTGGTGGACCTTCCCAGGAGTGGCCGGCCGACCAAAATTACAAGAGAGCAGCAATGACTCATCCAAAAGGTCACAAAAGACCCCGCAGCAACATCCAAAGAACTGTAGGCCTCAATTGCCTCAGTTAAGGTCAGTGTTCATGATTCCTCCATAAAAGAGACTGGGCAAAAATGGCCTGCATAAGAGTTCCAAGATGAAAACCACTGCTGAGCAATAAGACAAAAAGGCACATCTCTGTTTTGCGAGAACACATCTAGACGATCCCCAAGACTTTTGGGAGAATACTCTGTGGACTGACGAGACAAAAGTTGAAGTTTTTAGAAGGTGTATGTCCCATTACATCTGATGTAGAAGTAACACAGCATTTCAAAAAAGGAATATCATACAAACCGTAAAATATGGTAGTGATAGTGTGATGGTCTGGGGCTGTTTTGCTGCTTCAGGACCTGGAAGACTTGCTTTGGTAAATGGAACCAAGAATTTTGCTGTCTACCAAAAAAAACCCTGAAGGAGAATTGTTATGAATGGGCACTGAGGAGGATAGCAGGCCCAAGCTAAGCCACAGAAAACCAGAGAGGTTGGTAACTAAGCGGATGCAGACCCCTGATCCTGTCCACATAACTAGCAGTAGCCATGTAGCGTGCCTACGATGATCCTAGATGCCTCGGCACAGCTGGAGAGCTAAGCCTAAAGCAAGAAAGGGGAAATGTAAACTGCCCCGGAGCAGACCCCAAAAGAAGAGATAGCCCCCAAAACATACAGTATATTGTCGGTGAGACAAGATGAAAACACAAACGCAGGCAGAAAAATAGACTGAGCAAATGATGGGGACCACACTGCCTAGACAGGACAGGAAAGGAAAGACACTGTCTGCAATCACGCAAAAAACCCTGCAAAAAGTCCAACACGTCTGATGCACAAAAACACTGAAGTCGCACGACTTCGCCCCCACTATATCAGCACTCTGGTATATTCTGAAAGCAAAGCAAAAAGAGACCAATATAACAGGGGACAAAACAAAATGGCACATGCAGTAACATATGGGCGGTGATTCAGCACAGCCCCAGCCGGAGCTGGCTGACCTGCACAAAGCAGAGATAAACAAAACCAGATCAAATGCAAACAGAATAACAAATGAACCACTTAGCTGAACATGCAGGGAAAGAGCAGGAGACATTAGACCTCAGCAGGAACAGGAAGAAAATCACCAGCAGGGATAGAGGGAGTCAGCTGTCTTAAATCCCAATCAGAAACCCCAGATCTCCAATCGTCTTCCTCATTATCAGGTGGCAAGCCTCTGTCAATCAGATCAGCTCCACTACCTCCAGTAACTACCAGAGGGAGTCCAGAAAGAGAACTCGCAACCCCTCTGTCAATCTGACTAGCTCCACTACCTTCAGTAATCACTAGAGGAAAGCAAGAGAGAGAATTCACAACAGAGAATGTCATGACCTCAAGCTGATAGAAAGAACACCGTGAGCACAACTCAAGATGGTGCTAAGGTTAGGTTCCCAAACCGTTAAAGTAACAAATATGAACCTAGCACTCAACTTAAAGGTATTTGTAAGGCGGTTTATTGTAGTACACGAAAAAAGACGTTTCGGTCAATGTGACCTTCTTCAGTTACGTGTGGTATATAGATTGTGTAGAGCTTATAGGCATCTATCAGAGAGGACGATGGTGCTTTAGGCATTGAGGAGAATGATCTCTCTAAGGAAATGAGCTTGTCAGTATCTCATCTCATGGCCGGTGGACACCGCATCTGGAGGCACGTTTGCCCCTCTCCTATATACTGACAAGCTCATTTCCTTAGAAATGACCGAAACGTCTCTTTTCGTGTACTACAATAAACCGCCTTACAAATACCTTTAAGTTGAGTGCTAGGTTCATATTTGATGACCTCAAGCTGAAGCACACTTGGATTGTGCAGCAGGACAATGATCCAAAGCACACCAGCAAGTCCACCTCTGAATGGCTTCAGAAAAACAAAATTAAGACATTGGAGTGGCCTACTCAAACTCCAGACCTTAATCAGATTGAGATGTTGTGGCATGACCTTAAAAAGGCAGTTCATGCTTGGAAACCCTCCAATGTGGCCGAATGACAATTTTGCAACAATTTTAGAAAGATGAGTACGTTGTAAAGACTCTCATTGCCAGTTATCGCAAACGCTTGATTACAGTTGTTGCTGCTAAGGGTGATCCAACCAATTGTTAGGTTTAGGGAGCAATCATTTTTTCACACCGTGCGTTAAAGGTTTGGATTTCTTTTTCCCTGCATTTTGTGTTTACTTATCTTATCTTTGTCTAATATTTAAATTTGTTTGGTGAAATGAAACATTTAAGTGTGATAAACATGCAAAACAATAGGAAATCAGGAAGGGGGTAAATACTTTTTCACACAATTTAAGCTGTTTGAATGTAACACCTGTAACTATGGACTGGCCATAAAAAGGAACAATAGAACCAAATATTCAACACATAATTGCTCGCCATCTCTATAGATCCTGTTGCTCTCTCTTGGCTTTATTCGAGACCAATAAAGATGGGTCATCAGAATACTTTTCATTCTATGTCGAGTTCTCATCTCATGGAAGTTGAAAGAGGTCGAAATGTAAAAGTGCTAGCTGCTCACTTCCTCTTGATGTCTGATACATCTGAAGGTAGGGAGAGTGAAGCCAGCATCGATTGAGCACAGGGATGATGTGACATAATTATGTGTCGACACTGCTAGAGTATTAATTAATTTTCTTTTTACATAAAAAATTAGCAGACTGGATTATCTCCAGTTGGGGCACATATATACCTGTATACAGGGAGCCTGGATCAGCTGTGTTCATGCACTGACACATTTTATTTTAATAAAACCGCATCATAGTTTCAATAAAATGTTTCATTTCTTACTGCAGTCGAGATCCTGTGAGATTTTACGACTAACGTGCATAAAGTTTAATTGCATCTTATTGTTTAGTAGGTGAAAGGCAGAATTGCTGATTTCAACCTATATAATATTCTTTTCTGTATTTTTAAATATTTTCCTTAAAAATGGAGCTTCACTAAGTATGTATGATTATTTTACTTTTAGTTTTATTTATAGCAATTTTCACTTTTGATTATGGTAACTATCATATCCATATGGAATCACGGGATATATTTATCTTGCATAGCAAATGCCGTCTCCTGTCTATTGCCAGAGGCACTAATGCATTTTCTTAATAAAGGGTGCATCAGAGAAGGAGATCATGGGAACAGAATTTAGTATTAGTTAGGCTAAGTGCACACGTACCGGAACTCTCGCGGAAATTACCGCGAGAATTCCGGAATTCCAGTCCGCGGGAAAATCGCATTTTAAATTCCCGCGATTTTCCCGCGGACAAACTAGCATTTTGCAAGCGTAATTAGCTTGCAAAATGCTAGCGTTCTCCAAGCGATCTGTAGCATTGCTTGGAGAACTGATTGACAGGTTGGTCACACTCGTCAAACATAGTGTTTGACGAGTGTGACCAACTTTTTACTACTGAGGCTGCCTATGCGGCATCAGTAGTAAAGGATGGAATGTAAAAAAAAAAAAAAAAAAAATACTGTTATTCTTACCTTCCGACATCCCGCGCATCCGTTCCCAGTAATCCTTTGCGAAAATGCCGGCGAGGACGTCCGTTCTCGCGGGATCTCGATGTCTCGTGGTAATTAGCGATGACGTCGCGCGAATGACCGCGAGACTTCGTGATCCCGCGAGAACGGACGTCATCGCGGGCATTTTCGCAAAGGCTTACTGGGAACGAGAGCGTGAAGAGAAGCGGGAAGACTGCGCGGGACGTCGGAGGGTGAGAATAACAATATTTTTTATTTTTAAATTCTATTTTTTACAGGGATATGGTACCCAGAGCCCGGAGGACAGTCTCCTCTCCTCCGGACCGTGGGTACCATCCGCAATTGTTCTGCTTACTTTCCGCATGGTGTGCACAGCCACATGCGGGAAGTAAGCGGAACAATGCATTCCTATGGGTGTGGGATCGCCGCGATTCCGCAAATTAATGAGCATGCTGCGGTTTTTACCGCGAAGCGATTCCGCCGCGGTAAAAACCGCAGCATTAGCACAGCATTGCGGAATCCCATAGGAATGTATGGGATGCTTATTTTTCGCGTTTTCGCGGCAAAATCGCGCGGTTAAAACCGCCGCGGAAACGCGAAAAAAACGCCACGTGTGAACTCAGCCTTAATGTTAAGTATATTACTATTTAGTTTTTTTGTATTTTTTTGTTACAATGCTTAATTTAGCAGACCATTTAAAGTCACACAGTAAAGATGAAAAAAGACACAGGTCCATCAAGTTGAACTGAGGGAGAGGAGAGGGTATAGGAAAGGGGTGTAAGTACAGCTGCAATGCACTAACTTATCTCCCGTAAAAAAAACAACAAATTTTTCTACCATGATGCTAAGGATCAAAATTCAGAAGAAGAATTTTACACAATTAGTGATTCAAGCTCATGCTGGACTGTTCCACAGATTAAAGGGGTTGTCTGGTCTAAATTGATAGGTCTTCAGTCACCTTGTGTGACTGCAGACTTACGAATCCTCCCCTTGGCACACACTGTGCACTATGGAGATTTGCCCATTTCTGAGACAGGACCTTCAGGTAAGTATGCGTTATGCATACTCCTGGCCAGGGCCTGTCTAGCGGGTGCAGCCTCGCTCCATACACTTGTATAGAGCAAGGCCGTGACCCGTCTAGTGACAAGCCGTCCAGTGGGCGTGGCCATCTAGTTGAAGCGGTGTCACTTCATACAAGTGTATTGAGTGAGGCCACACCCACTAGTTGGGTTCTGGCAGAGAGTATGCACAATGAATACATTACCGCCGTTCCCAATTCAAAGATCGGCGAACACCCGCAGTGTGTGTGTGGGGGAATTCAAAAGTCTGCAGTCATGCAGACTTATCAATTTGGACCAGACAACCCCTTTAACAGTTCTCCTATGAAGACTGATTTTTTTTTTTCTAAGTAGGAGAGTCTGCTTGTCTTTTCAGGGGGGTTACATGAATGGGCATTACACTATATGTTTAAATGGCCATATATGCCCTTGTGCAAGTTGATCATGTTCTCCTTACACGTCTCTTCTCAGTACTAAATAAATGCCATTCTTTTAGCCTTCTCTCATAGGTAAGATTCTCCATGTACCTTCGTAACATCAAGTAACTTCACAACTTTATGCTGTATGTAGCAGGAATAAGCTATTAACTCTGTAATCCCCAAGAAGAAAGATTGCACAGGGCTCCATTACAATTCACCCAAACCCCAAGTTTTTGCACGCCAATGGAAATTTCTTTGTACTTGACGAGAGGAAACTTTTTCACTACTGTAATAAAATGGAAGCAAGGCACAATATACTCCACCAACAAACACACATGATAAATCTCTTAACAATTATCATAGCAGTCAGTAGGCAGGATTATAGTGCAGGACACACCAAAACATTTTCAAAGAAAAAACGGAAAAAAAATGGAAGCCCAAAGATCTCTATAACACCGTTATGTGTAGCAATTTCTCATAATTGGAATTATCAGAATTAGGCAAACATGTCATAGGAATCCTACTCATAAACTTCATAATCCACATTTCTTAGGCTGAAATTCTTCCCAAATTTTTTTTTACTGAGCAGATGATTTTCTACACTGGAGCCTCTACATATTTCTACATCAAAACAGTAGAAAATATAGCTAATTATGACAAGGAAAAAAAACAAAGAACAAACTTGGAAAAATAGAAAACCTGAGAAAATGGTAACTTGTAAGGGATTTGCTTTTTTATTATGGCCCATTGAACAACTTATCTATGGGGACTGCATAGTGGTATGTTGGATTTTATGCATCTGACTGACAAGGATATAGATTAAATGAATGAACCCACTAATTAGAAGGGATGGCCTACTACATTAGGCAATCTTATCCCGCTCAAGAGCAAGGAATAAAGATTACACATTACATACGTGCCATATTCGTGATAAATTAGCATTATATTAAAAATCCTGAACTTAGAATATGAGTGACGCTTATCTCACGCGCTCATGGAAGTTACACCATTAAAAGATAATAATTAGAGTTTGTCCAAAGTTTAGGTAAATTAATGAGTTTAACATTTTGACTCTGGAAATTTAGGTTATATGATTTACCTTAAAATTTTAAAAAGATTTATTATTATAAGTGCTATTAATTAACTTGCATAAACTCTGAATTAAAACATTGTCTTAATAGAGAAGAAACCTACTTACAATAGGAAAAAAGCACTTCATTAAAGGTAATCTGCCAGCAGGTTTTTGATATGTTTGATATGTACGCTGACAACAGCATGATATAGGGGCAGAAAACCTGATTTCATTGATGTATTAATTAGATTACTGGTGCAGCAGTTGTGAAAGAATCACAGTTTTCTTTGCTGCAGATCTAGCAGAGCTCTGAATGCTTAGCTCTGTGTAACCCCACCCACACCGCTGACTGGCTCTTGTGTACAATGTATATTGACAGAAAGCTGCTAATGAGTGGCAGGGTTTGGTTGGACCAGGAGGTATGAGGCAGCTTGTCCTGTAGTGATAACCCCCTGCTTATGAATAGTTTAGTTACTCACCGATGACGGTGTTTCTCGGAACCCATGACAGCACCACGGAGAGAGGGGATCCGCCCATCCAGGACAGGAACCTACAGATAAAAAGGGCGGTACCTCCCCTCCACCTTCAGTTGGTTACAGAGTATCAGAGGGTCTCCAGATTAGTTAAGCAGAAGTATATACATAACATTATAATATTGCTTATTATCAAGAAGCACCGTGCCTAAACGGAATCACTCCACGGACAGTAAAACTTGCTCACCACACTCGTGAAGGGGGAGAATAAGCGGGTGCTGTCATGGGTTCCGAGAAACACCGTTATCGGTGAGTAACTAAGCTATTCTCTCTCATCCATGACAGCACCATGGAGAGAATTACAGAGATTGGTAGCTTAGGGAGGGACCACAGCCTGAAGGACCCTTTTCCCGAAGGTCAGGTCAGACATAGAGGCTAGCTCTAAATGATAGTGTCTGAAAAGAGGTAGAAGGTGTTGGCCGGGTGGCCACCTTACAGATCTGTTCTATCGATACCTCGGATCTTTTCAGTCCCTGAGGTCGCTACTGCTCCTGTGGGATGAGCTCTCAACCCCTCCGGAATGGTATTCCCACTGGATGTATATGCCAATCGCATCCCTTATCCATCTTGCCAGGGTACTCTTAGATGCTTTGTGTCCCCTCCGAGGTCCCTAGAAACACACAAAGAGAGAGAGAGCCTTCCTTCCTACATCCTTTGGTGGCCTCTAAATACTGAACTAGGCACCTCTTCACATCTAGGGTGTGAAATCTTTCTTCTCCCCTATTCCTGAGATTTGCATAGAAAGAAGGAAGGACTACCTCTTGGGACCTATGAAAAATGTAATGCCACTACAGGTAGATATGCCGGGTCAGGCTTCAAGATGACTATCTTCTAGAATTTTGGTCAACGGTGGCGCTGTTGATAGAGCCTGAATATCGCTTACCCTGTGAGACGATGCTAGCGCCACTAGAAGTACAGTTTTAATGATAAGATATTAAGGGGAGCTGACTGGATAGGTTCAAATGGGGGACCTGTTAGTACGAGTACGAGATTCGGGTCCCATGATGGTAATTTCAGGCTAACTTTTGGCCTAGACCTGGTTGCAGCCCTGATAAACTGTGCTACCCAGGGAATTGCCTGCCACTATCCGATCTGTTCTTTCAGTGTGTTAACCACCAGTCCCTGCTCTAAGCCCCACTGCAGAAATTCAAGAGTTTTGTCAATCTGGACTCCATCCTGGACCCTGGAGGTGGACAGAAACTTCCTTCAAGTTCTCCCATAGACTCTTGTCGTGACCGGTTTCCTACTCTTTTGTAGTGTAGAAACTAGGCTTTCAGAGAAACCCCTTTCCCTCAGCAGTGCCCTTTCAAATTCCATGTGTTAAATGGAGGTTCACTGCTCAAGAGTGTAACACTGGTCTCTGAGACAGTAGGCCAGGGAGATCTGGTAGGACTCAAGGGTCAGTTATTGAGAGCATTCTCGGCCAGGAGAACCAAGTTCTTTTTGGCCAGAAGGGAGCCATTAGTATCATTCTCACTCCGTCCTCTCTGACTTTCCTTATGACTGTCGGAATGAGAATGATCGGGGGAAAGGCATACATTAGGCTCTATATCCAAGGGAGCATAAGAGTGTCCAGGGCCCGAGGATTCCCCCTGGGGTCTAGGGAACGAAAAAAGGTTTCACTTTTTTGTTTTTGTAGTTGGCATACAGATCTATGTCTGGGGTTCCCCACATTTCTACAATCTGCAGAAAAAAGGACTGTTTTAGGACCCATTCTCCCTGGCGTAATATGGTGCAACTCAGTAGGTCTGCTCTCCAGTTCTCTGTTCCCCGTATGTGCAGTGCCGAGAGAGATACTCGGATAGGGTGAGGATTTTGGAAGACGTGTTCATTAGGGCTCGGGACCTGGTTCCTCCCTGATGATTTATATAAGCCACCATCACCTGATTGTCCGAAAATATGCCGACATGACGACCTCACAGCACGGGTAGGAAGTGTGTTAAGGCGTAGCCTACTGCCCGAGTTCCTTTTGGTTCGAGGAGGCTTCTAATTCCTGGCCTCCCCCTTCCCTCTGGGCCACCCTGCTGTTCATGTATGCTTCCCATCCTGTGGGACTGGCATCCGGGATAATTATGTGTGATTTTTTTCTTAACCCAAAGAATACCTTTGGATAGGTTGTCTTTGTTTCCACGCCAGGCTAGGAAATGAAGTTTTAGAATCTAGGGTAATGCGGCCCCCTAAGTGACCTTGTAATGCTAACTGGCTGGCTAATACATCCCATTGGAGAGGTCTCGTATGTAGCTGTGCCCATTGGACCACCCGTAGGCAGGCAGAGAGAGACCCTAGTAATGACATTGCTTTTCTTAGTGTCATGGAAGGGTTCTGGATCGCTCTTGCTACCATTTGAGCGATGCTCTCTTTTTTGCGGTCCGGGAGGTATTGCTCTTGGGTGTTTGAGTCCAGTGTTAGTCCTAGGAACTCCCAAACGTGTTTGCTCCAACCTCAATTCTCTCAGGTTCAGAAGCTAGCCGAGGTTCTGTAGAGTGTTCATCACTCTGTCCCTCTGTTCCTTGCATTTTAGGGGTGAGCCGCTATTAAAAGTCGTCCAATATGGGATTATTAATTTGTCCTGCTCCCTTAGGTGGGCCATCATTTCTGCTACTAGTTTTGTGAATACCATATTGGACCACTTTTATCTTGCCCTCTATAGCGACCGCCAGTCTGAGGTATTTTCTGGAGTCTTCGTGGATGGAGACGTGATAGTACGCGTCTCTGAGATCTAATACTGTCCTGAAGCAGTGTGGGAACAGGATTTTGGTGGTTAATTTGATTGACTCCATTTTGAAATTTTGTTTTTTGACATAAACGTTTAGACTTTTCAAATTTATAATTATCCGGAAGGTGCTGTCCGGTTTGGTCACCAGAAAAAGAGGGGAATAGAAGCCTCTGCCCCTCTCCTGCAGGGAAACCTCATGGAGGACTCCTTTCTTTACTAAGCTTAGGACCTCGTTTTCGAGCGCTTTTATTCTCGTATAGAGGATCTTAGTGGAGTTACTACGTATTTTTTGAGGTGGGAGAGAGAGAAAGTCTATCCTTAGGCCCGAGGCGATCAGAATTAATAACCAAGGGCTGTCCGAGATTTCCTTCCACAAACTGTCAGTTAGGTTTCTTGTCTCGGGATAAGTTACCGAAGAGGACCTCTATCTCCTCTTCTCTCATCCCATTCCTGTTCCCTCGGTGACCTACTATGAAAGAACTTTGTTATGAAAGGACCTTTTAAAATCTATAGGCCCCAGGTTTGGGCATCCCTTCATTTTATCCCCTGCCTTTGGAGGAGGTGATCAAACATCTCCCTGAATAGGAACTTCGTTTCGCAGGGGATCGAGCATATCTTCATTTAAGCTTGTAAATCCCCTGGCCAACATTTGAGCCACAACTTTCTTCGGGTTGCATTTTGACAGGGCTGCCGCTTTGGATGATAATCTTACTGAGTCGGCTGATAAGTCCGCCGAGAAGGCTGCCTGCTCTCCTTATTCTTGGAATAGATTCCCAAATCTTTTCCCCTGGGTGTACCTTCCCTCAACTATTTATCTACTTGATCCACCCATACTATAAGGCTCTGGAGGTACATGTTGCCGCTATAGCTGGCCTATTGCTTCCCAAGCACCCTTGAGTAAGGTATCGGCGTAAGGGGTGATTCAGAGTACCCCTGTCCTCAAAGGGGAGTGCAAAATTTTTTTTTTTGAGGCCTTGGCGACAGCTACTTCAGATTTCGAGGCCTTGTCCCAAGATGTGGACGCCCCTTCATCAAAGGGATATTTCCTCTTAAGGGAAGAGACTGCCTATCCGGCCTTTCCCTTTTTTTTTTTACCCCTGTACATTCTCGTTTAGCAGGAACACCCTGGGTTTCTTTTGGCGCAGTCCCCCAACATTATGTCTTGGACTGGCCTATCAGGGCGAGGGCCTGCCTCCCCCATTGTAGATCTTACTGCCTTTACCAGCGTGTCTACCTCCTCTAGGGGAATACAATGACGGCCTCCCGTTTGCTCGTCTGAGGATGATGAGCCGGTGTCCGAGGTATGTGAGATAATCTCCTCTGACGTCGAGACATGTGACTGGGAACCCGCTATGGTGTCCCTCCCTTTAACTTTTTCCCCACCATGTCAGGGATGAAAAGGGGGTACTCTGAACCTCTGAACTGATTACAGCTTTTAGGTCCGCGGGATTCACGGAGCCTCTTATCTCATGAGATTGGTAGGGCTCTGCTACCAGTGGGGCATACAACGTTCTTTGTTTTCCCCCTTCTTATTTCCCTGATAACGGAAAAGAAGTCTGTTACAATGGTGAACATTCTCGAAGGTCACTCACCAGGTATGTGCGGTTGCAGGTACAAGTTTGGGAGGTGGATTCAGGTCCCATACGGGCTGATCCAAGGATGGTGACTGCTCCTTGCAGCCGATCTGCTGCGCTGCATGGAGTGGCTACTAGACCGGTCACCACGCCTGTCCGCTCTTTTGCCGGAGATGGTGGTGTCGCTGCTGCCTGGCTCCTGCTTGGGCTCTTGCTCCTGCTGCTGTTCCCCTGTCCCCCACTTCCGGGACGCTTCCAGCCAGGAGCACTTTCATTTTTGAATCTCCCGGCGTGTGACGTCACCTCCCAGGCTGCACCGCTCTCTGTCAGGGGAGTGCGCCGTGCGCATGCGCCGACCGCGGGGACACGGAAGTCGTTTGTTCATTTCCAGGGCAGCGCCATATTGGTACACCTCTGTACCATAGCGCGGCCCGCGCATGCCCTGGGTCCCCACCAGCCCCAGCCTCCTTTCCGGAGCGGCGGCTCGGTCCTCTCCCCCCGCCCACCCTGTCGAGCCCGTCGGCTGCAGCGATGGCGGCTTCAGGAACCGACCCCGCCGTGACAGGGGCCTCCCCGCTGTCAATCCTCGGACGGGACGGCCCTGGATCTCCTCTTTGGTAAGCTGCTGCTGCTGGTTCTGTAGCTCACCCTTCAGGGACAGGAACCCAACTGAAGGCGGAGGGGAGGTACCGCCCTTTTCATCTGTAGGTTCCTGTCCAGGATGGGCGGATCCCCTCTCTCCGTGGTGCTGCCATGGGTGAGAAATGCTGATTTTATTGAAAAAAATATCACATAGCCTAACAAGTGACACATCACTGGAATTAGGCTCATCACCACAATATCATGCTGCTCTCAGATTACAAAGGTCACAAAAAAAGAACATAAAAAAAATCTCAACTCCTTTAAAGTATAATGACAAAGTTTTTTTTTTAATTTAATCCCCAGAGTGGTATCACTAAAGTATGTGACTTACATTGAAAACAAGTGACAGTTAGCTCTGACTTCTGGTCAGTTATGAGCTGCAGTAACAAAATGGTGGATCACGACCAGAGTGGAGCCAGGAAAAACAGAACATGGCAGGGAACAGACATTGGTGATTCCACTTGGGGGGGTGAAAAAAAACCCAAAACACTGGAGTGATGCTTTAAAGTATATATTTCCATCTCAATAAAGTTACAAGCTTAAATGAGTATTCCCTTCTCGAAGATCATATCCCAAAATGCAGTAGGTGTAATAATAACAGCAAATATCTTCAATTAGAAATGTAGTATAGTTCTTCGATGGATACCTAAGCTTCTGCAATGCCCTGCACATGGGATAATTGACATAGTGAATCAGAAGAACTATACTACATTTCTAATTGGAGGTATTTACTAATATTATTATTACTATTATTACTACACCTACTACATATTGGGATAGGATCTTGGAGACTAGAATACCCCTTTAAGATTACCACCCTACTGTATTATATCATATTAGTGTGTGCAGAAAGCATGTTTTATATTATTAATGCTTTCATCTTTACTTTTGTTTCTCACCAAGCTTTTTCAATAAAAAATAATCTGTTTCTTTGTTAAAGCTTTGGATTATCTTGAACAAAACAAAGTCATTTCATCTTGTATAAAGTCATAAACACACTGCAAGGGAACCAAATCATTAGTCACCATTTAGCGTCCGTTTTTCACCGGCCTCTCTGTGCTTGACATCCCATAAACAGGATGACAGTGGTTAATATTTAATTTTAAAACATTCATTTCTTCATGTCCCGCTTTGACCAAGATTAGATCGGTCATAAATAGCTTTGGAATATTAGCTGGGTACCGTTAATGTATTTTGTGTTCTTTCAACCAGAACTTATTACAAAGATCTCACATGGCATCGATAAGTCACCGGTGCTCATTTTTGGTGAGGCTCAATGCACCACTGCTGCGCTATTTAGTGAGAGAATGGAATGCTCAAATAAAATATTAATTACGGCTGAAAGGTCGGGGGAAATATATGAACTCAATTATAGACCTGTATTGTGAGCAAAGTGCAGGCTCCAGACATCTCCGAAGAAAACATGATGATTATTAGCATTATTAGCATTATTTGGAGATATCTGGAGCCTGCACTTTGCTCATAATAAAGGCCTATAATTGAGTTCATATATTTCATACAGAGAACATCCCATATGTAAAAATGCAAGCCCCAGATAACTCCACATGAAGTATTATTAATATGAATAATAACAATCTAATACTTACCTGCTATACCATAGTGTCACATAATAACATAGATTAATAGTCACTGGATATAAATATCTCCGCCAGAACATCGCATCCAGAGTTAGCAGTATACAATATTTCCTTGGAGGTCCCTTATAAATTAGATGTAGCTTGTGCCTTCAATGCATCTTTACACCATTCTCTGAGGACCACCAACCTTGGCTTATTACACTTACATAAGATCAAAACGAGGACACCTCATTAAGAGACAATGTCCACCCTGCACTTTAGGTAGTGCCATCCGAATAGTTAATATATCCCTTTCATAATGTTAATAATAGTCATTGTTTAGCCACCAAAAAACATATTTCATAAAATGACATTATACCATGGAGTCATTGCAACAGAAAAATCAAATACAAAGACCTGGGGTCTCAAGGGGATAGAGTTTGTTAGATCGGAATGAAAGAGTAACTGATTGCTATACGACACTTCTGCTATTGCACAGAGACATACATTACGTTGAAATACTGCATTTCTATTATTTTTTAAACCGGCATTAATTCCAAGGGAAAAGGGTCTTATATATAGCAGCACAGGTTACACCACTGATTTGTCCGCCTCTGCCTCATGGGCTTACGATCTATAGGGTATCGGGGATGAGACAGGAGACACTGCATCTCATGGGAAAACATGTGTAATGAGATTAACAATTAACATAATAAGACATTGAATGATAACATGGAACTGTATTAAAAGCACAAAAAAGCAATATTGCAATTTTCATACATGCCTACTTAATACTAGAGAGTCTTAGAATTTGTCAATTTTATCAAAAATGGTTCATACTGTTTGATAAATTTGGAGAACCTATATGTGCAGTCTAAGGCTTGTTTCACACATCCGTTTTTCCCCATCAGTCAAAATCCGCCGTTTTGCAAAAAAAAAACGGATCCACCATTTTTCTTGGCGGATCCGTTTTTTCCCCATTGACTTGTATTAACGGCGGATCTTGACGGATGGTCATCCGTTCGATCCGTTTTTTTACGGATCCGCCAAGATTTTGCCGTCCGCTGAGCGGACAGGACGGACAATGAAATGTTTTTTCCCCGGCCGGATCCGCATTTTCTATTGCGCATGCCTGGGAGAAATGCCTGTGTCGGAAATTTAACCCTAAACTCAGGTCTGGCGTCTGAAAAAAAATTCTCTCTCCTCCTCGGGCAGCGGTTCCTTTAAAATTCTTCCTTCGCCGGATCCGTTAAAACAACGGTCCGGTGACAAACGTTGTGGTCAGTACAGGAACGGATCCGTTGTCCGTCATTTTAGCGGATTTAAACTGACAGAAAAAACTGATGTGTGAAACAGGCCTAAGGTGACACAGTCTATTGGTTGGCTTACTTCTAGAACCATGCAGAAAAATTTGGGAGTATTACTTAACACAATGTGGCACACTGAGGTCACCCCCACCCCTTAATGTCCTTAATATGACATTACATTTTTTCTTGTCACTCACTTTTGATTTTTTTGCCCTCTGCACATTTTATCTCTTATGCAGATTTTTCCCCTGGGAGCTCTCCTGCACTTCATGTCTCACTCCTTATAAATCTCAAATCGGAGGGGTGGCCAGAGTTTGAGTGCTCACAAAACTACAAAATTGCTCTGCAGACAATCCTTCCAATGAGAATGTGTCCTTGTTCCTTGTGTGGAAGTTGGCAAATATGCTGCCATGTGTCCTGCTTATAAAGAAACATATTTAGCCACCCAAAATTAGGCACAATCTGCATTTTCTAAGTGCACCCAAGCATTCTATGAGTTTTTTAAAATACGCAAGTGGATTTAATCTAACAGGTTGCAACTAGGCAGGGAAAGAGTGAAGAGGAAAGTGCAGTCACAAGAACCACTGGGAGTCTATGGTCAGTATCCACACAAGGGCAACAGGAAAGGAATCTTGATAGGAAGGTATGTTGAGTACTAAAGAACAAAATATTACACAAAGGATTATTTGGTATTGGCTAAATAAGAAACTTTGGGCACAATTCATCACAGCCAGAATTCTAGCTTAACAGCTTTGAAAAATTGCAAAATTTAAGCACAAATCTGTTTTCAGCTTACATTTTTGCAACTTTTGAGGTTTTCAAGCCAGTTTCTCCAAGCTCCGCCAAAAATGTCAAAGCTGGGGTTCATGGAGGTACGACACCACAGACCGTTTAATTCATGGCAAGTTGTGGCGTTCCATACACCAGAAATCTACTGGAGTGGGATTTCTGGTGTATCACACGGAGGCGCACGCCACTCGTCATACACTCCAGATTTTTGCACGTGTTCACTTCTTCATGAATCAGGAGCGTCTGACACCAGCATGTCCCATCATCGTGAACAACGCCTGTCTTGATGAATAGGACCCTTTATATTGGTTAAGCATTCAATCAATGTAACACTTGGGGGTTAGCCTACTTAAAGGGGTTCTCCATAATAATTTTTTTTTTTGTAAATCAGAGCTTTTATTCTTGAAGACTAAGATGTTTAAAATACACCATTCAACAGTAAAACGAAAACATGGCACTGAATGTAGATGCTGGTTACGCCACCCCCGGCAGTCATATATCGCGCAGATCGTCTTATTGCTGCGTCACTTGATAAATGTTGCAGTGTCTCAAAGATTGAGGGATAAAATGTGCACCCCTTCCTTTACTTTCCTCTAATAATTGACTTATATTACAGAATATGACTGCATTACAATTTTCTTTAACTCTTGTATAATTAATTCTTGGCTAGACGTAGAACTGAGCTCACAAATTATAGCCATTCACACAAATCTGCCAAAATGTCGTTATAGTTCCAGAGGTCTAAGGGGTATGATTTCTCCTTGTGGAGAGTGACATACCAACTCTGGCTTGTCAAGGTAAGGAGGCTTATTCGCCGTGCAATGCTCCTCTGGGAAATTTAATATGCAAATTGCCTCTTCAGACAGAAAGAGGACTTTTACTCTACAGCGCCACCTATTGGTAGTAGCGATCCTACAAGTCACAATCAACCCTTTAACGAGTCTTGTAATATGACTTAGGATAACAGCCAAATCAGAATCTCAATTCTGATTTGGCTTTTATCCTAAGTCATATTACAAGATCGCTACTACCAATAGGTGGCGCTGTAGTGTAAAAGTTCTCTCTCTGAAAAGGCAATTTGCATGTTATATTTCCAGACAGACAAATCAGACTTCAGTAATTCGATTCCGACTTACTGCATTACACAACGCATGCGTTACACAACATGTTATATAAGTACCGGCGTGGAAGCATCAGCACCATAAAAGTTGGGGATTTATTGCACAAATTCGTTGTGACCACAGCTTCACCTCATCAGCTTCTGCGCACTATACATTCACGTGTGACTACAGAATAAGAGAAATACTTCCCTCTATTGCTTTTGCAATTCACTAGTTCTATTGCCTAAATAAATTGTAGTGCGAACATTATGACTGCCCCAATAATGATATTACACACACGCGGTTTATATATTTGGGGCCTTTCCCTTCTCATAAATAGTGAACAAGTCATTCTCGTGTAACAACAGGGATCGTATATCCTACACAATGGGCCCTTAAATAGACAGCCCACGCCATCCTTCGCGTCCAGGGATATATAGATGTTCTGACTTCCAGGAAAGTACTTGTATTTTCCTGCAATGTACAATACAGCATGGCAAGACATACAGTACAAGATGCAAATCAGAGTGGGATAAAATAGTCATTGTGGTTTCCAATTACCCGCACAACAAACATTTGTATCTAAGACATGACGGATACATTACAAGGGTATTGGGGTCTAGTTCTTTCTCCAGGACCTTGCTGTGCCTTTACTCCAGCTTCCAAAAAGAAAATAGTGAGCACAACAGCATCTATTATTACAGGGACCCTGTTGTCAGAGATTTCTCTATGTCGTGGTGATATGGTGTTTTTTGTTAAGTTTTTGAACTTGTCCTAGATGAAGCCAAATGAATCACTGTAAGCCAGGAAATGAAATCTTACTACCGCGACACTATGCTCTGTACCAGTCATCTGGGCGGAGCTGCAACACTGAACAGTCAACCACGTTTGTAATCATGCCCACTGACTAATGATGTGCTGAGTGGTGGGCAGCAGGGACAAAACTTAATTAACTTTTGATAAGAGTAATATACACTAAATTACCATGGAATTGGACAAAAAGGGAAATTTTATGCAACTGCTGCTCTGGAACATATATACAGTGTCTATCATTCTCCTTGACAATCCTTAAAGAGTAACTAAACTTTAATTTTTTTTTTTTTTTTACATTACTGAGTTCAGCATGGGCTATGAACATTTGTAATTTACTTCATTATGCGATCTGTCTGCTTTAGGATTCAGAAATATGATCCCAGTGACCTCCAAACCTCTGGCTTTCTTCAGGCTTTTCTTATTGTTGTGCAACATTGGTACTCCCTGTCTAAGTAAATGGAGTACGAATTCTGACTTCAGAGGGGGTTCTTGATCCCAAGGGAGGCTCTGACATGCAGTCCCCACTGAGTGCTATGATGTTTAGCGCACTTTGTCCTAAGTGAGAGACTCAGTAGGGCAAAGTAGGGCAGAGGGTAGAGCACTTGGACAGGCCTGCATTACTACAAGATTTGGGGCAATCTGTGGATGATGCAGGATGCCAATCTAAGACAGGAGGACAGCTGCAGAGATTGAGTAGACGTCAAGAAAAGAAATACGACTATTGGACAGGACCACACCGTATACCAGAATTATGAAATGTGTTTTTTTTACATTTGCAGGGGACGATGGAGGCTCAGAAACAAATAGATGGACTGTGGTAATAGAGCAGTTAAGGGTGGTGGCTTTACTTGAAATTGGGAAAACCTGGTGAAAATTGCCTTTAAAAATTTACAAGACCAAATACTGTTTCCTATACTAAAGAATTGTGATATATTCGTAAAAATCGGATGCAAAATCGGATGCTGTACAGTGGCTCCGTATGGAATCCGATTTTTTTTTTTTGGCACACCCACACACTGGAATGAGTGAATGTAATATGACACATGGAAGAAACTAATGTACACTGTGATTTTTTTTTTCATGTGCAAATTCAGTGTGTGAAAAAAAGCTCATCTGCACTGTCCTATAAACAACATTGGTTTCAGTGCTGGCTGCTGTCCATATTTTCAATGCTGTCCATTTCGTCCAGGACATCAGTAAGGCCGATCATACATTTGATTCTTAATTCTTTAATGTAGGAAACTCTATTTAGTCTTGTAAACTGTTAATTGCTGCTGTCTAAAAACTGATTGCTCATGGATAGCTTAAAGATGACAAGTGAGAAAAAAATCATACACTTAATAGATGAAACTTGCATGATAGTTTATACACCCGAGTAAAGCCGACCTAAAAGTGATTAAAAAAAAAAGAGGAAACACCATTTCCTAAATGACAATTGATGAGCGACACCTTTGGCAGTATTTTTAGCACCAAACATTGATTAGGATCTGAGTGTATTTGTAGCTAAATTGTTACAGTTTGTTACAATCGCCGGCGTAGTTAACCGCCTTGACAGATTGCACTTAAATGTCTCCACCACGTTGATATATACCAAGCTCAGTGCTCTCCCTGTGCCATAAAAGTTTTCTAATAACTGCATCAAATCCTCTGAAGAAAATCAATAACTAAACAAAGCGCACATTACAAATTCTGAGATTTATGTCATTTAGGAGCGTCGCTCAATTCAGGTGCAGCGGAAGAACTAAAATGATGCAGCACAAAAGAAAACACTGCCCCACCGGTGACCATGCAAACTAGCGAGACCGAGGAAGGCAACAACACAATAGTAAATTAGAGCCTTTGACACTGAAAATGAAGTTGACCTGCTGCAGCGCGGTAACATACAGGCTGGTGAAACTTATTTTCTAATTATCTGAGCAATGGCTCCAAAAGTAAATTGGGGAAATAGGAGCACAACATTTTCAGAGCTAGCTTTAAAATGAAAACTCAAAATTGGCCTTTTTCAAAGTTATCAGTAGAATTTTGTGGGTAATTTCACTTAAAGGTTATATGTCCTTTTCCACAACAACTGTACAAAATTAGGTCTTGCTGCCCTCATTTACCACAATAAGCTAAAACTGGTTTTGGTGCATGTCGGGCAACTATCCAGATTCTCAGTCTTTGCATCTTGCCATCCACTCTTTTTCAGAAGATGGTTTCTCTTCTTCAGCATTCTGCCAGCATAAGAGGTGCTGGAACTTCATTTCTCTTAAAGATATTATTAGAAAATGACCTATTGTTTAAACCAGGCTTTTTTGTTTCATGTTTAAAAAAAATCGCATCTTTTTGTTTCATATTATATAAAAGAAAGAAAAAACAATCTTGCAATTTTTACACTGTAAACTGAGGCATTTTAAGACTGGTTGAGAGGAAGATTCCATATCATCACAGGCAGGATTACAATGCTAAGTAACATTTCTATACCCAACTGACCACACAGGATCCACAATAAGTGATTTAACACTGGAACCTACTACCATTCCTTTCACAATTTCCAAAGGCTCATGAGACACTTTAATATAAAAGATAGTGTCCGGATCCGTCCACTGAAGCTATGTACATGTGTTGTTTCCTGAAACATTAGAAAGTTGAAGTATAAAAGTGCCTCAGTGATCAGTGTGAAAACTGCAAGATTTCTGTTTTTTATTTAATTCACATTGTGATAAGTAAGGCCTCTTTCACACATCAGTTTTTTGCCGTCAGGCGCGATCCGGCTTTTTTTTGTAAAACCGGATCCAGCAAAATGCAATGCCGGATCCAGTTTTTCCCCATTGACTTGCATTAGCGCCGGATCGCGCCGGATGGCATTGCATTTCATCCGTTTTTTGCCGGATCCGGCTACTTGTCTCATTCCGGCGTCTGGAAAAAACGGCTACTGTAACGTTTTTTGTCTCCGGCGAAAAAGCCGGAAGCGCCGGATCCGACGCTTCCGGCTTTTTGCTACAATGAAAGTCTATGGGCGCCGGAATGCGCCGGATCCAGAAAAAGACGGATCCAGCCACCGGATCCGTTTTTTTAAGCCTGCGCATGCTCATATCCAATTGGCCAGCCCCCAGGAAACAGATATAACCTGCTAGACGGATCCAGCAGAAAAACGGATCCGTTTCTACAGTTCTCCAAAATTTATGCCGGATCCGTTTTTTCTAAAAATAGCCGGATCCTGCCTGACGGCAAAAAACTGATGTGTGAAAGTAGCCTTATAAATAAGTGGGGAAAAAACCCAGATTGAAACAATAGATCATTTTTTGATGATATCTTTATTTTACGTATCAGAATTCATTGCTCTTACACAAAACTGCATCTCTGTATGGCAGATCGGAGAGACAATGACCCACCTCCTGCGATCTGTCTAAGTGTCTCTGGTTATAGGATGACATGCGCATCACAACCATAACAGGGTTCTGCTGGCTAAATAAGATGCCTTTGATGTTTTGGGAGATGTTCCTAACCTCATGAGCGAGATAGCAACCCTAAGTCAGTGACCCCAAGACTCAGTTTCCAGATGGGTGTTTGCTTGGTAATATCCATAGTGAAGTTGTGAGGCTCATTAAACATGACAAAACCAAATTTGCATCCATTAGAATGATATAATAAAAGTCCTTATTGAATATTTGCAATTGTAAATCTCCAAAACTGTGGGAAATTGTTGCAGAAAGTATACTGGAAAATATGAAAACTTCTCATTATACAAATAATCACATTTATTTGCTGAATAGGAATAATCCTTTAAACCCAGGAGCTGTAAAAACAGTGAATATTATCGGATATAACAGGAGACTCCCCAGCCGGGATTATACTGTTATTTCACACAACAAGGAATTAATCAATAATCTGTTTTCTAAAGTTGAAATAATTGGACGAGCATGTGCCTTATGTAGCTGACTCCTTCAATGACATCAAAAAACAGGTTGTTATAGTTATTGGATAGTTCTGTATGACGATAAAAAATGGCTGCAACTAGATGTTATCTGACAACCAATCGATGAGTTTTCATCTAGTCATGCATTTTTGTATTTTTTTAAATTTGAAAGTGCAGGTGAGGACGACTGTATGTTCTCCATCCGAGAAATTCAGTCTGATTATGCTAATCACACTTTGATCAAACACTGATCAGAATGTGTTGTGAGTTTCTCTGATGTGTAGAATTAAAAAAAAAGTTTCTCTGTCTTCTCCATTCAGTCCATCTGTGAAAATCAAGACCGTACACGGATGTCATCCAATTCCGGTCTGATGTTTTCCACGGACCCAAAGACATGAATGGGCAAGTGTCACCCGATTATCGGAGGCAAATCTTGCATGCTGTGATCTTTTTCTTCGGACTACTCGGTCTGAGTACAAATCGGATATCTGCACTGTCTTATTGAATAACATTGGTCCGAGTGCTATCCGATGTTTTGATGGAACGCACCGAAATGGTCGTCTGTACGAGCCCAAACTGAAACTGATCATGTAATTCCAGGAAGTTCAATGTGCACAGAAGCACCCCGGGACTTACTACACAATCATACATGCACAATTTGAGATTCAGAACTCAAACAGTTTGGGACTTTTTGAGATGGAAAGTAAAATTTTAGTCTGAATTAATGACCTTTTTTTTCTCCTGGGCAATAAATAGTGTCCTGCATCAGACAATGGTACGTGTATAAAGTACCTCGGATAATTTAGCTGCATTTCTTCAACATCCCTGTACAAATCCAGATCCACATATAGGCAGCACAGTGTAGTGTCTAGTAATAGACGAGTTTCATGGGAGTCTTGTTTAATAGCGTTCAGTTCCAGGTTACGGTGCTTGACCGAACAATTTGTTCCAGCTACTAGGCTTTTACCTTTCAATAAGAACATAGATCTCTGAAATCAGATTTTCTTCCCATCTCTTCAGTATCAAAACGTCATCTGACTGCTGTGTTCCCATGAGGTATTGGAGCAGAAACTTAAACAGTAAGTGAAAAAATCCCACAAAAAAAGAGCAAAAAAGCTGTCGATATGTAAGTTGGTATTGTATAATGATGAAACCACACACAATACCCGTACACTGCATCTATGTATATGTTCCATTTTAATTTCAGGGACTTTGTCAGCACAGAATGACTGCTCAAACCAAGTCCCGCCGATTGATGCTTCACGGCGCTGCCAATCATTTATATGCACCTTCCCACCTGCTTGTTTTCCATCTATCTCCACCCTTCTCTGGGTCCATGAAGCCAAAGCTGTCAGTCAACTAAGGGGGCTGGTGGAGATTGTGGGGAAAGAAAGCAGGTGAAAAGATAATTCAATGATTGGCTCCTCCATGATGCACCGAGCGCCCGTGCTTGGTTTGAACAGTCTGTGCTGATAGAGTCCCTTTAATGCTCTTTTTTCAAGCCTACATACAAGGAAATATCCTTTTTACCCTTATCTTGAACAGAAGATGAGCTGCAGTACCCAGGAGTGGCCACACAATATGGAGCTGTGCTGTTTCGGCTCCATACACTGCTTACATATGGCTGCTGTAGGTGCTAACAGCTTACAGGTGGGGGTAATTGGTGCCAGACCCCTCGATTTTAACTGGTCAACAACTTATGATGTACTTTTCGTTAAGGTACAGAGAGCAAAGTATGAAGCCGGCTCAAGAGATGATTTGGCTTTATAGCCCGCATCTGTCTGTAACTGCAGTGACTAGCGCTTACTCTGATCAATGCAATTTAACCATTTAAATGTCACTGTCAATCTTTGACAACAGCATTTAAATGATGTTATTAATGATGCGCAGGCACTGGCCCTCATGACTCAGATGCTGAGAACCAATGGTATCCGATGGCATAGTAGGCGAGCTGGGGGCCTGCCATATCAGTCCTCCTGTGAAGCTGGCGAGAGGCTGGGCTTCATAGGAAAGACGCGACTTTACTATATTCGGCAATACCATGTATTACCATATAAAATAATACCAATCAAGCATTCACAGGTTGAAGCCCCCAAAGATACTAAAAAATAAAATAGAAAAGTCTTCTAAAAATATGTAAGAAGTAAACAGAATATACCATTTAAATAATCACAATAAACATTACGTTGAAATAATCGATCAAAATATGAAATTATTTAAATTCTACATTAAATGCCGAAAATAAAAATAATCAAAACGCCAGAGTTGACATTTTTTTAATCATCACACCTCTCAAAAAATACAATAAAAAGTGATCAAAATGTTATCAATAAAAACATGTGCCTCGCACAGCTTTAGCAATTAAAAAAAAAAGTAAAAATGGTGACACAAGTAATATTTTTTTTTTCAACAAATTTCAGATTTTTTTTTGCAGTCCTAAAATAATGAAAAAAAAAATGGACAAGTTTGGTATTGTTGTAATCATCCTGACTTTACCAATCAAGTATTCAGGTCATTTTTACCACACAATGAACGTATCAAAAAGAAAGCCCCCCCCATAAAAAAAATGGCGGAACTGAGGATTTGTTTTTTTTTTTCTTATTTTGTAATGTTACCGCTCTTGGAATGTTTTCCCGTTTTTCAGTACATTGTGTTTTAAAATGAATTATGTCTTTCAAAACTACAACTTGTCCCACAGAATCAAACTGTTACATGACTATGTCGATGGAAAATTAAAAAGTTATGACTTTTGGAACAAGTTGGGAGCACTAAAGTGTAAAGACAAAACATTCCCTGGTCATTAGAGGGTTACACAATAGGAAAATAACAATAAGTTACTTTAGCCCTTTAACAGTAAGATATCATTTCAAACACACAAATGAATGGAATCTGACTACATTTTTTGGAGAATATGTGCCAATATAAATATTCAGGTGTAAAATAAATATTCAGGTATAAACTAAGCTTTGCCTTCTCTTATCTCAGTAGAAAATGACATTTTCCCTTAGAGATCCTGCCTGTGTTTTAGCAGTCAGAATGAGTTCACACTGCACAACAAACAGATCAAATGGTCATCTATAAAAATGATGCATTAATGGTGCCAAAAACAATGCAGCAGAAAAAAGTCAGGAATCGCTTGTGCTAGACAACACAACATAAAGAATTACATTTTTCACTGTAAGCAATTATTTCATTGCCAGTTCAGTAAAACAGAAATTGATCTCTAGGCTGTAAATCACACTCCCTTCTACATAAAACATGGCTATAGGCCACCATCTGTGGCCACCTTCAATGGCTCTACTTATCTATAAATACTTATTTGCGTACAAAATATATAAATTCCAAAAAATACACATTTTCAGTGGAATATGAAGGGGACACATCCAAATATCCAGATACTGTGGCCTGCCAGACTTCGAAAGTAATAATAATAATAATAATTTTATTTCTATAGCGCCAACATATTCCGCAGCACTTTACATTTTAGAGGGGACTTGTACAGACAATAGACATTACAGCATAACAATAATCACATAGATCAAAACAGATACCAAGAGGAATGAGGGCCCTGCTCGCAAGCTTACAGTCTATAAGGAAAAAGGGAAGACACAAAAGGTGGATGGTAACAATTGATTTCATTGTTCGGACCAGCCATAGTGTAAGAATCGGGTGTTCATGTAATGCTGCATGAATCGGTTATCAGCCAGAATATGTAAAAGTACAGACGCAGAGGGCTATTAAATGCATAAAGCATGTGAGAACATGATACGAGGAACCTGGTTATGGTAAAAATTTTGAATGGGCAACAAAGGGATAGTGAGGTTAATGCGATAGGCCAGTCTGAAGAAATGCATTTTTAGGGCACGCTTAAAACTGTGTGTATTGGTGATTAATCGAATTAACATGCATTCAAAAAAATTGGCACAGCACGTGAAAAGTCTTGGAGACGGGAGTGGGAGGTTCTGATTATTGAGGATGTTAACCTCAGGTTATTTGCAAAACGGAGGGCACGGGTAGGGTGGTAGACTGAAGTAGAGTTGGTGTGAATCGATTCACAGGACCTAGCCCATTGGCCAGGTCAAAAACCTGTGGCCGCTAGACAGGAGTCCTGAGAACTGCCTTTGTCTTGATAGCATTCCCGATTATTCTTTTGATTAGCCACCCTGGAGCGACATCATCGTTGGAGCGTGAAGCACACATGACATTACATCATGTTGGCTAATCAAGAGAAGAGTTGCAGATCCCGTCAAGGAAGAGACGGTTCTCAGGGCTCCTGTCCTGTGACCACATACAACTAGGAGATTGATGGACCAAGTCATGAAAACCAATTTGTACCAACTCTAGTTCAGAGAATTTAGCTATTTAACTATGGACAGTATGCATAGGAGACATCATGAATGGAGGGGGGCATATTGCTAACAAAAAACTATGGCCCCCGATTCATCATTGCCTTTTCTCCTGTTTTTTTGTCTAGTTTTCAGCTTTTTTTTATTTGAACTTAGTTATTCTATTTCTGCCTTTTCTGGGGTCTATTTTATACGTACTTGCCTGTTTTTTTCCACTTTGTGGACGCAGTTTAGCAATTACAGATGTTTTCAGCTGATTCATCAATTGTGACTTTTTAAAAAGTCACAACATTTGTAGCAACTTCAATACTGGTGTATTTTTGAGGATGCCAACATCTTGTTGCTGATTTTTGCGACTTTTGCTGGCAAAAATGCCAATTTAGATAAAGTCACAGAATCAGTTCAAGACAGGAAAAGAGCCCTTTTTTAACTTTGTACCCAATTCATGAATCACATAAGCCATTATGATGAATTTGGGGTTACATCACCAACTAATACCACAAAACAAAAAGGAAAGTGACTGCAAACCTGCAAATGATGAATGCAGGCATATGAGTAACTGCACAAAAAGGGCCATGGCCAACAATCCGATGGCTTGATACAATCAAGATAACGGCGGTGAAGATCCAGGTGGACCTATCTAGGCTTGTACAAGATCGATCTTCCAAAAGAGTATTCATCCATCAAGTCACCATGGCTTGAAATTGAGCTGAAGGCTAATAATAATAATGGGGGCACAAAGGGGGATTTACAACTGTATGGGTGGATAAAGTCTCTGTAAAGTGCTTTTTCTTCCGTGTCCTTTAGTCATTATATGGAGTTATTATGTGTTGGTTTGGCTGTATTATTTGGCCTTTATATGGAATTATTGGCAATATTGGCATTTTTATATTATGTTTTGTTTAGTTACAGATTGGAAAGAAATATTTGTAAATTTAAAAGTATTGATAGTTTTTAACTTTATAATGTTTTAGTTTAGAGGTATATTACCATACATACCAAATTATCTAGTCACAAAGCGGTCTTTTAGATTTTTTGGAAAATGTACTTCCCCCTTCATATTTTAGGAGCTTTTACTTTTTAACCCCTTCACCCCCAAGGGTGGTTTGCACGTTCATGACCGGGCCAATTTTTACAATTCTGACCACTGTACCTTTATGAGGTCATAACTCTGGAACGCTTCCATGGATCCCGGTGATTCTGACATTGTTTTCTCGTGACATATTGTACTTCATGGTAGTGGTAAAATTTCATTCAAATAACTTGCGTTTATTTGTGAGAAAAATGGAAATTTGGCGAAAATTTTGAAAATTTCGCAATTTTCCAACTTTGAATTTTTATGCCCTTAAATCACAGAGATACGGCACACAAAAAACTTGATATCTAACATTTCCCACATGTTTACTTTACATCAGCACAATTTTGGAACCAAAATTTTTTTTTGTTAGGAAGTTATAAGGGTTAAAAGTTGACCAGCGATTTCTCATTTTTACAACACCATTTTATTTTTAGGACCACATAACATTTGAAGCCACTTTGAGGGGTCTATATGATAGAAAATACCCAAAAGTGACACCATTCTAAAAACTGCACCCCTTAAAGTGCTCAAAACCACATTCAAGAAGTTTATTAACCCTTTAGGTGCATCACAGGAATTTTTTTGAATATTTAAAAAAAAATGAACATCTAACTTTTTTTCATAAAAAAAATACTTCAGGTTCAATTTTTTTTATTTTACCAAGGGTAACAGGAGAAATTGGACTGCAAAAGTTATTGTGCAATTTGTCCTGAGTACACAGATACCTGATATGTGGGGGGGGAACCACTGTTTCGGTGCATGGCAGAGCTCAGAATGGAAGGAGCGCCGTTTGACTTTTTCAATGCAAAATTGGCTGGAATTCAGATTGAACGCCATGTCACGTCGTTTGGAGAGTCCCTGATGTACCTAAACAGTGGAAACCCCCTACAAGTGACCCCATTTTGGAAACTAGACCCCCCAAGGAACTTATCTAGATATGTGGTGAGAACTTTGAACCCACAAGGGCTTTACAGAAGTTTATAACGTACAGCGGTACAATTAAAAAATCATATTTTTTCCACAAAAATGATCTTTTCACCCAATTTTTATTTTCCCAAGGGTAAAAGGACCCTAGAAGTTATTGTGCAATTTGTCCTGAGTATGCTGATACCCCACATGTGGGGGTAAACCACTATTTCGGTGCATGGCAGAGCTCGGAAGGGAAGCAGCGCCATTTGACGTTTTTGGCTGGAATTGAGATCGGACACCATGTCGCGTTTGGAAAACCCCTGATGTACCAAAACAGTGGAAACCCCCCACAAATGACACCATTTTGGAAACTAGACCCCCTAAGGAACTTATCTAGATGTGTGGTGAGAACTTTGAACCCCCATGGGCTTCACAGAAGTTTATAACATAAAGCCATACAATTAAAAAATCATATTTTTTCCACAAAAATGATCTTTTCACCCTCAATTCTTATTTTTCCAAGGGTAACAGGACCCTAAAAGTTATTGTGCAATTTGTCCTGAGTACGCTGATACCCCACATGTGGGGGTAAACCACTATTTGGGCGCATGGCAGAGCTCGGAAGGGAAGCAGCACCATTTGACGTTTTTGGCTGGAATTGAGATCGGACACCATGTCGCGTTTGGAAAACCCCTGATGTACCAAAACAGTGGAAACCCCCCACAAATGACACCATTTTGGAAACTAGACCCCCTAAGGAACTTATCTAGATGTGTGGTGAGAACTTTGAACCCCCATGGGCTTCACAGAAGTTTATAACATAAAGCCATACAATTAAAAAATCATATTTTTTCCACAAAAATGATCTTTTCACCCTCAATTCTTATTTTTCCAAGAGTAACAGGACCCTAAAAGTTATTGTGCAATTTGTCCTGAGTACGCTGATACCCCACATGTGGGGGTAAACCACTATTTGGGCGCATGGCAGAGCTCGGAAGGGAAGCAGCGCCATTTGACGTTTTTGGCTGGAATTGAGATCGGACACCATGTCGCGTTTGGAAAACCCCTGATGTACCAAAACAGTGGAAATCCCCCACAAATGACACCATTTTGGAAACTAGACCCCCTAAGGAACTTATCTAGATGTGTGGTGAGCACTTTGACCCCCCCAGTGCTTCACAGAAGTTTATAATGCTCGGGCGTGAAAATAAATAATTCGTATTTTTTCCACAAACATGATCTTTTAGTCACCATTTTTTTATTTTCCCAAGGGTAACAGGAGAAATTGGACCCCAAAAGTTGTTGTCCAATTTGTCCTGAGTATGCTGATACCCCATATGTGGGAGAAAACTACTGTATGGGCACACGTCGGGGCTCGGAAGGGAAGTAGTGACGTTTTGGAATGCAGACTTTGATGGAATGGTCTGCGGGTGTCATGTTGCCTTTGGAGAGCCCCTAATGTACCTAAACAGTGGAAACCCCCCACAAATGACACCATTTTGTAAACTAGACCCCCCAAGGAACTTATCTAGATGTGTGGTGAGCACTTTGAACCCCCCAGTGCTTCACAGAAGTTTATAACGCCCGGGCGTGAAAATAAATAATTCGTATTTTTTCCACAAACATGATCTTTTAGTCACCATTTTTTTATTTTCCCAAGGGTAACAGGAGAAATTGGACCCCAAAAGTTGTTGTCCAATTTGTCCTGAGTATGCTGATACCCCAAATGTGGGAGAAAACTACTGTATGGGCACACGTCGGGGCTCGGAAGGGAAGTAGTGACGTTTTGGAATGCAGACTTTGATGGAATGGTCTGCGGGTGTCATGTTGCCTTTGGAGAGCCCCTAATGTACCTAAACAGTGGAAACCCCCCACAAATGACACCATTTTGTAAACTAGACCCCCCAAGGAACTTATCTAGATGTGTGGTGAGCACTTTGAACCCCCCAGTGCTTCACAGAAGTTTATAACGCCCGGGCGTGAAAATAAAAAATTCGTATTTTTTCCACAAACATGATCTTTTAGTCACCATTTTTTTTATTTTCCCAAGGGTACCAGGAGAAATTGGACCCCAAAAGTTGTTGTCCAATTTGTCCTGAGTATGCAGATACCCTATATGTGGGAGAAAACTACTGTATGGGCACACGTCGGGGCTCGGAAGGGAAGTAGTGACGTTTTGGAATGCAGACTTTGATGGAATGGTCTGCGGGTGTCATGTTGCCTTTGGAGAGCCCCTAATGTACCTAAACAGTGGAAACCCCCCACAAATGACCCCATTTTGAAAACTAGACCCACTAAGGAACTTATCTAGATGTGAGGTGAGCACTTTGAACCCCCAAGGGCTTCACTGAAGTTTATAATGCCAGGGCATGAAAATAAAAAAATCGTATTTTTTCCAGAAACATGATCAATTAGTCCCCAATTTTTTCATTTTCCCAAGGGTAACAGGAGAAATTGGACCCCCAAAAGTTGTTGTCCAATTTGGCCTGAGTACGCTGACACCCCATATGTGGGAGAAAACTACTGTATGGACACACGTCGGGGCTCGGAAAGGAAGCAGTGACGTTTTGGAATGCAGACTTTGATGGAATGGTCTGCGGGTGTCATGTGCGTTTGGAGAGCCCCTGATGTACCTAAACTATTGAAACTCCCCACAAGTGACCCCATTTTGGACACTAGACCCCCCACGGAACTTATCTAGATGTGTGGTGAGCACTTTGAACCCCCAAGTGCTTCACAGAAGTTTATAACACTCGGACGTGAAAATAAAAAAATCATTTTTTTCCACAAAAATGATATTTTTGCCCCCAATTTTTTATTTTCCTAAGGGTAACAGGAGAAATTGGACCCCAAAAATTGTTTTGCAATTTGTCCTGAGTAGGCTGATACCCTACATGTGGAGGTAAAACACTGTTTGGGCGCATGGCAGAGCTTGGAAGGGAAGGAGCACCATTTGACTTTTTCAACTCAGAATTGGCTGGAATTGAGATCAGACGCCATGTTGCATTTGGAGAGCCCCTGATGTGCCCAAACAGTGGAAACCCCCAATTATAACTCCAACCCTAACCCCAACACACCCCTAACCCTAATCTGAGCCCTAACCCTAGCCCTAACCCTAACCCTAGCCCTAGCCCTAACCCTAGCCATAACCCTAGCCCTAACCCTAAGGCTGTGTGCACACGCTGCGGATTTTGCTGTGGTTCCGCAGCGGTTTTGGCTGCTGCGGACCCGCAGCAGTTTCTGCTGCGGTGTACAGTACCATGATTCCCTATGGGAATCAAAAACCGCAGTGCAGACGGTGCGGAATTTTCCGCGCGGATTATCTGCGGTTTTCAATCCGCAGAAAGAATTGACATGTCAATTCTTTCTGTGGATTCTCCTGCGGTTTGCCATCTCCTCTATTGAGGAGATGAAAAACCGCAGGACAAAACCGCAGAGCAATCCGCAGGTAAAACCGCAGGTCTTTTGACCTGCGGTTTCACCTGCGGATTTTACAAAATCCGCGTGGATGAATCCGCACCTAATCCGCAGCGTGTGCACACAGCCTTACCCTAACGGGAAAATGGAGATAAATACTTTTTTTAAATTTTATTATTTTTCCCTACCTAAGGGGGTGATATCGGGGGGTTTGATTTACTATTTATGGCGGTTTTTATATTTGGCAGCTGTCATACGCTAAAAGACGCTTTTTATTGTAAAATAGTTTTTGCATCACCACATTTTGAGAGCTATAATTTTTCCGTATTTTGACCCACTGAGTCATGTGAGGTCTTATTTTTTGCAGGACGAGTTGACGTTTTTATTGGTACCATTTTCGGGCACGTGACATTTTTTGATCGCTTTTTATTCCTATTTTTGGGACGCAGAATGAACAAAAACCAGCGTTTCATGAATTTCTTTTGGGGGGGTGCGTTTACACCATTCCGCGTGCGGTAAAATTGATAAAGCGGTTTTATTCTTCGGGTCAGTACGGTTACAGCGATACCTCATTTAGGTCGTTTTTTTATGTTTTTGTCGGTTTTATGCAATGAAAACTATTTTATATAAAAAATAATTATTTTTGCATCGCTTTATTCTGTGAGCTATAACTTTTTTATTTTTTCGCTGATGCTGTGTGGCGGCTCGTTTTTTGCGGGACAAGATGACGTTTTCAGCGGTACCATGGATATTTATATGCGTCTTTTTGATCGCGCGTTATTACACTTTTTGTTTGGCGGTATGATAAATCATTATGTTTTGCTTCGTTTTTTATTTTTATTTTTTAAGGGGTTCGCTAAAGGGGTTAACTAATGGGACAGTTTTATAGGGCGGGTCATTACGGACGCGGCGATACCTAATATGTGTACTTTTATTGTTTTTTTTTTATTATTTCCAAAAAATGGATTTATTGGGGGAATATTTTTTTTTTTTTTTTATAATTTATTTGGCGATTTTTTTTTTTAATTATTTTAACACTTTTTTTTATTTTTTTTTTTATTTTATTAAATAGTCCCAGGTGGGACATCACTGTCCTGTGACAGATCGCTGATCTGTCACATCACAGATCACTGTGACAGATCAGCGATCTGACACAGGCACTGCAAAAGGCTTCCTCATGCCTGCGCTTTGCAGGCACTGAGGAAGCCAGCTTCCTCAGGCCCCCGAAGGCTCCCGTCGCCATCTTGGATTCGGGGGCCTGGAGGAAAGGAGCCCCCCGCAGCAGCGCTGCACATTGCGCTGCCGTGGGGGGCTCAGGGAAGCACGGAGGGAGCCCCCTCCCTGCCGATGCTTCCCTTTAACCCCCGGTACACCGCGATCATGTTTGATCGCGGTGTGCAAGGGGTTAACGTGTCGGGGGCGGTCCGTGACCGCCCCTGACACATTGTGCCGGGTGTCAGCTGTGATAATCAGCTGACACCCGGCCGCGATCAGCGGCGCTCACCACGTGGGTGCCGCTGATCGCGGTAGACGTACTATCCCGTCCACGGTCATACGGTCCCGGGTACCGTGGACGGGATAGTACGTCGGATGTCAGGAAGGGGTTAATCAATAAAGAAAAATGCGTGAGAAATATCTGGTACAGTTTGTCTGTACATGTCCCATGTTTTATTTCTATGTTCCTAAATATATATGAAGCCTAACTTCCAGGATAGAGAGCCAGACCAGCAGGGTGATATTAGTATCAGTATATTTGGGAAGATTCTATCTTTTAAAACATAAACACCATCTGGAGCAAGATGTCTTCTGCAGAATCCCACTTTAGACAAAACTGCACTGATTTGAATAGAAATCCCATTTTAGCCCTGGGAAATGGCTGCATGCCGAGACTTTACAATTAGAAAATGTCTTTGTGTCAGAGAAAGTTTTCACTTCAATAAAATATGATGCTATGGGAGCATTTCACTCCTTCATTAAAAGTTTTCCCAAATGATATTTCTTTCTATAATAGGCGCTTAGCACAATGTCGCCCATAATTACATTCATTTACCCTATTGCATGTAGCCTTCTAGGGCTGTATACACATGGTGGAGCTGTGTGCAGAAGACCAGAGGTGCGCAGAAGCCCAGCAGCTCTGAATGGTACAATACAGGAAAACAGACGCAGCGAGTTAGGATGATGTGAATCATGTCTGGGAGATGGCGGGGGGAGTCACAGCATGAGAAGCCTCAAAATCCGGACTGCTCATCAGTGACATAAAAGGCTCTAAAGACTAAAGAAGGTAGCTACATTTATCACCACTGAATGTTTTGGAAGTATACTATTGTTAAGGCATCATACAGATGTCAGTGTTTTTCACATATGCAAATAATTTTTTGTATTTGTGGCATCAGTGTTTGGTCAGTGCGTCATCAACGGTCAGTGTGCCATCAGTGCTTGTCAGTACGTCATCAATGGTCAGTGTGTCATCAGTGTTTGGTCTGTGTGACATCAGTGTTTGGTCAGTGCGTCATCAGTGTTTGGTCAGTGCGTCAATAGTGTTTGGTCAGTGCATCATCAGTGTTTGGTCAGTGCATCAAGTGTTTGGTCAGTGCATCATCAATGGTCAGTGCGTCATCAGTGTTTGGTCAGTGCGTCATCAGTATTTGGTCATTGTGTCATCAATGGTCAGTGCATCATCAGTGTTTGGTCAGTGCGTCATCAGTGTTTGGTCAGTACATCATCAATGGTCAGTATGTCATCAATGGTCAGTGCGTCATCAGTGTTTGGTCAGTGTGTCATCAGTGTTTGGTCAGTACATCATCAATGGTCAGTGTGTCAGCAATAGTCCGTGTGTAATCTGTGTTTGGTCATTATGACATAAATGGTCAGTATGTCATTATTGAACTAAGACTTGCAAGAAACATCAAAAGCAATAAAAAAGGATTTTGGGGATATGTCAAAAGTAAAAGAAAAATTAAAGATGCTATAGGATTCTTACAGGATGAAAATAATGAAATGGTAAGAAAGGATGTTGAGAAGGCCGAACTTTTAAATTCCTATTTTGCATCTGTTTTCTCTCAGAAAGGAAATGTAACATCAACTGATGTTCACTGTTCTATTAAAAGAATAGAAGAATCCACACTATCCATAAACAGAGAGATGGTCAAGGAACACTTAGCTAACATATATGAATTCAAGTCTTCAGGTCCAGATGAATTACACCCCAGAGTACTGAAGGAGATAGCAGAAGAAATTTTTCAACCACTCTCAATAATCTTTGAAAATTCTTGGAGAACAGGAGAAGTCACAAAAGACTGGAGAAGAGCAAATGTTGTTCCTATCTTCAAAAAGGGGAAGAGGGTGGACCCAGAGAACTATAGGCTGGTGAGTCTGGAGAAGGACATGAGCATGTGACCTCCGATCTCCAATGAGAGATCGTCTCACGGGCATGCTCAGTGGACTGAAAGGAGGACTTAGTCCCTGGAGTAGCTCGCTGCATCTGCTGTGCAGCCTCCTCTGCGGCCAGAGAGGAATGGGAGACCGCCGAATGCAAGGCTCAGGATTCCTGCTGTGCAGCGACAGGAACCCGACGCCTAACATTACCCCCCTCCTAGGGCCCCCTCTTCTCTGAGCCTCGCTAAGCTCAAATGCCGCAATGAGAAGCGGAGCGTGAATGTTCTCCACTGGCTCCCAGGTCCGAGTCTCTGGACCATGACCCTTCCAGTGCACCAAATAAAACTTTTTTCCACGTACCACCCTGCATCCCACGATGGCAGTAACCTCAAACTCGTCCGAGGACAGGTATGATGTCCTGGCAGATGACTCGGAAAACCGGGACATGTGGACAGGCTTAAGGAGGGACACATGGAAGGTGTCAGTGATAGCCAAGTGCGGTGGAAGGGCCAGACGATAGACAACAGTGCTGATCTGTTCGAGGACCTTAAAGGGACCAATGTAGTGAGGAGCGAACTTAGTGGACTCGACTCGCAGCCTGATGTTACGGGCAGAGAGCCACACTAAGTCACCAGGGGAGAAGGTTGGAGCAGGACTCCGGTGTGCATCCGCAGAGACCCTCATTCTCTCCTAAGAGGCCCGAATAGCATCCTGGGTGCGGTCCCAAATATCACGTGCCTCCACCGCCCAGTCTGCCACCCTAGAGTCAATGGATGACACGGGCATGGGCACAGGGACACGAGGATGTTGGCCGTAATTTAGGAGGAATGGGGTCTGGCCGGTGGAATCGGCCACAGCGTTGATCAAGGCGAACTCTGCCCACGGCAACAAGGATGCCCAGTCATCCTGCATGGCCGAGACAAAATGTCGGAGATATGTGACCAGGGTCTGGTTGGCCCTCTCTACCAACCCGTTCATCTCAGGATGGTAGGCCGAGGAGAGATTCAGCTCAATATTGAGCAAGCGACAGAGCTCTCTCCAGAACCGAGATGCAAACTGGGGACCCCGGTGACTGACAATCTTGTCTGGCATGCCATGTAACCGGAAAACGTGTTTAATGACACTGCCAGGCCCCGTGCGGAAGGTAGCCGAGAGAGAGGCACCAAGTGCACCATTTTGGAAAAATGGTCAGTGATGACCCAAATAACTGTGCTGCCACTGGACTTGGGTAGACCCACCACTAAGTCCATGCCAACCATCTCCCAGGGCCTGTCCGCCACCGGTAAGGGGTAAAGTAACCCAGCGGGTCATTGCCGTAGAGACTTATTCTTGGCGCAGGAGACACATGCCTGAATATAGTCTCTGTCACGGGCCATATGCGGCCACCAGTACGTTCAAAAGCTCAGCGGTCCGCTTAGTACCAAAGTGCCCACCCACCCTGGACGCATGAGCCCGAGAGGACCTCCGGATGCAAACGGGCAGGGACAAAAGTCTTGCCCAGAGGTACAGACTCAAGAGTGACAGGAGCCACTGTCCTCAGGCTCTCAGATGGTACAATTAACCAAGGCTCCTCCTCCTCCGCTGACACCACGGAGCGAGAGAGAGCATCGGCCCAGACATTCTTCTCACCGGAAAGGAAATGTAGGGTGAAGTGGAACCGGGAGAAGAAGAGAGACCATCGGGCTTGGCGAGAATTTAACCGCTGGGCTGTTTGGAGATAGACCAAGTTTCTATGGTCGGTGAACACCTGGAAAGGGTACCGAGCCCCCTCCAGGAGATGTCTCCACTCCGAGAAGGCCAATTTCATCGCTAGCAACTCCCTGTCCCCGATGGAATAGTTCCTCTCCGCCGGTGTGAAGGTCTTGGAGAAAAAGAAGCAGGGGTGCTTCCGACCCTGAGCGTCCTTCTGGAAGAGGACCGCTCCGGCACCGACGGAAGAGGCATCTACCTCCAAGATGAAAGGTTTATCTACATCGGGACAATGTAGAATGGAAGCGCTAGCAAAGTGGGAGTTAACAGGGGAAAAGGCCTTGGAGACCTGTTCCGACCATAACTTGGGGTTAGCTCCTTTTTGGTGATGGCAACCAAGGGAGCTACCAAGGTGGAGAAGTGGGGAATGAACTTGCGATAGTAGTTTATGAACCCCAGAAAGCGCTGCACTGGTTTGAGAGAGTGGGGTTCCTGCCAGTCCATTACCGCCTGCAGCTTGGCAGGATCCATAGCCAAACCCTGGGCAGAGATGATATAGCCCAGGAAAGGTAAGGACTCCTGCTCAAACAGGCACTTCTCCAACTTGGCGTAGAGGAAATTTGTCCATAAGCGGTCGAAGACCTTGCAAACCTCTCTCTGGTGGGAGTCCATATCTGGAGAGAAGATGAGAATATCATCCAGATAGACAACCACCGAGGTAGAGAGATCTCGAAAGATATCATTCACAAAATTCTGGAAGACGACAGGCGCATTACAGAGCCCAAAGGGCATGACTAGATACTCGTAATGGCCATCCCTGGTGTTAAAGGCCGTCTTCAACTCGTCCCACTCACGGATGCGTATCAGGTTATAGGCCTCCCGCAGATCCAGCTTGGAGAAAACCTTCACTCCTCGTAATCTATCAAACAGTTCTGATATTAGGGGTAGAGGATACTTATTCTTAACGGTGATGACTTTAAGACCCCTGTAATCAATGCAGGGACATAATTCTCCATTCTTCTTTTGGACAAAGAAGAATCCCGCCCCCGCTGGTGACACTGACTTCCTAATGAATCCCCTTGCCAGATTCTCCTTGATGTACTGAGACATGGCCTCGGTCTCTGGTAGAGATAGAGGATAGACTCGACCCCGAGGAGGCTCAGCACCGGGCAAGAGGTCAATGGGACAGTCATAGGGGTGGTGCGGTGGAAGAGTCTCCCACGCTTTCTTGGAGAAAACGTCCGCATACTGGTAATAGTGCTTGGGGAGCAAGGAAAGATCTGCGGGAACCTCTGTGGTTGTGACCTGTACGCAGTCCCTCTGACAACTACCCTGACAGGACTTACTCCAACTGAGAATTTTCCCCGAGGACCACTCTATATGAGCAGAGTGAACATGCAACCAGGGGACCCCTAAGAGGACCTGATCAATGCCCTCGGGCATAACAAGGAGAGATATCGTCTCCTGATGCGATGGAGACAGGGAGAGACTCAGTGAAGCAGTCTGGTGGATAATCTGTGAGGGTAGTGTCGCTCCACTCACCACTCTGATAGTGACAGGCTGAGGTAGCAAGACCAAGGGGATTGTGTGCCGTTTGCCAAAGGCAGAGGACATAAAATTGCCCTCTGATCCAAAATCGACACAAACCTGCACCTCCAGAGTGGAAGAGCCGAACTCAAGTGTCCCCTTAAAGGACAACTTGGACGAGAATGTCGCTGTGTCTACTAGACCCTCTCTGACGGCCACTAGACGTGAGCGTCCCAACTGCTGTGAGCACCTGTTGGCATGGTGACCAGGCTGCCAACAGAGGGAACAAACTAGGGATGCTCGCGCGGACCGGAATTTGGAACCCGTGTGAGACACCTCCATGGGTTCTGGGAGCTAAGACACCTGATTGGGGAGTTCCGAAGGTTTAGTGAAGGTTGGTGCCAATCTAAACCTCTGGCTGGACTGGGCCTGCTCCAACCCTCGCTCGGTAAAATGAAGATTAATGCGAGTGGAGACGGTAATGAGATCCTCCAGCGTTGCGGGAACCTCCCTAGTGGCCAGGGCGTCCTTGACATGATCAGCCAGGCCTCTCCAGAAGATGGGAATGAGGACCTTATCAGGCCACTCCAGCTCTGAGACCAGAATCCAGAAGTGGATGGCATATTGGCTGACCAAGGACGAACCCTGTGTTAAAGCCAGGAGCTGGAGCGCAGTGTCATGTGTGACCCGAGGCCCCAAAAAGACTTGCTTCAGAGTGATCAGGAACTGAGAGGCACTCTGTAGCACAGGGTCACCGTGCTCCCACAGCAGAGTGGCCCACTCCAGAGCCCTGCCCTGCCTGCCACCTTAGCCCGCTCTGAGGGGAATCGTGCCGCCAGCAGCTCTAGCTGTATAGTGCACTGGCTGTCGAAACCCCTACATGAGGCACTATCACCTGAGAACTTCTCGGGCAGAGGGAGGCGGGACAAAGTCGGAGCAGGGAAGGCAGTGGTCACATGGGAGACAACATCCATGACTGCCTGAATAGCGACTGCAGTAACATCCACAGCGGAGACTGAACGCTCAAGAGCCGCCAACCTGCCCCCCAGCTGCCGGATGTGCTGCAGCAGTTGCTGTTCGTCCATCATTACTAGCCAGACCCTGGCGCTAAGATAATGTTAGGGGCTGGCGGAACACACCAAATAATTATGATGGTAAGAGGTGCGTTCGCAGCCCGGGGTCCACCGTGCAGAGATGTAACCTGCTGCTAGGTAATGGCGGATAGTAGCATGCTCAGGTTACCTCACCCGGAGTGTGCGAGGCGAACCCTGTTACTTCACAAGGTCGCACTAATATGATGTGAGCGGAAGCGATGTGGTCACAGAACTCTGCCCAGAGGCACAGTCAGAGTCCTTCTAGACCCACTTGCGCAGAGCCACTGCAGCGGCGCTAGAGAGTGACGCTAGGAAAGTGCTGTGCCCTGTTCGCTGTCACAGGGGGCAGCGGATAGACTTGTACCGCCCAGAGGTACAGGAGATATGGCAGCACTATTGCGCTAACCTTAGTGCTAGACTGGAGCACTGTGGCACATGCTTTGCCACCATGAGGGGCTGACTCAGGCTAAACTAACCCTAACACATACGTATCAAAGGAAGGGGTGTTTCATGCATCCGTCCTCACTCATAAAAGTCTATCTTAGCGCATGGCCAAGTGGCCATGCGAACCTTTTATAGCGTCCTTCCGGGACATTTCTGACCATCCTGATGGTCCAATCCGAGCTGGAGAAGGACATGAGAATGTGACCTCCGATCTCCAATGAGAGATCGTCTCACGGGCATGCTCAGTGGACTGAAAGGAGGACTTAGTCCCTGGAGTAGCTCGCTGCTGACCAGCATGTGTTACTATAGCTGGACCAGAGGTGGCAGCAGCAACCAATCCCACAGTGCTGGTCTGAGCAGAGCGCCGGGATCAACGAGTCTGCTGTGCAGCCTCCTCTGCGGCCAGAGAGGAATGGGAGACTGCCGAATGCAAGGCTCGGGATTCCTGCTGTGCAGCGACAGGAACACGATGCCTAACAGACCGGGTCAAGGGTGTTACCGTCTTTGTGTGTCTCAGAGGTTGAGAGCTGTGAGAGGCCAAGAGAAGTGGTTAGTGATGAAAGCTGGGATGCAGATGTGGAAGTGGGGCTGTTAATGGTGATGTTGAAGTCTCCCAGGATAAGGGTTGGTAGTTCTGAGGACATGAAGTGCGGCAGCCAGGCTGAAAAGTTGTCAAGGAAGTGGGTGGGTGAGCCTGGGGGCCGGTATATCACCGCTACTCTGAGTGGGAGGGGATGGAAGAGCCTGATGGTGTGGACCTCAAAAGAAGGGAATGAGAGTAATGGAACTGGGGGGATGACCTGGAAAGTGCATTGTGGGGACAGGAATATGCCAACTCCGCCAAGTCTGTTGTGGGTCTCGGGGAATGGGTGAATTGTAAGCCACCATGGGAAATGGCAGCAAGGGAGACAGTGTCAGAATCCTGAATCCAGGTTTCAGTGAGGGCCAACAGATTCAGAGAGTAGTTCAGAAAGTAATTGTGCAGGAAAGGAAGTTTGTTACATACAGACCGTATAACTTGACTTCAGCAAAGCATTTTAGTCAAAGTATCTCACACAATCATTATTGAAAAAATGACTAAGTATGGAATGGACAGGGCAACTGTTAGGTGGATTCATAACTGGCTTAGTGATCAGACCCAAAGAGTGGTTATGAATGGCTGCACATCCATTTGGAAGAATGTCTCAAGTGGGGTACCACAGGGCTCTGTCCTGGGCCCTGTATTGTTGAATATCTTTATCAATGATTTAGATGAAGGAATTGAGGGTAAACTGATTAAATTTGCTGATTACACAAAGCTAAGAGGGATAGCTAATACTAGAGAAGAGAGAAAGAGGATTCAAAAAGATATAAATAAACTGGAGCAGTGGGCAGCAACTAACAGAATGGTTTTTAACAGGGAAAAATGCAAAGTACTACATCTGGGCAATACAAATTAAAAAAGCATATACAGAATGGAAGGAATAGGACTAAGCAACAGCACATGTGAAAAAGACTTGGGTATACTAATAGATCATAAACTGAACATGAGTCAACAGTGTGCAGCAGAAAAAAAGGCAAATGCAATTCTGGGATGTATTAACAGAAGCATACAGTCTAGATCATGTGCAGGCATTATTCCCCTCTACTCCTCTTTGGTCAGACATCATTTGGAATCCTGTGTCCAGTTTTGGGCATCACATTTTAAAAAAGACATCAACAAACAGGAGCAAGATCAGAGAATAGCAACCAGAATGGTGACCGGTCTGCAAACCATGTCCTTTGAGGAACGGTTACAGGATTTGGGAATGTTTAGCTTGCGAAAAAGAAGACTGAGAGGAGACTTAATAACCATCTACAAATTTCTCAAGGGCCGTCACAGTGTAGAGCAGTGGTTCCCAAACTCCAGTCCTCGCGGACCCCAATAGGTCATGTTTCCAGGATTTCCTTAGTACTTCACATGTGATGGAAGTATCATCAAGGCAACAGAAATTCTTTCACATGTGTAACACTATGGAAATCCTGAAAACATGACCTGTTGGGGTCCGCGAGGACTGGAGTTTGGGAACCACTGGTGTAGAGGGATCATCATTATTCTCATTTGCACAAGGAAAGACTAGAAGCAATGGGAAACTGAATGGGAGGAGACACAGATTAGATATTAGAGAAAAAACTTTTTGACAGTGAACGTGATCAATGAGTAGAACAGGCAGCCACGAGAGGTGGTGAGTTCTCCTTCAATGGAAGTCATCAAACAGAGGCTGGACAGACATCTGTCTGTGATGATTTAGTGAATCCTGCTTTGAGCAGGCGGTTGGACCAGATGACTCAGGGTCCCTTCCAACTCTACCATTCTATGATTCATTAGGGTTTGGCTAGTGAGTCATCCATATTTGGTCTGTGCCTTATCAGTGTTTGGTCAATGTGTCATCAGTGTTTGGTCAGTGCCTCATCAGTGTTTGGTTAGTGCCTCATCAGTGTTTGGTCAGCGTGTCATCAGTATTTGATCAGTGTGTCATCAGTGTTTCTCACATATGGAAAAATACATAAATTAGAAAGATTCCTTTGCAATGTTAATCATAGACAGCACACTGATGGCAAAAAACGAATGGCACATGGATGCCATCTGTCTGCTGTCCAAGTTTTTCATAGATGCATAGACTTGTTGTACTGGCACTTTTCATTTGTGCTGCCGGAAAAAAACAGACATGTAATCATAATTTTTGCATGGACACATGGTGTCAGACATTTAAACAGCCCTATAGACTATAATGAGTGGATGTAGTATCCATGAAAAACACGGAAAGAAAACCTAGGAGCAATACACATGTCTGAATGAGGCCTAACATTGCATTTCAGTATTTCATAATACAGTGTGAAATGGGTTAAAGCTCTAAACCAGGGGAGTGGAATCTTTTTTCTGCCAAGGGCCATTTGGATATTTATACCATCCTTCTGGGGCCGTACAAAAACCGCCCACAAAGTACATCCTGACTCTGGCACTGGTGTCAGGACGTAATTTTTCATTGCATGCCCTTCAATGTTCAGTAGTGAACACTGCGTGTGAATGCTCACATAGCAAGAAGAAATAAATGAGCTGGTGGCAGTCAAAATACAGCTCCCTGCCAAAGCACTGCAGTCCCTGAGAATCTGCCCGGGGTCCGGATAAAAGGTCATTAAGGGCCGTAAATGGCCCTGGGGCCTGAGGTTCCCCACCCCTGCTCTAAACTATGCACCTAAAATAAAAAAAACATAATTAGCTTTACCCTTCTGGAACCTTGTCACTCTTTTGTGCCTCAATCTAGACCACAAATTTAGGCCACTTTCCTTTTTGTCTTGTGATATATGTTGCTGTTTTGTTCTGTTATGCCAAAGTCTTCAAAATGATGCACGCAGTTCATGAATTTTTTGCAAAATAAAAAAAACTATTTTTGTCTTTAACATGTTTTGTGACTTTTTAGCACAGTCACATTTTTTGCTAAAATAATGCAAAAATTCATTTCAGAGGAAGACGGAGGTACATTGGTGCAAAAATTTGGCAACTTTTTCAAAAATTGTAATTGATGAAACCCCAGACACAAACAACCATGGCAACCATGGATAAATTAAGAAAACACATATAAAGTGAATTTTAAAGGTACAAATTAAAACAAAAATAAGGTGCACCAAAACTAGATAAAAAAGTGCAAATTCAATAATGAATCAGGCTCGTAGAAGCACAGGACAATGTAGAAGGACTGTCGTCTCTCCACACCGCTGACCCCACCCTCGTTAGTGCTTATTTTTTGCTAAAATGGAAAATAAGCAAAGTTCATGAGATTCAGGCTGGTGAGTGCCACTATCTTTACCCTCTTTCATTGGATTACTTTTTTATACATTTAACAAAATTGAGCTCCATCTAAGAAGAGCTATGATTTATAATCCAACGTAGTATATGGTTGTATTTGCTTGCGTATACCCTAGGCTGTAGTGTATTCAGATGTGATCCATTTCACAGACATTGTTGAATCGGACACTTCGTTTACAGCTGAGTCAGCCATAAAGAATATATAAAGCCTAAGTACAGTAACAAACATGACATGATTTCCATCTTTTCCATAGTCCCGTGTGATGCGCCTTTGTGCTCCAAATAAAAGATGAGGGGGATAGATCCACGGAAGATCGAACTCGAGTACAATTTTATGAAACTCATGGTTTCACACAAATTTGAACACTATGATATTAAATTTGTGGTTTGCAAAAAAAAAAGGTTGTCATGCACCCTTTTCTACATCACTGAAGCATCAGAGAGCATATCCTTTCCCTATCATCTTATATTTTCTGGGCAGCACCATAAGGTCACACGCCTATATGGGATCTAGTATTTGTATTATGATCTATGTACAGTATGCTTTCTTGTATGTCTGTGATCTATAGGTAGATTACAGCCACTGTCTACTTATTGTTCACATATATGTTTCTGGCTGTCTATTATACTACTCATGTACTCTTGTACCTTGTTTTATAGGTAGATGGCATGGATCTCCACACACATTTTTCTATTAAGATCTAGTTGGCCTTATTGCCAATGTTTTTTTGCTTTTTAATGTTAACCTATCACTGTGATCATGTAATAAATTATGTAATAATGTGGTATTGGGATTGTTTGGTATATTATAGGGTTACTGGTGCCTTTCTCTTTTTCCTCTCAATGTTAAGTGTAAGCTCCAATGATCAGTAGTGTCCTTGCTCTCTTCCGTAGTGTGTAAGCTCTTATGGTCAGCAGAGTCCTGTTACCTATAAAGTGTAATCTCTTATGGTCAACAGAGTCCTGTTACCTATAAAGTGTAAGCTCTTATGGTCAGCGGAGTCCTCTCCTACTATTTCCTTTAAAGTGTAAATTCTCATGGTCAGTTGGGTTCTCTTTCTCTCTCCTCTTCCCCACATGAATTTTTTAAGCAAATAAAAGCTTTCCAGTATTGAGGTTTGTGCAAATTTACTCGTCGAAAGTTCAAATTTTGGGCAAAATTTGGCAAAGTTGGTGAATTTGATTTTCAAAAGATCCGCATTTCTCTAAATACTGTATATACTTATGTCCACATCCATCACTGAAATTACATCACTTTGTGTCTCAGTGAGAACATTGTAGCAACTAAACAGAATAGCTTTTGTGATCACAGACAATATTTCAAATAGGTATTCAAACCTAAAATGAGCAGCAGTTATGGGCGATGAACACGGAGTGAGGGGTTTTGTTACAACTGCTTTAAAGCAAAACCATGGCATTAAGGATCCGTTGCACAATTGTCAATTTAGATTGCAAGAAAGATCAGGCTTCCATTAGATGAATCGCATCAAGGTAATTTCATCCCTGCACATTATATAGAGAATATTTGACTGCAGTATTCCCATGTAAAGAAGGGGGATACTATAGTCAATACGTAGTCCGTGAATAGACTTTAAAATACATCACATTTTCTGCTGATACATCAATCACCAGGTCTTAATAAAAGAGAAAGAACTCCGCTTACTTCAGGATTTATTCATCCACTGTGAATGCATCTGCTGCTGTCATGTCGAAAACTTTGTCTACATTTGCAGTTTTATATTGGGTTTGCTTGTACTGCATGTCTGAATACAGCACAGAAGGGACAAATGTAGTTTATGATCTCTACATCTTTCAGGCCACAGAGAATCTATCCAGCTGCCAAGAATTTTGGAGATCCAGATAAATATGCTCATTCTAGTAGGCCGTCATAAAGCAGATACTGACTCCACCGGACACAGAATGAACCCATTGTCTTTCAGTAACAAGTTGGGGTCTGTTCACATGTCTTTTTTTTTTACGTTCCGTCCTCGTGGCATACACTGGGCCAGTATGTGTTGGCATACCTTTTTTATTGTACAGGAAACCGTAGTCTGCTATGCTTCCATCTACACAAGGACATGGAAAAATTAAGTGTTGGTTTTTTTACAAAAGGAGAAAATGGCTGATGCATCACAATATACAGTATGCCAAGGAAGCCTAATGACTTGAGCACACCACCATTTTTTGGCCAATGTTATTCAATGGGGCAATGCAGATGAATATTTTTTCTTACTGACCAAATCTGTTTGTGAAAAAAAATGGCAGCATGCACTAGATTCTTCCAGAAATCGGTTGAGACTCACCCATTCAATTCTATGTGTGTGAGAAAAAAATGGGATGCCATAGTATAGCATCTGATTACTATGGATACCTTGCAATTCTGTAACCAAGAAAAATGTAGATGATCTTATAAATGATTCATAGCTGCTGCTGTAAAAAACAGATTGTATACGGACTGCGCATGGAATGAAAATCTGACTGATTTTTTTATATTGTCATGTGAACCTTCCCTTAGGACTCATTCAGACATCAGTGATTTTTGGTAACAGTCCAAGTATCTTCTGTGTATTTGATCAGAGATTCATCAGTGTTTGGCAAATCATCAGTAGAGATGAGCGAACCCGAACGTAAAAGTTCGGGGTTCGTACCGGACAGTTAGTTTGCGGTGCTAAATGCTGAACACGGACTTCTCCTGGAAGTCCGTTGCAATGTTCGAAGTTTAGGGGGAAGTGCGTTGCAAAGAGAGAGGGAGAATGAGAATATTCTGGCTCTAAAGTTCAGATCCTCAATGTATTCAATAGGGTTCTGGTTGAAGTTCGGGTAAAGTTTTGGTGCCAGTACTGAACTTTGGAATAAAGTTCGAGTAGGGTACCAGAACTCAAACTTCCAAGGGTCTGCTCACCCCAAATCTTCAGTGTTTCATCAGTGATTTTTGATTCAATTTTCATCAATGTTTCAGTTTACATCATCAGTGTTTTTCTCAAATAAAAAGAAAATAAATAAATGACAGAGCTCCTTTGATCCATTGCAATGCTAATGCCGACAAATGGATAGCACACTGATGCCAACCATGTGCTGTCCATTGTCACTGACCCATTGATTTCTATGGATAATTTTCATCCGTGATGTGGATAAAAAATAAACATCTTTGTGATTTTTTTGTGGATTGCAAAACTACATAGACAGCCACATAGAATATAATGGGTATGTGTATCTGTGAAAAACACGGATAGACCATGTACATGATCCACGGATGTCTGAATGAACCCTTATAGGCGGCTTGTTGAAGGACAACCATTTATACTGTACACTTGTTTGTCTATTGTTAACACACACTAATTGTGTAAAGCCCATCACCGTCAATCTTTAGCATGGGATGAACTTCTCTTCTAGTGTTTTCCTTGTCCTTACAAACCGATAAACATATTAGGACTTTATATCTGTTTTGCTTTTCTTCATTAATGCAATACATAAGAGTTATTGCTATATTCATCATATTCCGCTTTCTGACATTTGGCAAATTCCCACAATAATGTGTTTGCGGAGCGTTTAGCGAATAAAGGCAGAAAGGAGTCTATATTGTTCTGACATCTATAAAGTTTCTGCTCAGAACGATACTACAGGTCCACAGAGATCTATTAATATTCTATATTATGTAATTTCGGTAATCTGACATCTCATGGTAAAGATAACGTGAAACCTCGCACTTGTTTCCAAGAGTCCTGAAAAATACATTGAAGGCAAAATGATGCTCTTCATGACATAAAACAACCAGAACTGTCATTGATGCATAAAGTAGCCAATTGGATTGTGTGTTTTATTTTTTTTCTATTTTTTTCTTGACCCTAGTACACGTTTTTTAAAGGGAATCTGTCAGTAGGATCAACCCCCCAAGCCGTTGATATGAGTATGTAGGTCATAGGAAGGTCAAATGAGTGTCTGCGCAAAGGGTCTGAATACTTATGACCACGTGATATTTCAGTTTTTCTTTTTTAATAAATTTGATATATTTGCAAAAATTTCTAAATTTCTGTTTTTTTTCAGTCAAGATGGGGTGCAGAGCGAACATTAATGAGAAAAAAATGAACTTTTTTGAATTTACCAAATGGCTGCAATGAAACAAAGAGTGAAAAATTTAAAGTTGTCTGAATACTTTCCGTACCCACTGTACGTAAGCAAAGCACCACATAAAGAACCCCCCACAGGCCTCCCCGAAGCACAGGCATATCAGTAACTCAAAACTGAAAATATAGATTAATCAACAACCACAAGACGGATTTCATCACCAGGTATTGTAATCAGTATAACGGCTCCGACCTGACACTATCTGTAGGTTACTCAGCACAATCCTGCTGACAGGTTCCCTTTAACAATTTGTCCTTCTGAGGACAGGACAGGGGAGGGCAACTCCTGCTCCAGCTAGCTGTCCGACAACTAGGCACAAGATAGTCAGGAGTAGGGGAGACACAAAAAAGTTTTCTTTTCATGTTTCCCAATTTTGACATGAGAAAAAAAGAAACATTAGCGCAAAAAAGGTAAGAGGCTGAGTGTGAAAAAGCTTGGACATGTTTTATTTTTTGTGAATTTTCTGTATTGAGCTTCTTTAATGCTTCTTTTATGCAAGCATAAGCGTCAATATTACTAATACATGCTGCAGACCTAGCGAGCAATCGGCATTTTATGGGGTCTCCCGTATCATTATCTGATGACTGATGCCACAGCGGCAGAGATGTGTGATGGTAAATGTAAATAAATAATGCCGCTTGGCCTAGTCTGGGATGTTCGGTGTCTCCTACTCCAGCAGAATTACAATGCCATCTTTATTATTTCCTACATGTACTCAGAGGTTCACAGCCGGCTCTACAGTGTTTATCCTGCCTTGTGAACTGTACAGGTCACTGCTTCCATAAATCCCTCCTTCCATTCTCACAACTGCTCAACTAATGTTCATGTAACTATCAAATCCTACCATTAGCCATGGCAAACTCAGGAGAGGATAATGCTGTTTGTTCACGATGATTTTATTTTTCCTTCCCATCTAAAGCTGACCTACAGCAGCAACCTGGATCAATAGTTGATATCCAGTACACATCTCAGACAAGAATAATTTCCTAACAAGCAACTTGGAGAAAATAAAGGAAATAACAGAGTATAGCAGAGAAGTATAATAATAACCAGGCAAAGAACCTGGCACACACCACCATACTCACCTGAAGGAGATATAACTGGGATTGATTCTGACCAACATCTGCATGGAGTTTGTATGTTTCCCTATATTTGTGTGTGGGATTATCTGGTTACCTCTCACTCTTCGAAAAATATACTGAGATTAATACTCGAGTTGATTTGTAAGGGCTCATGCACATGACTGTATTATCGGTCAAAGGGCAATCTGACAAAACATTGGACTGCATTTGGACCATTGTTAGTCTATTGGGCCATGCACATGTCCAATTTTTTCCTTGGACAGAGATAAAAATCACAGTATGTCTAAGTTTGATCCAATAGTCGGATCACAGTTGGCCATCCAAGTCAATAAGCCGTGGAAAACATTGCACTGAACTCGGATGACATCCAATTTCCATGGATGGACAGAATGGAGAAGATGGAGAATTTTCTTTTCTCATTTTCTCCTCATCCGAGAGAATCAGATCACATTATGGTCACAATCAAATGAGGGAAAATACAGTCATGTGACCCTAGCCTACAACTCAGTATATCAGCCATGAAAGTAATCTGTGGCCTTGGAACCACCTCTTGGCATGAATGGTTGTTCTTCCGATTAGCCAGCCTTATACAGTTTAATTATTGAATCATGACACAAGTGTAGCTGCACGAGGCTGGCTAATGAAAAAATGAGCCACGGATGCCTGTAAGAGGAGGTTGTCAGGGTTCTCGTCCAGTGACTATGGGTTACTGACGTGAGCAATCGACTAGGTCCTACAAAACGATCTGCACTAGAGATAAACGACTTTGCCTTTTTTAGGGTCGAGTTTCTCAAAAGTCGAGTCGAACGAAATCGGCCGACTATCGGAAAAGTCGGAGGTCCGACTGAAACACGAAACCCAATGCAAGTCAATGGGGAAGCAAAGTCGGCAGGGAGTGGAGGACAGTAAACACACCTACATGCTGGACCGCTTTTTTAAAATGCGCGAAATCACTCTCTCTCTCTCCGGACACTGCACATGTCATCTCGTTGCCCACAGTGTACGTCCTTGCTCAGTGGCTGAAAAAAGTCACGTGCAAGCATTCTGGGAAATCCGACTTTGGCGCTCGTTTTGCCGACCGCATGGCCAACTTCATGCTGTAGTCGGGTTTCAGTCGGCGAAACCCGACTTTGCCATAAGTCGGCGACTTATGAATCTGGCCGACCTGTTTCGCTCAACTCTAATCTGCACCAATTCTAGTTAGTTGACTTCCTATGAAATTGACTCTAATGTACATGTGTGCATCTAAAGCTGAGAAATGTACACTGTGTGTCTCATTCTTAGTGACTGTTACAATCGGCGACATTCTCTGTACAATTCTGCAGAACATGTCAGTAAATAAAGAATGAATAAATCATGAATGAATAATATTAATAGGCTAGCATGCTACGGTTATTTACATGTGGGACCAGTAACTAGAGATGAGCGAATTTGTTCGGATTCAGTTCTGAATGCGATGGGCATCGAATATTGCTTTTGCAATATTCGATGAACACAGCCGAACATCATTTGAGTCAATGAGAGTAGAAATTACTGAATATGTTCGGAACCGATGATAAGACAAATATTCTGTTGAATACTGTTAGAATATGGCTCGAATATGTCAAAATCAGGTTCGGGGACAAAATCCGAACAAATTCGCTCATCTCTACCAGTAGGTAGGAAATAGAGTATTCAATGATACAAAGGAATATGATGATCAACACATGATAAATGTCCTAATTTCGCTGGGATAGTATCACATCCCAAACCATAAAGGGATGGGGATTGTAACACTGCCCAGAAATGGCAGCTTTTAGGGCAGGCCTGTGGGCAGGGCTTAGGCTGGTTTCACATTCGCGTTAAAACAACACTGCGCCCTGCGTCGTTAAGCCCCGCCCTGAGCCGGCTCCCTGCCCGCCCCATCCGGGATCACCGCCTACTTTCGCATTTGCACGCATGCGATCGGCGCACCCTATCTTTAGCATAGGGTGCACAGATCATGCGCTGCCAGTGTGAAAGTAGCATGCTGCGCACTTTTGACGGTGCGCCGTGCGCGCCGAAATGCAACATGCTGCATTTCGGCGCGCACGGCGCACCGTCAAAAGTGCGCAGCACGCTACTTTCACACTGGCAGCGCATGATCTGCGCACCCTATGCTAAAGATAGGGTGCGCCGATCGCATGTGTGCAAATGCGAAAGTAGGTGGTGATCCCGGATGGGGCGGGCAGGGAGCCGGCTCAGGGCGGGGCTTAACGACGCAGGGCGCAGCGTTGTTTTAACGCGAATGTGAAACCAGCCTTAGATGGTAATGATGTGTGATTATGTAAAAAAAAATTGGATGTATTCACTGACGGGGCCATTGGCTATAAAGATGCAGACAGAGTCAAAGTGACGTCTTTTGTACACCATTTTTAGCCAAAAAATGGCTAGTTGTGGCTGTCACCAAGATGTAGTTTACTATATAAGGCTAAAAATGAGGTACAACAGAGTATGCTGTGAAACCATCTGCATCATTACAGCCAATGGCCCTGTCAGCGCATACACCGAATCCCGTTTTGTGAGGATTTCGCTATAAGCCCCGACTGAGGCACTGAATGGTCATACACTATGTGAACATAGCTTGAAACTGACGTATCACTGAAGTATTAATGATCAGCACTGTTGCCTTACAGCACTGGGGTCTAGATTCAATTTGGACCAAGGTCGATATCTTCATGGGTTTCCTAAGGGTCCTCCGATTTCCTCCCACAGTGCAAAACATACTGGTAGGAGTGATGAAACTGTCTCCATGTGTGTGTCGGAGATGGGGAAATTTGATGTGAGCCCCATTGTCCCTGGTAATGAAAGCGCACTGTGAAAAAAACGGTGATATCTATACAATGAAGAAAAAAATTAAAAAATACATTAAATTGGATCAGATGAAGTCTTCAGCATATTTTATACACTGGACTGGTATGAACAGTGGCAGAGACAAGATGAGAAGTAGTTGCCTTTACCAACTAGTCCGACTCCATCCTAGCCGCTATGCGCAGATACTTCTCTTCCCAGCCAGTTTCTTTACATGAGCACTGTCACACATTACAGGCTCCTACCGCCCCTTCATCAGGTATAATTGAAATATTTTAATCACCGAAAGTACAAGTCTAATTGAATACATTGTTCTGCGGAGTAACAGTAATGCATCTCATGTATTGGTGCTGCAGGAACAAATTTCAGAATAAATAGCTGCCTTAATGTCAAAGAATTAAACAGTTTTCTTGTGCTCCCACAGACATGGTACAAATCCTGTAAATCCTTTTTCCCTAAAGTGATTTAATAAAACAAGACGCTAACACAAAGTTAACAGGCTGCACCAACACCGTCCTTGTGGTGGTTACTATGGAAACTGCATCAAGATCTGCTAAAAAAAAGATAGTATCTGGAACAAATATATGATATATTCTCCCACAGTGGGGTCTGGGAAAAATGTTTACACCGGCTCAGAGCTTCGGATTCCCATAATTGTTAATGTCATATATAACGTATAACCTCAATTCAAGTTTTGACAGTAGTAGAACAACCCTGTAATGCACTGTAGGTTTGATGGATAGTTTTCCTGTTCGGAATATTCCAGACTAGCAAACATCCTGGACTAACGGACAGTCAACAAAATATATTTAAAATACTTTCAGAAGTATACAGGACCCCCCCACAAAGTCAGTATAAAATAAAAGAATACGCTATGTGACCTGCACAGACGTCTCTGTGCAGGCAGGGTGAGGATGTGAGTTGTCCATTACTATTATCACTGGTGGATCCTGTGTTGTCTGGCTACAGTCTAATAATCGAAGGCTTATATATAATCATCCCGTCTGTGATAACTACTAATAAGAGATTTTTACAGAACAGGAAGTATTAGCCTATTGTGAGGCTCAGTGGTCAAAGTAAAAACTGTAAGGCTACGTGCCCACGATCAGGAAGAGCAGCGTTTTGGAGGAAGCTCTCCTGAACTGCGTCCAAAATGATGCGTTCTACATTCTAAGCAAAGTGGATGGGATTTATAGAAATCCCGTGCCCACTGTGCTTCTATTTGACGGTGCTTAGACTCACCAGCGGTGCGGGTTTACGAGCCGCAGCATGTCAATTATCTGCAGCGGAGACATGATTAGAAAGCAGCATTTTGGATACAGCGAAAATACGCTGCATACAAAACGCTGCTATTTCCTAATCGTGGCACAAGGTCTAAGATTTCATGGATTTTTCGTAAAGACAAAGTGATGTTGAACATAGTGATGTCATGATTCCACCCATCAGTGTGGCTTATGCTTCTTTTACACTAACCGTGTTTTCATAGAAATGGCCCGCAAAAATTAGTCGGAGTGCCATGTGACGTATGTCCCTGAGGGCCGTATTTGTGGCTGTGAAAAAAGATTGAGCCTGCTCGATCTTTTTCACGGCTTACGGACACGGCCCACACTGAAAATCAATGGGTCCGCAAAAACAACAGAAGTTTGTTTTTGCAGTGCACCGTCACTTCCGCTTTTGCGGAATGCTGTTTTTTTTCCAATACTTCTTCCATAGTATTGGAAACCTGAAAAACGGCGATCCGCATGTTTTTTGCGGTCTGTTATTGCAGCAGACCGTGAAAATTGTGGCAATGCGGCCCGCAAAAAGGCCCGCAATAACGGGCCGCGAAAAAACAGGTAAGTGTAAAAGAAGCCTTAGGATGCAATGATTGGCAGCTCAATCATCCAGTCTGGTGCAGGGCCATGTTGAGCTGTCTTTGCAGTGATTCACAGCTCGGCCATCCAATCTGAGTCTAGGAGGTGCTGAACTGCTCTCTTTAGGTTTTCCCTGTTTCAGTGATTACTTAGCTATTTAAAGGGAATCTGTCACCAGAAATAAATGCTGTTAACCTACAGATATGTGGTTAATCTGCATGCTAACAGCATTATTACGCTACCCGGCGCCTGCATGCAGCGGGGAAAAAATGATCTTTTTCAGTTTCCAGCATTCAGTTTCAGTCATAGGGGCGAAGCGGTGCCAGTTCAGTCACCGCTCTAAGTATACCGAACGGCCACTGTAACTGCACCACAGGCCCTAACACTGCCTCTATATTGTGGTCGGCTGTCAGTCGAATGCAGGGAGAATAAAGATCATTTTATCTTCACTGCATTCTGCTTTGTGCAGGTGCCAGGCAGTATAATAAGGCTGTTAGCCTACAGATTAACCGCATATCTGCAGATTAACAGCGTTATTACTGGTGACAGGTTCCCTTTAACTGAGCTGTCTGCCCCAGAAAACTGCCAATCGTAGCTTTCGGCTCTGTGTGCCTTGTTCTCAGCATTATGGCTTTCTGAAACTTTATTGCCAGACCCTGTCCTATTGACTACCTGTTTGAACTACCCCTTTTGCTCTGATCTGCTATCTTCCTGGTATTCTGACCTCAGATCGTTACCGGATTATGCCTTTGTCTCTTCCATCCATCACTGAAACTTGGTGGGACGATACACATGATTGGAATACAAGACTAGAAGGATACAACTTATTTGCAAGAAACAGACTTGATAAACGAGGAGGGGGTGTTGCATTGTATGTTAGAAACGCATATATCTGCACAGAGATTGAAGCTTCAGAGACTGGGAGTTCTGTGGAAACTGTTTGGGTAAGAATACAAGGACAGAACAATGGAAAGGACACCATTGTAGGCATTTACTACAGGCCGCCTGTGCAAGCTGAAGATATGGATGAACTCTTTATGCATCAAATGGCCAAGTTCTCCAAAAAATATGACATAGTTGTCATGGGAGATTTCAACTATCCAGACATTTGTTGGGAATCTCTCTCAGGCAAAACTAACAGGTCAAGGAAATTTTTATCCTCTCTTGCTGACAACTTTATCTTCCAAAAGGTAGGGGAGAAAACAAGGGGAACTGCTACCTTGGATCTAATCCTTATAAACAGGGAGGAAATGGTTGAGGAGGTAAAAGTGGCTGGAACCCTAGGAGGTAGCGACCATGCTATTTTAGAATTTTGGATAACTAGAGGCGGAAGACCTGTGAAGACTCAGACGTCAAGGTTAGATTTCAGAAAGGCAGATTTTAAGGGATTCAGAAAGAGAATTGGAGGGATCCAATGGCTGGATATCCTTAAAGACAAAAATGTCCAGGAAGGATGGGAAATCTTGAAAAATGAAATTCTCAAAGCACAGTTGTTAACAATTCCGAAAAGAGGGAAGAATAGGAAGCATTTAAGGAAACCAGGATGGGTGAACACAGAACTTAAGCACATGCTAAAAAGGAAGAAAAAAATGTTTATAAAATGGAAAGAGGGAGGCATATCTAAAGAAGAATATAATGCTGTCTGCAGAATCTGCAGGGCACAAATCAGATTAGCTAAAGCTGAAAATGAATTGAGGCTTGCAAGAGATGTCAAAAGCAATAATAAAGGATTTTGGGGATATGTCAAAAGTAAAAGAAAAGTCAAAGATGCTATAGGATTTTTACAGGATGAAAATGATGAAATGGTAAGACAGGATGTTGAGAAGGCTGAACTTTTAAATTCCTATTTTGCATCTGTTTTCTCTCAGAAAGGAAATGTAACACCAACTGTTATTCACTGTCCTATTAAGGGAATAGAAGAATCCAGGATATCTATAAACAGAAAGATAGTGAGGAAACACTTAGCTAACCTAAATGAATTCAAGTCTCCAGGTCCAGATGAATTACACCCCAGAGTACTGAAGGAGATAGCAGAAGAAATTTCTGAACCACTCTCCATAATCTTTGAAAATTCTTGGAGAACAGGAGAAGTGCCAGAAGACTGGAGAAGAGCAAATGTTGTTCCTATCTTCAAAAAGGGGAAGAAGGTGGACCCAGGCAACTATAGGCCGGTGAGTCTGACTTCTATACCAGGAAAGATCTTTGAACAAATTATTAAACAACATGTAAGTCAATACCTGGATAAGAATGAAGTGATCAAACAGAGTCAGCATGGGTTTGTAACTAATAAGTCATGTCAGACTAACTTAATTTCCTTCTATGACGGTATCACTGATTGGGTGGATCAAGGAAATGCTGTAGATATAGTATATCTTGACTTCAGCAAAGCATTTGACAAAGTCTCTCATACAATCCTTATTGAAAAAATGACTAAGTATGGAATGGACAAGGCAACTGTTAGGTGGATTCATAGCTGGCTTAGTGATCGGACCCAAAGAGTGGTCGTAAATGGCTGCACATCCAGTTGGAAGAATGTCTCAAGTGGGGTACCACAGGGCTCTGTCCTGGGCCCTGTATTGTTCAACATCTTTATCAACGATTTAGATGAAGGAATTGAGGGTAAACTGATTAAATTTGCTGATGACACAAAGTTAGGAGGGATAGCTAATACTAGAGAAGAGAGAGAGAGGATTCAAAAAGATTTAAATAAACTGGAGAAGTGGGCAGTAACTAACAGAATGGTTTTTAACAGGGAGAAATGCAAAGTACTACATCTGGGCAATAAAAATGAAAAAAGCATATATAGAATGGGAGGAATAGGGCTAAGTGACAGCACATGTGAAAAAGACTTGGGTATACTAATAGATCACAGACTGAATATGAGTCAACAGTGTGATGCAGCAGCAAAAAAGGCAAATGCAGTTCTAGGATGTATTAACAGAAGCATACAGTCTAGATCACGTGAAGTCATTATTTCCCTCTACTCCTCTTTGGTCAGACCTCATCTGGAATATTGTGTCCAGTTTTGGGCACCACATTTTAAAAAAGACATCAACAAACTGGAGCAAGTTCAGAAAAGAGCGACCAGAATGGTGACCGGTCTGCAAACCCTGTCTTATGAGGAAAGGTTGCAGGATTTGGGAATGTTTAGTTTGCAAAAGAGAAGACTGAGAGGAGACTTAATTGCTGTCTACAAATATCTAAAGGGCTGTCACATTGTAGAAGGATCAACTTTATTCTCATTTGCACAAGGAAAGACTAGAAGCAATGGGATGAAACTGAATGGGAGGAGACACAGATTAGATATTAGAAAAAACTTTTTGACAGTTAGAGTGATCAATGAGTGGAACAGGCTGCCACGAGAAGTGGTGAGTTCTCCTTCAATGGAAGTCTTCAAACAGAGGCTGGACAGACATCTGACTGGGATGATTTAGCGAATCCTGCTTTGAGCAGGGGGTTGGACCAGATGGCCCAGGAGGTCCCTTCCAACTCTACGATTCTATGATTCTATGATCTGTACCCTCCTGGCTATTGACCACGGACTCCTTAACCATCCCGACTCATGACTTGTACGTGAGATGTGACTCAGTGTCACAGTGATATCAGGAATCAAACAGTAATTGTTTTTTTCTTAATCACAGGATTTTAGACATAACCAGTTATGTTATGTGCCAGAAAAAAACAGTTGAAATAAAAATAGCATTAAGCTATCAGATATTAGTTAGAAAAATCTTTACTTGCATGTATAATGGTTAAATGGCTTACTACATAAATATGCATTCTATAAGGAGACTTGGTGCCAAAAAACAATGACATGATGTGAGCTCAGTCCTGCAGGAAACACAATTAGTGCCATTAATATTACTGCTGCAATAAGTATAACTGGCCCTACAAATATTCTTCTTGCATCTTATTAGTAACCATGCAACTTTGCTCTTACGAAGCATTACTGCTGAGGCCATAGACTGGCGGCAGTGGTCAGGGGGCTGATGGACATGACAACAGCACTCTCAGTACCTTCACTGAACATCAGATAGTGCTGGTGCTTTGGCGACTATTGTGCAACTTTGGTAACCAGTTTTAAGTCATTTATAAAGTTCAGCTCATTGATTCATTCTTACTGAAGTCAATATAAAATACGAGTAATGTTTTAGCTCCCGACACTCACTGAGAAAAGAAGCAAGATTGTATTATTTAAAGGGGTTGCCTGATGACAGATAATTTTTTTTCAAAAACATGTAAACCTCTTACTTCATTGTCCATCATATTCCTGGTCTGAGAAGGCAGATGGTGACCAGTTTATCCAGCAGTTTACAACAGCTTTCTGGAATTAAATGCATTGAAATGTCCTTATAGTTGCACAAAAATGTTGCGACTTTTGGCCTTTTTACACCAGTCCAGCCCAGCTCAGTCCACTTTTTGAAAGCTGGGAGTGGGCATAGATGAGAGCGCCCAACAAATTTATCAAAAAGTATTCCACAAAAGTGGCATAAATTATTATAGAAATGTACGTCAATCAGGGTTTTTCTTGTGGAGGCACACAACAACTAAAAGATGTGATAATGGCAGGCGTGGAACTGCATAAGGAGCGCGCCTCTGACTGTGGAGCCCATCTAACAGACAACATTAAAATACTGCCAGTGCCCAGTCCACCCTCACACCAATCCCCTTGGTGATGCACAAATTGGGATGACCCTGCCGGCCAATGGTTCTTAAAGGGGAAGGGTCCTACGGCCAAACCTACAGGGGTTAAAGCCAGGTGTCCGTGCCATTAACTTCCTCTTTCCCTCCCGACGGACACCTGGAAGCTATTGTGCTATTGTCCCACCCTCCCTTATAAGTGTTAATGGATGTGTATGTCCATACGAACCGGCAGATAGATGTTAAATTTGTAGATTATATTGTTAAAAAAAAAGGATATATATATGAACAACGACAAAGCAAAGTCCAGCAATAACGTGAGCAATCCAGGATGCTGTTAAAAAATTTTTTCTTTCTTTTTATTCAGAAATCCATTAAAATGCAATGGTCCAAGCAGTTCAAAACAGCAATAACGCAGGAAAGTAGTGCAGATAGGACTACGCGTTTCAGCGGTAGAACCCGCCTTCTTCACGGTCCAGATTCTGGACCGTGAAGAAGGCGGGTTCTACCGCTGAAACGCGTAGTCCTATCTGCACTACTTTCCTGCGTTATTGCTGTTTTGAACTGCTTGGACCATTGCATTTTAATGGATTTACGAATAAAAAGAGAGAAAAATTTTTTTAACAGCATCCTGGATTGCTCACGTTATTGCTGGACTTTGCTTTGTCGTTGTTCACATTTGTATGGATGGACTCCTACATCCAGATCCGGGCACAACGGAGTTAACCAGGTCAGCTGAGGTTCCAGGTGGTTCACAGGAGTGAGCTGGTCTACATTGTTGGATATGTATATATATATATATATATATATGTCTGTCTGTCAGTGTCCAGCTGCAGCAATGAGACTCATGGGTCTTTCCCACCTGGAGATCAAGTTCCTGCACGGACTAGATTAGGAGTGAATCCTTCAATAGGAGAACAAAAAGGAAATCCAGCAAGGACTCAGCAAACCAGGATTGGAGTAAAATAGTACTTTTCTTTATTTCTTCAAAAAGGTTAAAAAGAAGACCCACAAGGATCAGGAACCAGAGTGCATGGCAGAAATAAATGCAAATGTAAACCCATTTGTGTTTATTTCTGCCACGCACTCTGGTTCCTGATCCTTGTGGGTCTTCTTTTTAACCTTTTTGAAGAAATAAAGAAAAGTACTATTTTACTCCAATCCTGGTTTGCTGAGTCCTTGCTGGATTTCCTTTTTGCTCTCATATATATATATATATATATATATATATATATATAACTGACCATTTTTACCTTTACTAAGTCACAGCGGTAGAAGCGGTAGAGGGAAAAGGTTCGTAACCGCTCGTTGGGCCAACTTGCCTGTCGAACGCGGCAGGATCTTGGCGCGAGCCGCCCGTTACGAAGTAATTGCCTTTCTCTGATTATGTAATTAATAAACTGTGACCGACCTGTTCAACCCACCTAGGATTGTCTGTGTTTCATTAGAGGATTGGAGGGAGGGGGGAAGGCACTGGTTACGACACACAGGTCTCCACAGTCATTCATTAAGAGACATTTGCCAACTCATGAATATGCTATATCTCATGCCAGCGCACTTGTCATCACTTGTCACTTGTCTTGATAAATCGATCAAGTAGACTTTCGGCACACGCTAAAAAACTACCAAACTCTTTTTCTTCCCGTCATCTTTCCTCACCTGTCCAAAGTCTCTAATGTATTGCTCATAGCTAAGTGTGTGCATTTATTAAGATTGGCCTACATCAGGATCCAAAGTTCTAGCACATTAATTTCCATATGAAGTTACATTGTCTGATATCTTCAGGGATCAACCAATAGGAAAACGTAGTGTACTGGATTAGGTATTTTTTAAGTAAGAATTCCATCCTCTTTCAGACATAACTCATAAGCAGAAAGGGCAGGTCACTGTCATGTGGGACTGTGATGGCACATCACAGTTTACAAAATAACTACAGTTTCTGGGACCATGTGACTGCTGTTTAATTTGGGCAATCCATGCAACTGTGAAAGATTACATTTACTAGAAAGTGCTTTTAAATCCAATTGCTATAGCAATAGTCATTACTTATTCTGTTCTAGATAAATCCTTTAACTCCATGATTATGCAGGTGATGGGAAACTCTTTAAAATGGCATTTATCTAAAAATTTTGAAATCTAAGTAGCTGCAAAGTTCTGAGGTGACTAATTTAATCCACTAAGCACCATATCTGTTGCAGAAACTATGGTTTATAAGATAACACATAGGCTTCCTGTAGGCGCCACTAGAAAGAGCTAAAGAGATTAAGGCATACCATTTTATCATTCTTATTATTGTGTAACCAGTATGTAGTAAGCTCTCAAAGCGATCCTGTCAGCAGGATGTTGTTAAGTAAACTGCAGACACTGTCAGGTTGCCATTGTTATACTGATTAAAATGAAACCTGGGATGAAGAAATCCGTCCTGTGGTTCTTGTGTAATCAGTGTTAAAAGTTTTCAGTTAGCAATGCGCTCATGCATACCAAGTCTTATTTTGCTGCTCTAGGCCAGAGAAACCATGCAGGTCTTTCCTTGGTTTCTCTGGCTAAGAGTAGGAAGATAAGACTCTGTCTACAGTCCCACCCCGAAGCACGGGCATCTCATTAACTGAAAACGTCTATCACTGATTACAAAAGAACCACAAGATGGATTTCTTCACCCCAGGTATCATTTTAATCAGTATAACAGCAGTAACCTGACAATTCCTGTGGATTAGTTAGCAAAATCCTGGTTACAGGTTCGATTTACACTGCTTCTTGAGTTTGCAGTTAACCAGTATGACAAGATTAAAGGGGTATTCTGCATTTCAGAAGCTATTCCCAAGCCAAGTCACCAATCTGTGATCACTAAAGAGACCAGCAATTGGACCTGTCATGGGGCAGTAATGGGAAGACAGGAGATGTGGAACCAGGGCCCCTGAACTGTCCCTCAGGCTAAGGAGGGGCCTGACTTTCCTTAACTTGGGGGTACACTAAATGGTAGTGAGGCCCAAGTCCCCGACCTGTCCCTATCTCCTGTTTAGCCCTGAGCTAAACCCCAACCCCCTCCCCAGGAGGTGAGACAGGGAATAACAAACTGCACCAAAACCCAAGGAAAAGGTAATACAGACACCTCGGGGTTAAATGAATGAAAGACAAGACTTAGCTTGCTCTGCTGCAATGCTCCAGGACAGCAGAGTCAACCACTTGAAAACAGCATACAACTGAAGCACCACAGAACTCTGTCAGCTCCTGAACTCCAGCTTGATTGGTCTCCAAAAAGGAACGATATCACCAACAGTTAGCTAGTGCACCTGGTGAGCTTATATAGGAAGGTGGGGTGGTTTCCACCTGCATAATTAATAACAATGCAGTAACACCAGCAACCACTGGGGGGAGGAAAACCCACCAGCAGACTAGCTAAAGTTGTAGTAACACCAGCGGCCACCGGGGGCAAAAACTGACATTAACACCGGATGGCCTGAAAGGAAAAAAGGTTATATATGAGGATCTAGATCTGACATCGATCCAAAAATGGATCGTGACAGGACCCTATCAATTGGGAAGATAGGGGATACTTTCTGAACTTGAGAATACCCCTTTAAACTTTCAAGGCTTAGAAATATACATGCAGTTGGTACTGCTATGTTGACTTCAACAATTCATGTTCTAACAGACATCCTTTTTATATATTTTTTGTTCTACGGTAGGCTACTTCAAGATTTTACTTCAAAATATAATTTAATGTTGTTTTTCTCATTTTCAGTTTGCATATCTTTTTTTATAGGCATGAAATAAACAGAATACATTTATGAGAGATACTTCAGCCAGAAAGGGTTTGATTTCCTGTCTAGATTCTTGATTATACAGAAATGTAAGATTTAATAGACAAAGATTTAGCATTACAGAAGCAGGAAATGTAATTTTATGATATAGACTTTAATCTAGATCCCATGAAACAAGGAGACACAATGTGCGCCTATTCTGAATTACAAAGTAAACTTGTAATAATAGATAATATTACCTGATTAAATAGTGTGTGATAAAAAGGAAAATAAAATATATGAGTTTCTCAGACTGTGCCGGTTTTGAAGGTGCAAAAGAAGACTGACTTAATACAGGCACTTAATGGAAAAGAGTCTTCTGGGAGTTTGTTGGATCATATCTGACTGCAGCATGGTAATACATTTCTGACAGCATAGAAATGATTCTGCTTACACACCATATAGGATTGTGTATTAAAGCAGTCTAATCATTGAAATCCAATACAAGGCAGACCTTAATAACATAACAGCGCTGAACGGCACATAAATATAAAACATAATGTGACCGCATCTTATGTGATGTGAACCACACCATAGAGGTACAGTATGGCTTCTGAAGTTAATCCATAAACATAGGAATTTATTCATCAGTCCTTTCTGCGGGTATGAAGCGATGCCGCATAATGATTATATTGCATGAGCACATTACCCAATGAGCTCAACACACGTGTACCCACAATATATACATTACAATGGAGCTTTTGTATGAACAATGACAATTTTTATATTGATTAAAAGTCAAGTGTATAAAGAAAGAACCTTGAACTTCAATCAACAATTATACCTAGGCACCTCGAGCTATTTTCTAGACGTTTCCTAACCCTAACCTATATCCCCTCTATACTCCTCTGGGGTCTTCACCTTGATTAAACTTCCCCCTCTTCAAGTATATATATACTGGATGTATAAATCGTTGTTACTCTGGAAACAAAGAGTCACATAGTCCATCAGTAAAAAGTAGATACATCTTTATTAACTCTTAAACACAGATTAAGCAATAGTATGTAATACATATATATAGACAAGATAATTAGTAAAAAAGACTCAAGTATGAAGGTATAATGTCAACAGATTACTATAAGGGCAGGGAGAATGAGCCACCTGGGAACACTAGTACATAGATCAAATTTGGAATACATTATAAACCCAAATAAGTCTCACCAGTGCATGAAGGAAGAAAAGCAGTCAGCATATCTAATCAGTATACCTTAATCACTCCTGCAGAGTACCATTGTGAACACTTAGTCAAAATGACAGTCTAACTAATTATATACCCAGATAAGCCACTCTTACCCATATTTTCCCCGTGCGTCACAAGACGCGTGGGCTTCCTCTGGCTGCTGCATAGAATATGGTGATAAATTCTATTAGTCTCTGGGAACCTCATATGCAACTTGGGAATCACAAAGCACTTGTTTCATGCACATGCAGCAAAAAAAGCAACACGCCCCTCTGAGGAAGCTCACGGGAAACGTGCTGCCAAGCCTTGTGTCACACAGTAATGTGTGTATATGTACTACATACTATTGCTTTGTCTGTGAGTAAGAGTTAATAAAGATTTTTCTACTTTTTACTGATGGACTATATGACTCCCTGCTTCCAGTACTATATTCTATGTTTGGAGTGTTCAGTCGACTCATGATTGTTGGCCTTTTAGGCAACTAGTCCTTTTTACATACATATTATAGTTTCTGTTCTGATGATATTGTTTAAAATGTATAAGACGTTATAGCGTTTTAGATGGAACTAATTAAAATTTAGATATTTTGCAATTCTATTAAGCAATGTACAAAAAATGTTTCACAGGCTAAGATATATAATGGAAACCTGAGCCATTGGTGTCAGATGGACCGGTGGTGACTCAAAGAGGACATTTCACCAAATCTTTCAGGTTGAACTGGACACAGGATGTAATAGTGTTTGCAGTGGTGAATAAAATGTTTTTTGATTTTTTTTTCTCTTTATTACACCTCTCTTTTGCAGAGATGTTAGCAATCAAAGTATGCGGCCCCTATGCTATGACAGGAGGAGAGCTGTATCATTGCATTTCATACACTGAAAAACCTGCTCTGAGCTACGGTGGGGTGGATGTTCTTTCCTTTGAGTGTTGCTGCCTGCATTTGATTGGATAGTAGCATACAGGGAGAAAATACACTCACGAGTGAAAACTGTCTGATAACACCAACTTGATTTAGTGGCCAAATACTTCGATAACTAAAATCTCTGCAACTCAGAAGGAAAATAACATTTTCATGAGCTCTACAGCCACTATCTACATAATGTGTTTAATTCGATATGAAAAATTTGGTGACAGGTCCTCTTTAAACTGGATTCACCTGGGTTGCATAAGAGTTTTTGTTGATTACACAAAAAGAGAAGTATTTTATCCTGTGCTATTCTAGCCATATAAAGTTGCAGAAACCCCAAATGAAGAAAAGTCTGAATGCTGGTCAAATCTTAACTTAAAGGAAGTCTGTCAGACCAAAAATGCAAATTCAGACACTTAAATAATTATATAAGGGATTTAGCCCCATAAGTAGACCAGCAATACATACCCCCTTAGTGACAGAGCCAATTTTTTAGAATCTGATCAGTGTCACTTTATGTGGTAAGAACTCTGGAACGCTTCAACAAATTCCAGTGATTTTGAGACTGTTTTTTCATGACACATTATACTTTTTGATAATGGTGATTTTAGGTCGATATGTTTTGTGTTTATTTATAAAAAATATGAGAAATTTGAGAAAAATGTTAAAAAATTGGCAATTTTCAAACTTTGAATGATTATCCCTTTAATTCAGATAGTCACACAACACAAAAACATTAATAAATAACATTTCCCACATGCCTGTTTTACATCAGCACCATTTGTAATATGTCCTTTCATTTTGTTAGTATTTTATGAGGTTTAAAAATGTAGCAGTAATTTTTCATTTTTTCAAGGAAATTTACAAAGTTTATTTTTTTGAGACCTATCCATGTTTGAAGTGCCTTTGGGGGTCATATATATTGGGAAAACCCCAAAAGTTATACCATTTTAAAGACAGCACCCCCTGACGTATTGAAAACTGCAGTCAGGTAGTTTATTAACCCTTCAGGAATTAATGCAAAGTGGCATGACAGAAATGAAAATGTGTATTTTTACAACCTAAATGCAGCTAACTTCTGAACAGGTTACAACAGCCATCAGACTCTAAGGCTGCTAATTGGTCGTGAATTGCCATGGTCAACATCAGGACCACACAGTCATGATCTGAGGGCCCACACTCTGTTAACCATTTATATGATGTAGTCACTATTGACAGCAGCATCTAGGGGGTTAAACAGATTTGGACGGTGAAAACACTGATCGTGGCTGATGTAGCAAGTTGTCAGCTATAGTGGACAGCTGACAGCTGCTGGATTGCCACCTGTATGGGGAGGCCATTTTCTTATATCTCAGGGCAGTTAAAAGACGTATTGGCGGTCATTAAGGTGTTAATATTGTAGTTGAAGATAAACTTATATTTCAGATGCAAATATGAGCGCATTAACGCACCCGTGGTGTGGCCAAGAGCTCAGTTATACCCAATGATTTGCAGACCCACCATTGTCCCTTATTTTCATTGGCAATGCTCGCTTGCCAAAGCTAAACTCAAATCCCTGTTCCGCCGTGTGCGCCGTGACACTGGATGAGCCCAGTGGCGCATACACGGTGTGGGTGTTGGTGTGGGGGTGGGTGCAGACCCGCTCTGACACTTGAGTCCTGCCAGTGTCTGTGGCAGCTGCCCGCTACACTTACAGTTCCAGTCCAACTAATGACCGTTACCATGAAATAATAGTAATCTTTTAAAAAGAATCCATTCAGCACGCTTGTTTTACTTCAGTGTCCTTTGCAACCAAAGTCCAATATGGTGATAAATTCTACGAGTCTCTGGGAACCTCATATACAACTTAGGAATCACAAAGCGCTTGTTTCATGCAGATGCAGCAAAAAACCCTACATTTATGGAGTCTGTAGAGTCAAGCTTTTTAACACACCTTACTCTAAAATAAAAGTGTCTATTCTCTGTCCTAAGCGGCTACGCAAGAAGTGGCCATAAAGCAGGGGTTTTCATTAAAAAAGACAACCTGCTGCTTTATTGTGACACTGTGACCCTAGGGTACCATTAACCTGGGCAAAGTCTTTACATAGGTAAATATTGAAAGTTACTAAGTGTAAAACCATCCAGATGAAAAATCTGCTATAACCCGGGATTTTGCTGATAACAGCAAGCAATTACATTGCTGGAGCGAATAAGCCACCCACACACCAGAGCTGCTGCTTTGTTCTCCATCTTCAAAGAATCAGCCACTTGCATCTGGATCAAATGATTTAAACAATACTCATCAAAGTGCCTTCCTTTCTACTATTATTTAATTTAATTAGTATTAATGCAGACACGGATTTAGACAGTGTACACTGCGTGGAAAGTAATCCCTAGGAACATATTCAAGAAATTAATCAATTACATTTTTTTTTTAAGAAGATCTTTTTTATTTTCCTTCTTTTACCTGATCGGCGCGCCTCTGCTCTGCGCCGGCTTTAGCAGAACTGTCAGTGTGCTCTCCGTCTGATTAACAGGTGTTTCCAAATCATAGGCTGGCATAGAGGGTGCTGGGAAACAAAAATGGAGATTGGGTGAAAAATGACTTTCCTGGTATCGGCTGAGGCGACATTCTGGTGGGGGCGGTTCATCGGGCCTCTTCACTAATATTTTTATCGGAGAACCTCAAGAGCTTGTTTTTCTTTGTAAAGTATGCCCTAGAGCATCAAGGATACCTGCCTATGTAATGGGTTAGTTTTAGTTAGGTTATTTACCTCGTTAAGTGTTATATTGTTTGAAAAGAGTAAAACTGTATAATTAATGCTCTGTAATTCTACATACAGACTTGTACCTCAAAATTTGAACATATCTTGCTTCTGTATTGCTGTAATCTCTCTTTATTAATAAAATAAAGAATTAAAAAAAAAAAAATGACTTTCCTGTACCTATTTATATTGTTCCCTGTGCAAATCAAAGGACATAGGTAACTAGTCATAATGCCATCAAACATGTAATCAGTATTATATATTACATAGAACGATCAAATAAAATCTCATTTAATATCTTTTAATGAATACTTGTGTCCAAAAAATTGACCTAAAATCAGTATTTTATGATTTTTGGATTACACAGTCGCTACTGCAGTATAATCAATAGTAGCAGCTAATAAAAAAAATAAAAGTACAATTATAAGGGTTCTTAGGGAAGTCACAATGAAAATTGAATATGATGGCACTGACCTAAGACCATTCACAGTTGGGAAGCGTACAGTAATGAAGCAGGCATAGCTGTAGCCTATTTGGCAATGATGCAAATCATAGAAATTGTTGGCTTTTTACACTTTGGAGTGGTCACAACACAACTGCAAAAATGGACCTCAAAAACTGCATTAGATAATGGTAGAGATTTACTAGGGCCTGTGTGACAAATTTTTCACTTGCAATGTGCTCAAAAAACTGGTGCAAATGATGTGTGCTCTATTATAGACACTTTTTCAGTCTTGCTAGATACTTTATCAAAGTGTCTGAAAGAGAAAGTGGCTTAATGTCAGCATGCGCCACTTTTTTGGCACAAGTGCTTTGTTTAAAAAAGTTGCACACAAAGAAGAAGGACGTAAATGGGATCTGAAATGTGTTGGTAGCTTTGGCTGTACACACACTAGTGTATTCTTTTAATGGATATGAAATTGATATTTTAATTTTAATGACCTTTGTGACTTTTAAAAAGTGTCTGAAAAACAGAGTGAGTTTTAATTAGCTTGCATCAGGTTTCTTTTGGCACAATAAACTTTGAGGATTTCACATCCCAAACTATTTATATGCAATTAGCTCTTTCAAAGACAAGTCCACCAATACCTTTACATGGTCAGTCTGTTCCTTCATTTCTGGGAAATCAGCATTTGAATTGATATGCAAATGAGCTGTAGATGTGAAGCCTCTGTCACTCCAGCTCTTTCCCACCCACCTGTGCCCAGCTTCACCTCTTCCTGCTTGACTGAGGTTCCTTTGTCTGAAGACACACAGCATAAAGGCTGTCAGACAAGCAGGAAGAGGCGGTGTTGAGTGGAGAATAGAGCTGGAGTGACTGAGGCTTTAGATCTACCATAGCTTTTTGCACATCAATTAAAATGCTCAAAGCAAGTCACCCAAGAATTTGTGTAAGGAAGTGAAACGACTAACATCAAACAAGATCCACCAAATCGCCTCAGTTTTGAAATATTTGTAGCCTATCTCTAGATATAGGTAGCTTCAGTATGTTGCTAGAAATTGGCCAAGTTTTATATAACGACGTGCATTCATTCAAAAAGGTAAGTTCATAGGCACATCCCAAGTCTATGTTACACATCTGTATATTAGCCCAGCATGAAATAAAGCTAATAATAAAGCTTTACTATAAATATATCTTGCTATTGGCGCAGCTGGTATTACCCGGAAACGCTCGGGTGCCACACTAAACATTAAGCCTTGGCTTTGTAGATATTTGTCATGTATTCTCTTCTGAAGTCTTATCTGCCAGCTGCAAACCTTCTATATCACATTATTGTCAAAGTGACTATCACCAGTCAGGATTTTCTTTAGAAGTCAGATAATAATGTACGAGTAGAGATAGCAGAATTATAAAACAGACCATTCCCATCATTCAATGTAATACCTGAGATCTTGGTTGTAAACTGACTAGTAATAGGGGGGCCGAAGCCCTTGGCCGTGCTGGCTCTTATTGTGAAAGAGTATGTTGTGCCCGGATACAGTCCAAAGAACAGGTAGTGTGTTTCATTTCCTTGCTTTATAATCCGGCCACTTTGATTGGATAAATCTATTTCTGGGTCAAAGGAGCTGACTGCCTTGTAGGAGATCTGTAGAAAGAAGCAAGTAGAATTAATGGAAAGTCAATGGAAAGTCTTGTGTTGGCAGTGTGAGATTACATCTTTATCCGGTAAGCCCTTCTGATGCATGCACCGTCAGACATTTTATGATAAAAGATCATATTCCTCCAGACTCTTCTAAAGCTGAATCCAATGAAGGAACTCAGCCAAAACTGTTATGAGCTATTACTTTTATAGATACAAGGACTTAGAGCCAGATGGATTACTAATGTGAAAGATGGCTCCTGACTTAACCTAATACCTACAAGTTGTTTGCTTTTCCACTTCACACGTATAGACTATAGTCTGCTCCTGTCTATTAATAATTACGTTGCCTTAAAGGATTAGGTTTTCATCATGACTGATACCATTTCTCTGATATTTTTTGTACATAAGGAAATGTAAAATCAGAGGTGATACAAGCTTCATAGACAGCCTTGGAGATACAGGGCACCAGGATAGGTGCAGTGAACAACAGTAGATATGGGTCAATCATATAACATAACTGTAGAAGAAGAGATGGACGGCACTCTGCACATCCAAAACTCATACACTGATCTATTGTGGCTAAGAAAAAACTCACAAATCTGAACACAAGGTTCTGAGTTATATGAAACCCACGGCCACATCATGGTAAATCTCCAACTGGGACCATACAGGTGCGGCGTTGTGCGTCAACCACTGCAGGGGAGGTATCATACAGTGTGATCAGAAACTCAACTAAGAACCTCACATTCAGTTTTGTTCATTTTTAGATGCAAATGATGAATTTATGATGAATGCGTGGTCCATGTCTTGTTTTTCTAACATTGTAGCATTTTGCATTCTGTCTCCTCTCTTGTCAATACTCATCCTATTTGGCTCAGATTTTTTTAAATTAGTAGGAGACTGCAATAGGTTCCCACCGATGTTTCTCACAGCTTTTAGTCTTAGAAAATGTGGAAAGGAGAATTTTTTGTTCCTTTCACCTAGTAGTGGTGTTGTGCAGTAGCCATTGATGCTATGAAAACTGAGCCTGTGGGGTGGTATGGCCTGGAGCCATGGGGGCTTTGTCTGGCAGCATGGGTGGTGCATGATAAAGCATCGCTTACCCTGTTGATGCGGTATCACTTCGGTGCTGGTGATGCAAAACAGCACATCTTTAAAACCTTACTGACATACATGTACGGCGCAAGTTTGTAGCGGGTGTATGGAGCAGGCTTACGGGATGAGCCAAACTCATATCCGGCAGAAAATGGTTGTGATACACAACCACTCCTGCCTCTAGCAGTCTGTTAACCTGTTAAAATGCCCCTGTCAAACTCTGACAACAGCCTAAGCAGCGTGTCAGCATGGGGGTGCCTCATGAAATGTGACTTCATCACAGGGCACTGATGGATTGCTATGACAACAAGGGGTCTGTTGAAGACCTCCCTGCCTGTCACCACAGAGCTCAATAAGCTGTTGTCTCACCCTGAAACAAATAAGGCCTCACCTAGCTTTATCGACTGAAAAATGAAAACATTATGGGCCTCAGAAAATGGCAACACAATCACAAAATGTTTTTTTTTTTATTTCTGATTTTTTTTTCCACTAAAATAATAAAAAAGAATGGACAAATTTGTTATTGCCATAATCATACTGATGAGGAGAATCATATTGCCAAGTAATTTTTACCACACAATGTACACTGTAAAAACATTTCCCAAATAAACAATATTTGAATCGCATTTTGTTTGCAATTTCAACGTACTTTGAATTTTGTTCTTGTTTTCCAGTAAACTACGTGGTAAAATGAATGGTGTCATTCAAAATTATAACTTGTCCCACAAAAAAGCCCTCATTTGTCTATGTGGACGGAAAAATAAAGATGTTATGGCTCTTGGAAGAAAAATACAAAAAAAACAAAAATGGAAAGTGGCTATGTTGGGAAGGGGTTAAGGTTAAGGACCCATTAAGAGTATTGCCATGATGTGGCTGTGGCTACATACAGGTGCTTCTCACAAAATTAGAATATCATCAAAAAGTTAATTTATTTCAGTTCTTCAATACAAAAAGTGAAACTCATATATTATATAAAGTCATTACAACAGAGTGATCTATTTCAAGTGTTTATTTCTGTTAATGTTGATGATTATGGATTACAGCCAATGAAAACCCAAAAGTCATTATCTCAGTAAATTTGAATACTTTATAACACCAACTTTAAAAATTATTTTAAAATCCGAAATGTTGGCCTACTGAAATGTATGTTCAGTAAATGCGCTTAGTACTTGGTCAGGGCTCTTTTGGCATCAATTACTGCATCAAAGCGGCGTGGCATGGAGGCGATCAGTCTGTGGCACTGCTGAGGTGATATGGAAGCCCAGGTTTCTTTGATAGCAGCCTTCAGCTTGTCTGCAATGTTGGGTCTGGTGTCTCTCATCTTCCTCTTGACAATACATCATTGATTCTCTTTGGGGATAAGGTCAGGCAAGATGCTGGCCAATCAAACACATTGATACTGTTGTTTTTAAACCAGGTATTTGTTCAAGTCTACTCCTTGTGAATCCTCCCTCAAATTTTTGAATGGTCTTTTCGTAACAATCCTTTCAAGGCTGCGGTTATCTCTGTTGCTTGTGCACCTTTTTCTACCACACTTTTTCCTTCCACTCAACTTTCCATTAATATGCTTGGATACAGCACTCTGTGAACAGCCAGCTTCTTTAGCAATGACCTTTTGTGGTTTACCCTCCTTGTAGAGTGTGTCAATGACTGCCTTCTGGACATCTGTCAAGTCAGCAGTCTTCCCCATGATTGTGGAGCCTACTGAAACAGACTAAGGGACTTTTTTAAACACTTAGGAATCCTTTAGAGATTTTTTTTGTTAATTATTCTAATTTACTGAGATAATGACTTTTGGGTTTCATTGGCTGTAAGCCATAATCATCAACATTAACAGAAATTAGTATATATACATATATTTCATATATTATTTATATAAAATGAAACTAGTAAACTCTACAACAGGCAAGATTTTTATAGGGGCTAAATTTCCTTTGTGAATATATACAGCGGGTGAAATAAATATTGGACATGTCGGTAAATATGCCGTATATACTCAAGTATAAGCTGAGATTCTCAGCCCATTTTTTAAGGCTGAAAGTCCCCCTCTCGGCTTATACTCGAGTCATATACCGGGGGTCGGCGGTGGAGGGGGAGCACGGGTGTCAGAGATCATACTCATCCCCTTCTGGCACGGTCACTGCAGCCCCCCTGCTCCTTCCATGGTCTCGGCACCCCAGCTCTTCCTGCGTTCAGAGGTCACATGGTACCGCTCATTAAAGTCATGAATATGTGCATATTCATGACTTTAATGAGCGGTACCACGTGACCGCTGAAATCTGGAAGAGCAGCGGAGCCGAGAACATGGAAGAAGCAGGCGGGCTGCAGAGACCATGCTCCAGGAGGGGGTGAGTATGACGGGGGAGGACGGGGAGCAGTGCTATGTTAACCTGTCACCGTTCCACCGCTATGTCCTCTGCCTGTGACGTTTAGGTCAGAGGGCGTGATGACGTAGTCAGTGCGCGCCCTCTGCTGAAGGTCACTGCAGAGGATCCGGGAGACAGAGCGGCGCACGCTGCGATGGAAGGGGACAGGTGAATATCGCCAGTGCCGGGGGCCTGAGCCAGCGGCAACACCGGCACCTGGCCCCCAGCGACAAGAGGTGAGTATGTAATTTTTTAATCGCAGCAGCAATCTACAGGCTGTCTTTATCTATGGAGCATCTTCTTGGGCCACCATTAACCCTTGTTCAGCATTTTATGGGGGCTATTTATCTATGAAGCATCTTCTCGGGCCACCATTAACCCTTGTGCAGCATTTTATGGGAGTATTTTATCTATGGAGCATCTTCTTGGGCCACCAATAACCCTTGTGCAGCATTTTATGGGGGGTATTTTATCTATGGAGCATCTTTCTGGGTCACCAGTGTTAGGCATCGGGTTCCTGTTGCTGCACAACAGGAATCCCGAGCTTTGCCTTCAGCGGTCTCCCATTCCTCTCCGGCTGCAGTGGAGCCTGCTCAGCAGACTCGTTGATCCCAGCGCTCTGCTCACACCAGCATTGTAGGTTTGGTTGCTGCTGCCACCTCTAGTCCAGCTATAGCAACGCATGCTGGCCAGCGGCGAACTACTCCAGGGACTAAGTCCTCCTTTTGGTCCACTGAGCATGCCCGTGGGACGATCTCTCATTGGAGATCGGAGGTCACATGTTCAGGTCCTTCTCCAGCTCGGATTACAGTACACCATCAGGAGGGCCCCGGAAGGACGCTGCTATAAAAGGTTTGCATGGCTGCACCACCATGCGCTATGATAGACATTGAGTCTTTTGCTTTAGTGGTGTGTCTGATGATGGGTGTATGATTCTGGTGACTGACTCATTAAGATCCCCCTTCCTTGGTTGTGTATGAGTTAGGGTCTTAGAGTTAGTCTCAGCACCTAGCACTCTTACTGACTAGCGCCGCAGTGCAGTTAGCGCTGGTTCCATTAGCTCCAGTGGGCATCAGATAGTGCAGACGCCACAACTATGCAGTTACTGCAGCGGCTATCCGTGCGGCGCCGTGCGCAGTTACTAGCGCTTTCCAGAACCGTTCTCACGCTGGTTAGTGGCGATCGCCAGCGTAGTCATAGCATCCGCTCTGTGCGGTATACTACTCTCAGTCGTGTCTTGTGAAGCTTAACAGGGTACGGTTATATGCCGGCTAGTGTGTACTCCGTGTGGTAACAGAGTCCGCTCTTGCAAGCACCGGGTCAGAGCTTACCCGTCGGTGTCCGGCTTCCACCTGTTATATCGTATCCGTCATTGTCTAGCAGCAGTTTCCATCTCTGCATGGTGGACCCCAGGCTGCGAACGCACCTCATTAACACCTTTACTTGGTGCTTTCCGCAAGCCTAACAACCAGTAACCCTTGTGCAGCATTTTATGGGGGGTATTTATCTATGGAGCATCTTTTCGCACCACCATTAACCCTTGTGCAGCATTTTATAGGGGGTATTTATCTATGGAGCATCTTTTTTGGACCACCATTAACCTTTGTGCAGCACCACCCTCAACTTATACTCGAGTCAATAAGTTTTCCCAGTTTTTTGTGGCAAAATTAGGGGTCTCGGCTTATACACGAGTATATACAGTGTTTCTAAAGGTGCTATTGACATGAAATGCTCACCAGATGTTGGAAACTACCCATCCAATCCTCACAGGCAAAGAAATCAAATCAAAGATGTCCATAAATTAAGTTATGTGTAATAATGAGAAATATAAAAAAGGGGGAGACAGAAGCGCACAATAGGGTCTTATCCAATGATATAAACGTTTCAACAGATATGGATCCACTCACCTGGTTCAGTTGTGTGGAACACAACAACCATAAGCACAAATGGGTAGGATCCGATGAACTGCAGCAATCAGCCGGTCACTAGAATTGCATATATAGGAAGGAGAGAAGTCCGGCTTTCAGGATCGCGCTGTTCCAGTCCAAAGTTCACAAGGAGTTAATCCAAGGACCAAGCAGTGATAACTTTCTTTTTATTCCAAAAACTCTACGCGTTTCGTGTACACACTGTAGCATTACATGTGCCTTATACATATGTACATATGGACGTCAAAGGTTCTGGTTTCATTGGAACCCAGAGATACAAAGTGTAGAGCAGCAGGGTTGGTGCAGTGTAACAGTTAGGCAGGGACCACAGGAAAGTTCACAGCAAACGTGTTTAATGTCCAAAAAACTCACACAGTGTAGAGTACAGGGTATCTTCCGGATCGCTACCAGGGCGTCACAACAGTCAGTACGTGAGACCGGTTGCTGAGGGCGATTGCACTACCGTATCACGCTGCGGGGTGCCAGGCGTTCGTTGCTCTTGGGTCTGTCTTACCTCACACAGGCTGGACGCTGCAGAGCCAGCTGCTCTGCTACTTGCAAACAAACACTGACACACCCAAACCCTATACTGCAGGGTTTTTAACTGGAATCTGTGGCTATGGGCCACTTGTAAGACCCGGCTTGGAGGAAGCGGACGGCCCCACTACCATTCTGCAGTCCGCTTCAAAAATAAAAGCACTTACAGGGTTTTCCTGAACATTGTCTTGGCCAAATAGCTTGCCAGGTCCACACTTACTTTTACTTGTGACTCACACACGTCCTGCTGTGAATACAAGGCACGCCAGTGGGTCTAATAGGACTCAGTTTGCATCCTGGGGGATACATATCGACCTTTGCACATGATCCTCCTCAATGCCTCACAAAATTTAATAATAATAATCTTTATTTATAAAGCACCAACATATTCCATAGCATCTTACAATTCAACAGTTCATATTGGCCATCTATGCAAATCACTGCTATGTAATTCTACATTTCTCTGCAGTGGTCAAAATATTTGAATCATGGATTCCCACCCAGCAGTGGAGAGTTATGGCTTTCCTTGTCGTAGTTGAAATGTATGGAAGGATTCATTTTACCTAGCAAGTTACAGAGGCGGTTATCCCTGGGAATGACTGGAATATAAGAACAAGCATGGCTTTCCCTGATAATAACAGCTGATTGTCAGACGTCCGTGCATCTGAACCTGCAGTGATCAGATGAATCCCTGAGCAACTTCTTTTTAATAATATTCATGAGATAATCCATTGAAGAAAAAAATATATCTAAAACATCATAGATATATGATAATATTAGATAGATGATAATGGAAAAAACATTTCTTCCTTTCTTTTACTTTAACAGAGGAGTGGAAAGAACACAATGATGGACATTTGAGGCTTTGAAGTTCATTGCCAATTATTTTCCGTACTGATATTTACATCGTATCCTTTGTGGATATAATTGGTGCATCATTAGATGTGGAACCATCAAAACAAGTCAATCTTTCCCTGCTAACGTCATTTTAATTGCCACACACTGGTCAAAGGATTGAGATGGCTGAAAACAGGCACGGGGCACAGTATTTATCCGATTCTGACGGAACTGTCTATTCTAACAGAACTGTCAAGAATCCTTGCTTTAGAAAATTTCCACCAGCAATTCAAGTGCATCTTTTAGGCAGCCATTTGCATAGCGAGGGACAAAAATAAATATTTCAGTAACCTTTTGTTCTCTTTTTTTTTTTTTTTTTTTTTTGCTGTCAAAACTGACGTTTTTGACTTGGCAGAAGCATTTGTGACTTTTGAGTCCCACCAAATGTCGAATGTTTGATTGACAGGTGAAAAGTAGAGTTTTCTTCCTCTCTCTCTTCACACACTATTCTGGCTCATCATAAAAACCTCTTGTGTGTGCATTACATAAAAGCAGAGCCTTCTTTAATAAATGACTGGATCTTCTGTGAAAAGAGCCCTCTCTATATGTTATGTACATGTATGAAGCTACCAGTCCTTAATAATGTATTTGGAAATATAAAGCTCCATACTGGAGAAGTAGAAAGTGCTTTAGTTGCTGTACAGTTCTGTTCTTTGGATTGGGATAATTTCCTCATTATAATGCCAGTCAGAAAGCAACCAAACAACAGCTAAGTTGGGCGAAGAGATGGCTTTCCTCCTGATTATTGCCTGACAGCTTAGACGGTTCCATTCTTTGTCAGTAGACTTCCAATATAGTCACGTAAGGTCCTTTGTTAGGCAGGGAATCGTTCCTACAGAACTAGCAGCATATAATTGTAGGGAATTTGCATTCAAATAAATGTTGCTTTTTAAACTACACCTGATTGCTACTCTCATAATAGGTTTCATGAAAAGAAATGCAGGCAAAAAGCAATGAAAGTGACCATTAAGCCATTTCCACTTTATTGTCCTTGAACAATCCATTGAAATCGGCAACGCTATCATTCATGTTTTTTGGCTGACACAGGCGTACATGATATGGATACGCATGAACATAAGAAAGAGCTGTGAATTATAATGTATTCTAAAGAAATGACTGACTCATGTATGTTGCTGCTGACAGCGGTTTATGGTCTTAGGTGCACAAGATCGTGCACAACCACAACCACAATCCTAGCTCCATCTAGTTCTTGGCGCATCTACCATAAGGACATGTCCCAATACTAATGAAGCTCCCATCCAAGTGGCTTGCTTGTCCCAAAATATATTTGAGCCACAACCGATAAATATTTAAAGGAGTATTCCCCCCAAAAAAACACAATTAGACTTTAAGGAATGCTTTACATCCATGATTTTGTTTCAGGATTGTTTGATCTACTACTAACATTCTCCATAATTCGAATTTCCCAGTCCTATCTCCAAGACTCTTCTCATGTTGCACCAGATCTCCACAGTTTTACGCATGCCCTAAAAAAAAATCTTTTTACAAAGATCTGCAGGGTGGGCAATTTATATGGATACACCTAAATAGGTGACTTCTTCAGTTCTCCTGTCCTACATTTTCTTCAGAATCTAGTCCTTTCTATCTTCCGTTTCCACACCATTTTTGTGTTTTAAACTATTTCAAGTAAGGAGCACCATAGTCATTATATGTAAAAATAGAACCAGAAACTGGATTCAACATGCAGATCCAAAAAGAACAAGTATAAAGAAAAGAATGACTCTCTGAGTCTCGTTCGAAAATAGCATTGGATATTGCCTCAATAGTGACAGAAAAACTACAAGATTGAATATGGCCTACATAACCTCATTTAAAAAAACAAAATCCTTTGGTTAATTGGAACAATGAGTCCATAAAACTGGGGTAAGCTCTACAGCCCCTACAATGTTTATCCTACATGTGCCCAACAATCCATCTATACACAGATATGTCTAGTACTGTGATTGTAGGAATGAGATGCTGCCAAGGTGAAAAGCCATTTTTTTGCTGTACGGATTCCCAATGGTTCAGGATTTGGAGACCATGTTGCTTATAACCTATCCCAAGGACCAAGCTATCATTTTGTTTAAAAAATCCTTCAGGAAAATTGTGCACAGCAATTAATAAATAAAGGCGACTTTTGTCACCATGTAGGCCATTTTAAAAATTGACAAATTAGCAGTAGTTGCAGAATTGTAATAATAATGTCAATATTAATCATCTATTACATTTGTGACTAAGGGAATGCACATTTACACAGTATTATGTATTAAAATACAGTATGTTTCCCATTGATAAAAGCAAAGAACCTTTAAGAAAATTGTGACTTACATCATACAATGTAATAATGCCATAGGTCTGTGCAGGCTCCCTCCACTGTAGAAAAATCTTCTCCTCAAATGTGCTGCTTTGAATGGACTCTAAAGGTACAGCCCCCGGCACTAAAAAGACAACAATCAGCATGTAACATGGCCATTTAAAATATTAGTCCTATTATTTATATAGGCTAATTGTTTCCCAGTCTACACAGCAAAGTCGAGAACGTGTTGGCATATCATTTATTGCCTACTGTGAAAACTGGAATATGTCAATATATTTTTATATTGATAGTCAAACAAAACATTAAAACATCAGTAAAACTCCAAAAACAGGTTGAAAATAAAACCTGGGTTTTAACAATAGGTCGTTATCTAAAGACACATTCTCTTTAGCCCCTTACTTTTTTTTCTTTTATTTTAACTTGTCAGACAGAAGCGTAATAGTCCTAATAATAGACAACCTACATGTGGTTGTTTCCCTTGTGGGGACTGTTTGGCCTGCACTTACAAGAACTTGATCAGGGGGACTCAATTCAAGAGTTCAAATGTTATAAAATCATTCTCGATTCGACATCATCTTAGCTGTAGTAGTACACACGTTGTATATCTGGCCACATGTCCCTGTTCCAAGATATATGTGGGGTTGACTTCACGTCAGCTCCGCTTTCGTGTAAGGGAACATGCAAGGGATATTTCAAATGCCCACAAAGTTGAGGATGTAGGTACCCTCAAAACCCTCCCTAGGCATTTTCGCATGATGCATAACAGTGATCCTATGGGATTAAAGGTCATTGGTATCGACCAAGTGCATTGTGGTAGTAGGGGTGGTAACATCAAGCGCCTTTTAGCGCAAACTGAGTGTAAATGGATTGTGGAACTGGACTCAATGACCCCTATGGGGTTAAATGAAAAACGGAGCTTTGCTCCATTTTTATGAGGACCCTTGTTTCACCTTGTCATTCTTTGTGCTCTAATTGTTTCAAAATGTGATTTTATTTATTTTATTATATTATTTTTATTTATTTTTTTCTTTTTATTATTATTATTAATTATGGTTTTCACATTTAGTCTTTTTAGGATTTATTATCCGGTACTTTTTGGTGTTTATGTGGGAGAATGCAGTCGGAGAAATTTACAAATTTATATTACATTTCATTCCACTGAAGATACAAGCAGGAGAATGATGAAGAAATGAATATGAAATGAAAAGAGGAGAAAAAATGCGCTGGTGGCCGTTTTAATAAATGAAATATTGAATCCAATATTTTTTATATTGTGGTGTTCACAATTATGTTGAGTATTGCACTATCATTATTTTTATGATTGCATATTATATACATAAATTTCTGTACACTTATTATATGTCATATATTATATTATTATATATTCACTTTGCGGCACTTCAGCACTTATATATTAATTCAGTGTTATTATATTTATACTGTTTATAGATGGCCGTAAATTTATTATACGGCATGTAATTCATGCATCACATGTTTCAGCTGATGGATAATTATATTTGTGTATATTACATTATTATTGGCACTTTGCACTTTTTTTGCACATATTTTAATAAGGATTTGAATAATTGTGGGTAATTGGCCACCAGTGCACTTATTTATTTTCTATATTTTATGTGGTCATGTGATATTTTGCAAATATATTGCATGGAAATTATGCTAATAGATAGTTTTATATTAAACATTGCGGTATGTGCGGATATATTAGATGACAGCTTCATTGAATCTTTCTGCTTGTGACGTGGTTGTTTTCTGATGCATGCGTCCTGAGTTCTCCAGGGAAACACTATCTTCGGCTTCATAATACTCAGCGCGCATGTCAAAATGACGTCAAAAGGGGATTTCCCCATGACATGCGCGCTCGGTGAATGCTGGGTGATGGTGGGCGTCCTCTGGCGATGACGTCGGGATGCATGCGCAATAGAAACTTATCACCCGATCATGTTCACTATTAAAGACCGGTAAAAAAGTGTAATGGCGTATCCCTTTTGATAAAGCCAGAAGCGAAACACGCGTCAGGGGTGACACGTGGGTCCAGAGCAACCAGGCACCATACTATATGGGTAAGCACTTGGGAGTATTTGTTTAATTTTTCTTTGGCACTATTGTTGGTAGCGCACTGTGGGCTGGTCTCTGTACACACGCAAAGCCATTGTATTTAATTTTTTTATTTTTCTATTCATAGTCACTGGTGGTTGTTGTAACACTGGATATAAATATATATATTTTTTTTTGTGCCATCAAAGATATTAGTTGCCTGTAAAATTGCTCTGGGCATATATTACATTACCTAGGGTTATATGGTATTTTTTAATTTTTATCATTGCATACATGTATTTGTAACTAATAAATAAACATATATTTTATATGATTTTATGTATAGCATTTTTTTTTTTCTTTTTTGTATATTTAGTCTGGAGTTTACATTTACTTTATCCATTAAATAGTTTTTGGTCATAGACAGCTTTAAATCTACTGGGATCATTATTAAGTGATGATAGATGTTAGCTTGCCCATAGTTGCTTTTGTGGTATTAACCATTGAAATATGCTGCTAAGGGTTTGCTCATACTGGCATATATTGTCCCATGATAGATAATCGGGCCGATTATGCTAATGACACTCTGTCAGAGTTTGAGCTGTCAGCTGAGTGTGATGGGCAATCGGCATGGGAAAATAATCGCATACCTACACACCCCTTAGGGCCCCGTCTAACATAGCGATCTCGCTAACGAGATCCCTGCCGGTATCGCTGATCACTGTAGGAAAGCCCAGGACTTTTCTTTGGTCGCTGGTCTCCCGCTGGCCAGCACACATCGCTGCGTGTGACAGGCGGGAGACAAGCGATCAGCTGGTAACTAACGTACACATCGGGTATCCAAGGGACGTGCGGCCCTTAGAAACCCGATGTGTACGATAGTTACCAGCGCGCTGATGCAGGGAGCTGGTAACTAACGTACACATTGGGTATCTAAGGGACGCACATCCCTTGGATACCCGATGTGTACGTTAGTTACCAGCTCCCTGCATCAGCGCGCTGGTAACTAACGAACACAGCGACGCTGCGCGCTCGGCGTCGCTGTGCTGATCACTGGTGAAGCTGTCTGTTTCACAGCTCACCAGCGTTCACATAGCGACTTACCAGCTATCCTGACACGTTGATATCATTGTCGGGATTGCTGGTGAGTTGTTATGTGTGACGGGGCCCTTAGTATAATATTGGGCGAAGTCTTATCTGATAAAACATAACCTAGCACTTATACAGCAGTGTAAGCGTACCCTAAAAGAGAGAATGGTAAAGCGACAGAAAGATCTGTCCATAAAAGAAATCGGAATGAGATCACTAGTATTACAGCACCCTTGCTAGATGTGACAACAACTGGGAGAGACCACACAGGCTAGAGGAGCACTACTTGCATATTAGACTTTGTTACTGGTATCTTAGAATTCAGCTGTCTATTTTATCTTGGACAACTTATCTACATGTCCCATAATCAAATTAATGGAGCAATCTTAGCAACCAATTTTCCAAAATATACTCTAACTGAATTTTTAAAATTCACCAAATATCAAATGATTCACAATTAGTGTTAGCAAAAAATGTAAGATAAATATTATTTGCAATTGAAATCCACGAGGCAGATTTCAGAAGGATGTATTTCATTGTCTAACAACTACCATGCCCAAACTTACTGTGAGTCTCCTAATCAGAACTTGCAGCCTCATGGGCATACATGAGTTTGTATATTTGGTTCAGGAGAACCGCTGTCAGCCCAGGCACTGCAGCCAATGTACAGACCATAAAATACGCCCATCAGAACCTGAGCTAAGGACACAATTGACAAAAAAACAGGCAAGGTTTTGGGCACATTGTGTCCTGACTCCCTATAGGTCTGTATTGTGGAGCTGCATGGAGCCGCCTACTCTAAAGCCCACGTCACACAGAGCGAGATCGCTAGCGAGATTGCTAGCGAGATCGCTGCTGAGTCACAAGTTTTGTGACGCAACAGCGATCTCACCAGCTATCTCGCTGTGTGTGACAGGTATCAGCGACCGCCCTTCCTGCCGGGTATTGCTGATCGTTCTGGAAAGCCCTGGATATTTTTTTGATCGTTGGTCTCTCGCTGGCCAGCATGCATCGATGCGTGTGGCAGGCGGGAGACCAGCAATCAGCAAGCTGGAATCCAAGGTAAACCGCGGGTTTCTAAGCGGCGCTTAGAAACCCGCTGTGTACCTTAGATACCAGCATGCTGATGCAGGGAGCTGGTATCCAAGGTAAACAGCGGGTTTCTAAGCGCTGCGCGGCGCTTAAAATCCCGCTGTTTACCTTGGATACCAGCTCCCTGCACCAGCACGCAGGTATCTAAGGTACACAGCGGGTAACTAAGTGACGTGTGCTCTTGTTACCCGCGTCGCCACTGTCCTGATCGCTGCTGAGATCTGCCTGTTTGGCAGCTCACCAGCGATCATGTAGCGACACACCAGCGATCCTGGCAAGGTCATATCATTGTCGGGATCGCTGGTGCGTCGCTATGTGTAACGGGGGCCTAACTTTCCGTATGATGTTCAGCTCTGTTTTCACTGGAGTATCGGGATGGAAAATAAGCTCCATAATAAAGCAGATGACAATGTTTTCATACTATGCATTTTAGGAATAGTACACATCCTGATGATTTGTATTTCCATAAGAACTTACCATCTTCATCTGTCTGTACTACTAGCTCCTGGCTTTCCTTCCGGCCCTCTGGATTCATGAGCACAAGTTTGACGCTGACATTGGTGTAAGGAGTCAGCTTTGTGATTGTGTGCTGGGGATGTGAGCTCTCAGTATCCCAGCTTACTTCTTCCCGTACTTGCTCCTGCCCTCCAATCTGGTACCTATATTGAATAGTGAGGTTGTATCTGTGGCACCGTGTAACATTGTATCCAAATGGCTCCCAACGAATAGTTATTTCCCTGGACTTTATTTCAACCACCTGCAGCTTCCGGGGACCATGCATGGGATCTGTAAGACATGGGAAATTAATTATGTATATATATTATTCAATATAAGAAGTTTGACAAATGTTTAAGCATATTATTATAACTGTTGTCTCTTATTCTGGGTCTGACAGCCTGTCTTATGCATACTTGTATGCAGCCTGGATGACCAGGTGACTAAACTCCCAATTCCAATATGGCCGATTATTATGCCAATTAGTGATGAGTGAGTATACTCGTTGCTTGGGTCTCCCAGAGCATGCTCGGGTGGTCTCCGAGTATTTTGGCGTGCTTGGAGATTTAGTTTTTGTCGCCTCAGCTGCATGATTTTGACTGCTGGACAGCTTCAATACATGTGAGGAATGCCTGTTTGTTAGGAAATTCCCACATGTATTTAACCTGTCTACAAGTTGCATCTCAAGCAGATGAGATGATGAAATCTAAATCTCCGAGCACGCCAAAATACTTGGAGATCACCAGAGCATGCTCGGGGAGACCGGAGCAACGATGCTACTCGCCCATCACTAATGTCAATCAATTCTCAGTTATCTATAAGTCAAGTACCATTGAAAATAAGTATAGGGACTGGCTATGAATAAGTCAAGAAAGAGGAAGCTTCTGTTCTTGGAAACAAGCAGTAAATCTGTGCCATATGCTAGAGATGTGCTGTACTTCAGACCTAATGAGAAATGGGAGCCGAGGTTCCAGAGAGAAAGTTAACTTTTTATGGAATTGTTTTAGCCGTCCGTCACTGTGCTGTGAGTGATAGATTTCTATTTTCTATTCATTTAGTTATAGGTTACAAAGCTTTTTTTTACTGTGCCCCAGTTTACTTGATAAACTAGCGGTGTCTCTTTCGGAATTATCTCCATTTATGATAGGCCCCTTTGGCATGAATCATGAGGTCAACGGAGACACTCCAGGTCCACTGATTCATGATAAGAAAGCCAGATTGCTTCCCTGCAGAGTGCAATGTTTATCATGCCTGAAGTTCAGTCAGGTAATGCCTATCAATTCCCCAGACTGTGCCTGCAGCGCCGACATACCCCAGTGCTTTCCTCCTGCCAGAAAGAGCTGGGTATCAAGCAGTGAAGCCTGTCAGGTGCAGTTCTGACCCGAGGGAGCCAGACCCATATTTAGCCGGTGGCACTTCTGAATTCTATTTAATCACAGATCCTAGCTGTTTCCACGCTTGCTATATGGCACAGGAACTGACTGATAGAATCAATTTCCATTGCTGGTACAATTTATCGCTCATTTCTTCTGAACTTACACATTAGCTTCTATTACAACTGTGGTGTTTTTTACCCATGAAACTCAATTTCTGCATCTCGGAGACATTTAAGGTGTAATTTGAGGATACTGCCAATGATAATCAAAACCTGGCTGAGGAATAAAAGATCTTGCTGCAGGGGCTCGATTCCTCCTTAGTTTGTATACTGGCACTGTGCAGATATATAAAAATGCAAACCAGGGAGGTTTTGATTTGCTTTTTTTCCTTTTATACAGTAAGTCTTTAATTTTCTTCCAAAACATGGATTTAATGACAGAGAATGGGAAGTCGCCAGCTCTTCAGCGATGACCAAATAATTCTCTTTGTCTCAAAACTAACCTGAGCCAGTCACCTTTCCAGAGCTACATTAAATGCCAGGCATACCCATCCCTGTATTTTCTGCACTGCCATGCACAGTGTTATGGCATAGTGCTGCCCTGTATCAAGTATATAGCATATGCCGTCACAAGCCATGAAATATCTGCCCTGACAATACGTTAGACAAATGGTACAGATAACATTTTTAATATTGCATATTACTTACTGTACGAGAGAGTACAGTATGTGTACTGATCACAATACACATTATTAGACAATACAAGGGTTACGCTATGGAGGCTGATTAGAATAGGCTGGGTTCACATGTAAGAGTTTTTTTTCTAATGGCAAGAAATTGGAGGAAAACCATGGCAAAAACAAACACATGCATACAGTGTTAGGTTTCATGTATACAGCAGTGCTCAGTGCATGGAGTTTGTGCAGATATCTGTATGGCAGAGCATGCAGGCTGTTATGCACTGCGCTATAAACACACAGACCCTGTTGCTACTGCTTTTTAAGAGTGTTTAATTTCTCATGGTGCTGGATTCACAGCCATACTGCTCACTACTGCTTGTGTAATGTCACTTTGCTTAACGAAAAGAGCTCGAATTGCTCATTTCCCTGTGCACTGTGTATGGGAGACATCATTGCAGATAGTGCTTACTCAGCAGATCAGACACACATTAAAAAATTAGAGATAGAGGCAGCAGAGAGGAAAACTGGTGAAAAATGCAGGATATAAGTCCTGGAATGGAACAAAATATAACTGTCATTCCTTATGTATAATCACAAAAGTCTATTCTAAAACGTAACCTGAAACTACAGAGAACTAAAGAAGAGAAGATGCTTACTACTATTTTATCCTGCATGAAGTTCTATAGATACCTAGGAGCTAACAGGGCTACCATTTGCTACTGTGTTACGTCAATATGTTTCAATACACTGCTTCATGGAATAAATATTTATGAGGGTGTATTATAAAGGAAACCTAATTTCTTAAAAAAGGAGTTTCGCCTCTTGGTTGAAACATTGTGATCTCCCATTAAATTGTGCCACTAGTCTAATATAGTATCACTTGCCAGTAGCACTGTAGCACTGCCAGTCATTAATTTCTGATACATTTGGTCATATTTACTCTATAGTGCTCAAGATAAATGGGCACAACCCCTTTAAAGAGTAAGATTTTAATCACCATCTGAATGAACACAAGAACAATTTCCCGAAAATGTACAGGACTGAGTTTCATAGAACATTTTTTAATCCCGTACCTTGACAGTAGGGTATATAATATAACTTTCAATTCAAAATCTTCAGTTTTACTCAAATTAGTTGATGAAAAAAGGAATATACTCAACATGAAAAACTACTACATCTAATATTTTGTAATATTGACCTTCATGATTTTTAAGGACAGCACCAAGTCTTCTAGGCAAAGAATGAACAAGTTGGGGACATATTGCAATGCAACATCCAGCTTTTTCCATTCTTCAAGAACAATCTCTCATAGAACCTGGATGATGGTTGGAGAGTGATGCTCAATTAGTCTCTTCATAACTCCCCATAAGTTTTAAATTGGGTTCAGGTGAGGAGACAGACTTGGCCACTGAATCACATTCATCTTGTTCTTCTTCAAAAATGCAACAGTGGTGTTAAATGTATGTTTTAGATCACTCTCACATTAGTAAAGTGAACGTCTACCAAGGGCACAGAGTGATGGTAGCATCTTATCTTCACTTTATATTCTCTCCACTGTACAGCAGTACATCAGTGAATTTGGAATACTGTCAATGAAATGCAGCTCCCTGACACCAGCCGTACTCATGCAGCCCCACATAAAGACACTGCAACCACTATGCTTTACTGTAGGCACCATGCAATTCTCATTGTGATCCTCACCTATGCGACACCATATAGTTTAAAAGCCATCAGTTCCAAAAACATTTATCTTATTCTCATTACTCCAGACTATACAGTCACACTACTTCATATCTTTCAGCATGGCCCCTGGCAAATTGTAAGTGGGCTCTTTTGTGCATGCGCTGCAGTAGAGGCTTCCTTGCTGGACTACACCCATGCATGCAATTCATCTGCAATGTACACTATATTGCTCTTAAGACTTTCATTGGGGTGTAGTCATTTTTGAAATATGGCCTTCAATGAATTTAAGAGAAGTTCCTTTTTAAGTCAGCAAAATAACCAATCTTGTTTGCAATCAATTACTCACATTTATGGTAGTAGCATGGTATCCTACGGAAAATGTTGATTATAAAGGGAGACTACAGGTTTTTTTGACAAATCTGTTTGCGTGTGCTCATTTATGCTGAGCAATGTATAATATCGCTCTATGTTTCAACACATTTACAGAATAGAAGAAAAAATCTTTTCTAATAATTGTGGCTCACTTTAACATGTTTCATCCTATTGGTCCAATTTTACTATTGACAGAAATCACTTAATTTTTCACAACTAAAAAGAATAAAAATAAAAAACTTAAATTAGAACATTTATAATATAAAATATCAAATAAACACTATTGTTCACAATATACAGTAATATTGTGTTTAATGAGCTGGCAATGTAGCGTGATATCTGTAGACCATGTCCTCAGCCAGAAAGCTTTTTACATAGATGCAGGCCTATATTTGAACTAAGAACAAGTGCTATTTTCTCCTAAACAGATTGATATCTATTCTGCTTGTGAAAAACTAAATTGCTCAAGAACAAAATTAAAGTCAATTCTATAATTTGAGGAGCCAGCTATCCACCCCCTCTGAAATGGTAATGATTGGTACCTGTGCCTATAATCTGCACATTGATGAAACACCTGGCTGTTTCACACTGCGGCATTGATGAAACACCTGGCTGTTTCACACTGCGGCACATCGACTAACAACTTCTTTAGTTTGGTAAATGCGCTATTTCTTTTTTTATATCAGCACTTGAAGGAACCGCATAGATTATACATTTTCAGCAGTTTTTCCTACTTCTTCAAAGTCCCAACGAGACTGTAAATAGAAATGATGTAAAACAAAACAACAGCTTAGAATGAAAGAATGAGACTCCTGTAAAAATGACATACCTCTCTGTGCTGCAATCACTCTATAATAACCCCTTTCATTTTCAAATCTACTTAGACATCAGCTTGCGGTAGAGACACGTTCCTTGCTACAAGTGCACATTAGGCTCGTGTTCCTTGACAGCCTAATTCTAGAGAAGTCTGAAGACAGACAACCATGTGCATAAGTAATTTAATTCTTTTTTTTCTGCTATGGAGCAGGCATGTTTCTTGGTGATAAATGAAGAGTGGAGGAGTGCAAAGATACATTTTAATTTTACCCATCCTCCAGCAACAGTTTCCTTCAATCGCGCTCCAGGTGCCATTGGCAGATATGCAAATCAATATTAAGTAAATACAGTAGGTAGTTGTAAAATTCATCTCCCACCTATGTAAAATGTTCCTACTAAAGCTCAGAATATTGTTCCAAATACATCCATAGCATAACACCGCAAGTATAACAGTATGAAGAGCATATAAGTCATTGAACAGCTTAATACTAGGATTGTAAAAGTATTCGCTGTCTATACCGATAGGCCAACGAAAAGGAAAGTAGTGTGATGTCCAATCAACACTGGGCACTGTAGACCTTATAAATAAAGCATGATCTACTCCAAGAGATCTTTGAAGGGGAGCAGTGAATTGTGGTGTTCAACTCAACAGCTGTCTTGCTTTCCCCCAAATAACAAACATCTGAGTTGGGATGGTAAAAAAAAAAGATGTTTAAGTCCATCACCCAGGACTGCATCAAAATGTCATAAGTGTAAGGAAATGGCTAGGGAATAAAGAAAGTGCAATAGGGTGTTATCCAGATTAACGTAGTGATCAGAGGAGGTTCCGCTCAACTGATATGGTTGCGTGAGACACAACTCTGAAATAACATCACATATGGTTCTAGCTGCTGCAGCCCCTCAGGTTGATAGATCCAATATAGTAGTGCTAATAGTAGGGAAATAGCAGATGATCTGTGCTGCACCAGGTCAGAGCATTGGTGTTCTGACCTGGTGTTACGCAGAGCATCCGCTATTTCCTTTCTACTATGAAACTGTTGAGTCACACCATGTAGAGAGTCGGCAAACTATCAAGTAAGTTCAGATTTTGTAAGACAGGCGAGTATCGCTGTAGTGGGTGACTCTAGTAATGCACAAGCACCAAGTCTCTTCTCACTATTACCATGCACATGGAGAAAGCTATCAATCAGGTTCTGGAGGGTGAAGTTAGCCAACAACTCATAAATACTGTGAGGAAGTGACAGGTGTTATATGCGAGGGTCCCTATGTGTCCCCCAGGATGCGCATAGAAGGATGCAAAATGAAAGTGTGGTCTTGGACAAGCTATTTGCCCAAGGCAGATGTTAGCGCGCAGCTAGGCAGGGCGGGCTTCACGGAGTGGACCCTCTGAACCGTGGCACCGTGGGGACCCCGGACGAAAAACCAGGTGGAACCGACCCCTATACAGGGATCGTTTGGAGCAGGTCCAGGGGTTCGAATGCCACGGCAGCCGGAACCAAGAGGGGCGGCTCGGAATGGACTGCAGGGACTAACACGGGTAAACAGGACTGGAGTAGGACTGCCGGAGCAGACACGGACGGGCAGGGCTGGAGCTGGGCTGCAGGTACAGACACAGATGGGTAGGACTGCAGGTACGGACACCGGAAGACAGGACTGGAGTCAGACAGCAGGTACGGAGACCGGAAGACAGGACTGGAGTCAGACAGCAGGTACGGACACGAAAGACAGGACTGAAGTCAGCCAGCAGGTACGGACACAGAAGACAGGACTGGAGACAGCCAGCAGGTATGGACACGGAAGGCAGGACTGGAGTCAGACAGCGGGCACAGACACGGAAGGCAGGACTAGAGTCAGACAGCGGGCACGGACACGGAAGGCAGGACAGCAGGGCTGCAAGGAAGCACAAAGTGATCAGTAGGAGGCAGCCTAATGCGAGGCGACCACAGAACCGAGAAGGCTGTAGCACAACAACGATCAGGCGCCTCCACTAAGGTAGGGCGGCCTGATATAGATGCAGCTGTGCCCCCACTGGTCCGGCGGTGCTACCGGGTCAGGGCACCGCCGGAGATAGGATCATGAATAGTGAGTCGGCCGCAGCCCACAGCGCATGCGCAGGGCCTGCAATGATGTCACCGGCCGCAGGCCGGTCAGAAGACGCCGAGGCCGGGGCTGGAGGGAGCGAGGCTGCAGCGCGAGGCAAGTACGAGCGTGTGCGACGGGGGGCCCGGTGAGGTGCGCGGCAGGAGGCCTGGGGACCGTGACAGTACCCTCCCCCTTAAGCCGCCCCCTGCTGCAATTGGCAAAAAATCTCCTGAGAATGTGGGGAGCGTTGTTGTTCTCCCGGGGCTCCCAGGACCTCTCCTCAGGACCAAAGCCTTTCCAGTCAATAAGGAAAAAGGTCCTCCCTAACTCTCCTCATGGCGAGAATATCTCTTACCTCGAAGGTGTCATCAGAACCCTCCAGCTGAGGAGCAGGGCAAGGCGAGGGATGGAACCGATTTAGAACCACAGGTTTCAGAAGAGAGACGTGGAAGGTGTTCTGGATGCGGAGCAAAGCAGGCAACCTCAACTTGTAGGCGACTTCATTGACACGTCCCAGGATCTCAAAGGGGCCAATGTACCGGGGACTCAGCTTGTAAGAGGGCAATTTTAGCCGGATGTACTTGGAGGAGAGCCAGACCTTATCCCCGATGCGAAACGGAGGAGGATCCAATCTTCTTTTGTCTGCGTGATTCTTCAGTCACTCGCTGCCCCTTTTGAGGGCCGTGTTGGTCTCAGACCAGACTTTAGAGAATTCTTGGAACAAGGAGTTGGCTGCTGGTACCTCGGAGGTCGTGGCTACCGGAAGAGGTATATTAGGATGTTTGCCGAACACCACGAAAAAGGGCGACTTGGTTGAGGATTCACCGGCATGAGTGTTGTAGGCGAACTCCGCCCATGGAAGCAGATCAACCCAGTCATTCTGATGGGCGTTGGAGAAATGCCGAAGATATGTAGTCAACATCTGGTTGGTTCGCTCTACTTGCTCATTGGTCTGCGGATGATAGGCAGATGAATAATCCAGGGATATATCCAAAAGTTTACAAAGCGCCCTCCAAAACTTAGCAGTAAACTGGACTCCACGATCAGACACGATCCGTCGAGGTAGGCCGTGAAGCTTGAAAATCTGATGGATGAAAATCTTGGCTAATTCGGGTGCAGAAGGGAGACTGCTCAAAGGAATGAAATGTGCCATTTTGGAAAAGCGGTCTACAACCACTAGAATCACCGTACAGCCTGAAGAGCGGGGCAGATCAGTGATAAAGTCCATGGCAATATTCTCCCAAGGTGACGTAGGCGCCGCAAAGGAAGCAGTAGACGAAACGGAGACCGTCGAGGTGTCTTATTCCTAGCACAGGAGGAACAGGAGGCAACGAAGTCTGTCACATCTTAGAGGAGAGTTGGCCACCTATAATACAGAACTATGAGAGCAAGGGTCTGCCCAATTCCAACATGACCAGCCAATCGGGAGGAATGGCCCCACAGTAGAACTCTGCTTTTGGCATTCTGCGGCACGAGAGTCTTGCTTGGAGGTGGAGAAAGCAGAGTCAACGGTGCCACAGTGATAATCTTCGTGGGCTCAATGATGTGGGAAGGTTCCTCCCCAACCTCTGTCAGTTGAAAGACTCTGGAAAGAGCATCGGCTTTGGTGTTTCTGTCCCCCGGGCGAAAGTGAAGCTCAAAATCAAAGCGAGCGAAAAACAAGGACCATCTGGCTTGTCGAGGATTAAGTCTCTGGGCGGACTGAAGGTAGGACAGGTTCTTGTGGTCTGAGTAAATAACAAACGAATGGACAGCTCCCTCCAGAACGTGATGCCACTCCTCCAATGCCAATTTGATGGCCAAAAGCTCGCGGTCGCCAATCGAATAATTGCACTCGGATGAGGAGAAAGCTTTGGAGAAGAATCCACAGGGGCATAGGCGACCCGAAGCGGTCTTCTGGGATAAGACTGTCCCAGCTCCTGTCGAGGAAGCATCCACCTCCAACACGAAAGGTTTGCTGCTCTCAGGACGGGACAACACAGGAGCCGTGGAAAAAGCCTGTTTTAACGACTGGAAGGCCTCCTCGGCCTCTGACGACCAGGAGTTAGAAGAGGTCCCCTTACGGGTAAGGGCAGAGATGGGCTTAGAGAGCGAGGAAAAGTGCGGAATAAACTGCCTGTAGTAGTTGGCAAACCCGAGGAAACGTTGGATGCTCTGAGACCGACGGGGCGGGGCCATATGAGAATGGCAGACAGTTTCTTGGGATCCATCTGCAGGCTAGCGTCAGAGACAATGTAGCCCAGAAATGGTAATGAGGTTTGCTCGAATAGGCATTTCTCCATGTTGGCATACAAACGATTCTCCCGAAGACGCTGAAGAACCAGGCGGACAGTTTTCCTATGGGATGGAAGATCTGAGGAGAAGACAAGGATGTCATCCAAGTATACTACCACACAGGAGTACAGGAGATCCCGAAAGATCTCATTGACGAACTCCTGGAACACAGCTGGAGCGTTGCACAGACCGAATGGCATCACCAGGTACTCATAGTGGCCGTCACGGGTGTTAAAGGCGGTCTTCCATTCATTGCCGGCACGGATGCGGATGAGGTTGTCGCCCCCCTGAGGTCCAACTTGGAGAAGATCCATGCCCCTCTGAGGTGGTCAAACAACTCCGGGATGAGTGGGAATGGGTACCAATTCTTGATAGTGATGTTGTTTAAACCTCTATAGTCGATGCATGGGCGCAGTGAACCGTCCTCTTTGACGAAGAAGATACCGGCTCCTGCGGGGGAGGAAGACTTCCGAATAAATCCCTTGGCGAGGTTCTCTTTGATGTATTCCGACATGGCAACGGTTTCTGCGGGAGACAGTGGATAAATCCTACCCCTAGGAGGAATGGAAACAGGGATTAACTCAATAGGACAATCGAAGAACCGGTGTGGTGGCAGGACCTCTGCCTCCTTCTTGTCAAAGACGTCTGCATAGGACCAATAGGCTGAAGGAAGACCCGAGAGCTCCCGGGGTGGTCGTGCGGGAACAGCTGGACGAATAGGATTCAGACAGCGAGCATGGCACGGGTCTCCCCAGCGCAAGACTTCCCCAGACGACCAGTTAATTATCGGCTGATGAGTACGTAGCCACGGAAGACCAAGTAGAATGGCTTGAGACAGATCGGACAACACGTAGAAGGCCACTCTCTCTCGGTGGAGGGCGCCGACTTGCAAAACAACCTCCTCCGTGACCGTGGTAATGGGTTCTCGTAGCGGTCTGCCGTCAACGGAGCAATCACACGAGGGTTCCTCAAAGTAATCACGAGAATCTGATATTTGTCCACTACTTCACGCCGGATGAAGTTGCCTGCTGAGCCCGAATCCACGTAGGCCACCTCGGACCCACGTCTCTCTCCTGAAAGTAAAAGAACAGATAAGGTGAGAGCTTGAGAGGAATCATTATCACCTAGGGAGGCCTCTCTTACCTCACCTAGGTGGAAGAGTTTCCCGGTCTCTCAGGACAAGAGCGGATGAAGTGGGATGCTCCTCCACAATAAAGACAGAGATCCTGCCCCCGTCTTTCTTTCTGACGTCTCTCTGCCATCCGGACCTGATCTACCTGTATGGGCTCGGGAGGCGGAGTGTGAAAAGAACTGGCCGGTCGTGGAGTAAAGGACCGATTTGCGGCCGGGACTGGCCTGATAGGCCTCCTGTCCCTCATTGATTCCCGGGCACGCTCCTGGAACCGGAGGTCTATGCGAGTGGCCAGGGAGATGAGGTCCTCGAGAGTGGTGGGAGTATCCCGACCCGCCAATTCATCCTTTATCCTACCCGACAATCCACGCCAAAAGGCTCCGACCAATGCCACATTATTCCACCCCAATTCGGAAGACATGGTGCGGAACCGAATGGCATATTGACCGTCAGGGTGCCCTGGTGAAGATTGAAAAGCGACTCAGTGAGAGAGGCTACCCGTCCTGGCTCATCAAACACCTTACGAAAGGTGTCTAGAAAAAACAGAATATTAGAGACCATGGGATCATCCCTCTCCCAGAGAGGGTTTAGCCAGGATAAGGCCTTCCCCTCCAGATGGGACATGATAAAGGCCACCTTGGCCCTATAGGAGGGGTACTGGTGAGGCTGAAGATTGAAATGCAGGCTACATTGGTTTAAAAACCCTCTACACTGTTTGGGGTCTCCACTGTACAGGGGTGGTTTGACAAGGCGAGGAGAGGGAAATGAAGCGGGAGCGGGGACGGCGGCCGAGGCTGCAGCAGCAGTCTGGAGGTCCCCCAAACGGTTGTCTACTGAAGCCATATACGACAGGATATGTGACTGGGCGTCACGCTGTTGGCCCAGTTCCTGCTGGAGGCTGGCAAGTTGGACAGCATTCCCCGGATCGGCAGCCTGAAGGGCCGACAAGCGGGACTCCATGGACTTCATTACCGACATGATGCGCCCCTGGTTCTCCCGTAAGAGCAACTCTTTTTGACCAGGAGCTGAGATTCCAGCGGGATCCACGGCCTGATCGTACTGTTAGCGCGCAGCTATGCAGGGCGGCTTCCGGGAGTGGACCCACTGGACCGTGGCACTGAGCGGACCCCGGACAAGCAACCAGGTGGAACAGACCCCTATACAGGGATCGTTTGGAGCAGGTCCAAGGGTTCGAATGCCACGGCAGCCGGAACCAAGAGGGGCGGCTCAGAATAGACTGCAGGGACTAACACGGGTAAACAGGACTGGAGTAGGACTGCCGGAGCAGACACGGATGGGCAGGGCTGGAGCAGGGCTGCAGGTACAGACACAGATTGGCAGGACCGGAGCAGGAATGCAGGTACGGACACCGGAAGACAGGACTGGAGTCAGACAGCAGGTACGGAGACCGGAAGACAGGACTCGAGTCAGCCAGCAGGTACGGACACCGGAAGACAGGACTCGAGTCAGCCAGCAGGTATGGACACGGAAGGCAGGACTGGAGTCAGACAGCGGGCACAGACACGGAAGGCAGGACTGGAGTCAGACAGCAGGCATGGACACGGAAGGCAGGACTGGAGTCAGACAGCGGGCACAGACACGGAAGGCAGGACTGGAGTCAGACAGCGGGCACGGACATGGAAGGCAGGACAGCAGGGCTGCAAGGAAGCACAAAGTGATCAGTAGGAGGCAGCCTAATGCGAGGCGACCACAGAACCTAGAAGGCTGTAGCACAACAACGATCAGGCGCCTCCACTAAGGGAGGGCCGCCTGATATAGACGCAGCTGTGCCCCCATTGGTCCGGCGGTGCTACCGGGACAGGGCACCGCCGGAGATAGGATCAGGAATAGTGAGTCGTCGGCGGCCCATGGCGCATGCGCAGGGCCTGGAATGACGTCACCGGCTGGTCAGAGGAGGATGCCGAGGCCGGGGCTGGAGGGAGCGAGGCTGCAGCATGAGGTAAGTACGAGCGCGCGCGATGGGGGGCCCAGTGTGGTGCGCGGCAGGAGGCCTGGGGACCGTGACAGCAGATTTAAGAAAACCCAGCATGGGCTTTCATTTTTGGAGCAAACCACAGGATGGTAACGGGATGGATCTCTCCCTCCAGGCTAAGTCTTACAAGTGGCCCATGGTCACAGATTCCATTTAAAAACCCTGCAGCAAAGGGTTGGGTGTGTCAGTCTTGGTTTGCAAACTGCAGAACAAAAACGGCAGTGCAGTTGCCCACTGCAACGAGTCTCGGATAAGGACTGAATTGATGCCCCGGCTGCGATCTGGAGGATACAACTTGCTTTCCATTTGTGAGTTTCTTTTGGACTTTAAAGACTTTTTGCTTGGAACTCTGATGTGGTCTCTGCCTATCTGTCGCACGGCACCAACCCCTATGCACTACAATACCAACATTTCAGCACTTGTGCATTATATCAAGAAGACTCAAATGCTGCAACTAATAACGTATAGGTTTCTGTAAATCTACACCACACACTCATGTATTTGCAGCCTATCCGTTACAATCTTATACTGCCATTAGAGACTGACTTTTTACTTATATACACAATTTAATTCCTACTAGAAGTACATATTTTGCAAGTTCATTGCAGAACTGATAGCCATCTTCTAAAACTGCTTCTGGATTCATTTGTAGCGCCTCTGTTTATAACCACAATATACACAATACTGAAAAATGCAGACAGGATGGAGGAGGCAGAAGGGAGCCTCAAACAGGAAATGGTCACAATGCACATTGTGACATTGTGTTTGGTACATGACGCATGTTGTTTTATCACTGAGCATACATTTTGCATGTACATTACAAAGGGACAATTAGAGATAATCAGACTTATATGTGCAGATCTATACATCTTGAATTGACATTTCCATATAGGCAAAATGTTTTCCAAAGGGATTGTCGGCTTGGAGCTCGTTGGTTAGCCAGCAGGAAAGGTATATATGGCTCATTGAAATGTTTTAAACAATAAAATTTAAATAATCGGGACTCTCACTGAAAATATCAATTATGCTTAAATAAGCACTCCCATCAAAGGTTTATCCTCTTAATATATTGCAGTCATCATACTATATACAGTTGTGGCCAAAAGTATTGACACCCCTGCAATTCTGTCAGATAATACTCAGTTTCTTTCTGAAAATGATTGCAAACGCAAATTCTTTGGTATTATTATCTTCATTTAATTTGTCTTAAATGAAAAAAAAAGAGAATGAAGCAAAAAGCAAAACATTGATCATTTCACACAAAACTCCAAAAATGGGCCAAAAATACAAAAGTATTGGCACCCTCAGCCTAATACATGGTTGCACAACCTTTAGTCAAAATAACTGCGACCAACCGCTTCCGGTAACCATCAATGAGTTTCTTACAATGCTCTGCTGGAATTTTAGACCATTCTTCTTTGACAAACTGCTCCAGGTCCCTGATATTTGATGGGTGCCTTCTCCAAACTGCCATTTTTAGATCTCTCCACAGGTGTTCTATGGGATTCATGTCTGGACTCATTGCTGGCCACCTTAGAAGTCTCCACTGCTTTCACTCAAACCATTTTCTAGTGCTTTTTGAAGTGTGTTTTGGGTCATTGTCCTGCTGGAAGACCCATGACCTCTGAGGGAGACCCAGCTTTCTCACACTTGGCCCTACATTATGCTGCAAAATTTGTTAGTAGTCTTCAGACTTCATAATGCCATGCACACAGTCAAGCAGTCCAGTGCCAGATGAAGCAAAGCAACCCCAAAACATCAGGGAACCTCCGCCATGTTTGACTGTAGGGACCGTGTTCTTTTCTTTGAATGCCTCTTTTTTTTCTCCTGTAAACTCTATGTTGATGCCTTTGCCCAAAAAGCTCTACTTTTGTCTCATCTGACAGAGAACATTCTTCCAAAATGTTTTAGGCTTTTTCAGGTAAGTTTTGGCAAACTCCAGCCTGGCTTTTTTATGTCTCGGGGTAAAAAGGGGGGTCTTCCTGGGTCTCCTACCATACAGTCCCTTTTCATTCAGACGCCGACGGATAGTACGGGTTGACACTGTTGTACCCTCGGACTGCAGCGCAGCTTGAACTTGTTTGGATGTTAGTCGAGGTTCTTTATCCAACATCCGCACAATCTTGCGTTGAAATCTCTTGTCAATTTTTCTTTTCCGTCCACATCTAGGGAGGTTAGCCACAGTGCCATGGGCTTTAAACTTCTTGATGACACACTGCGCACGGTAGACACAGGAACATTCTGGTCTTTGGAGATGGACTTGTAGCCTTGAGATTGCTCATGCTTCCTCACAATTTGGTTTCTCAAGTCCTCAGACAGTTCTTTGGTCTTCTTTCTTTTCTCCATGCTCAATGTGGTACACATAAGGACACAGGACAGAGGTTGAGTCAACTTTAATCCATGTCAACTGGCTGCAAGTGTGATTTAGTTATTGCCAACACCTGTTAGGTGCCACAGGTAAGTTACAGGTGCTGTTAATTACACAAATTAGAGAAGCATCACATGATTTTTCGAACAGTGCCAATACTTTTTTCCACCCTCTTTTTTATGTTTGGTGTGGAATTATATCCAATTTGGCTTTAGGACAATTCTTTTTGTGTTTTTTCATTTAAGACAAATTAAATGAAGATAAAATTTGTGTTTGCAATCATTTTCAGGAAGAAACTCAGTATTATCTGACAGAATTGCAGGGGTGTCAATACTTTTGGCCACAACTGTAGCACTGTGTACTTACAATTGTTAATTTTCACTTTCTACCCAGCTAATTCTTCTCTTTTCTCTGCTCTATGTAGAAACAGGCCGTTTCTTGTCCTGCATTTATATTTCCCTCTTCACCTGCAGATCCAGGTGCTCCCTTCACCCTCTGCCAGAGACTTTTGAAGCGACTCAAACTCATGCAGTGAAAATTGATCTCCTGTTTCTACATAGAGCTTATGATTTGGCTTGTCAGTGTTTAAACACGTGACGTCATAAACCTAATGGAAAAGAGAAGAAATTGCTGGGTAGAAGGACAAAATAGCAATTGTAAGTACACAGTGCTATATAATATAATGATTGCCATATATTAAGAAGATAAAACATTTGATGGGAGTGCTTCTTTAATATGTAGAGGCATCCGATTCAGACATCAAAAACACTTAAGATTTCCAAAAAAAGAATTTGACGGTCAAACATAACTAAGCAAAAAACATTAAACACAGAGAACAAAAACAACCATATATATTTAAATAAGGACTAGAAATGTGGGTGCAAATCTTCAGGAGACAAGCCCGCCCTTGCAACTTAAAACCTTCAGAAAACACTTTAGGAAATGAAAAACTGTTGCCGTGTTTTTTTAACTTCAAGGCTTAGCCAACTATTATTTGCTCATAAAGCTGTTTCTATGGAGAGCCCTGCATTTCTATTAATCTTGTGAATATATGCCATATTGATTGCTACCATGGAACACAAAAAGCTTTCTGACAGGTAACTAAACAAAAAAGAACACATGCACATCAGGGTTTAAAACTGGCTCAGAAAGAGAACGTAGAATTATGAAGTCATTAACGGTTGGGGAGCTCCAGAAAGCTTGCATGAGACTTCGATACTAAAATGAAATTATTGAACACAAATTCATATGTTCCATAACATTTTTCTACAAGTTAGAGGTATAATAAACAGATTTTACTGGCTACAGCAGAAACATTACTGTGAAACCTGTATCAAGGTCTCCAAACTACCGCATGCCATTTATAATATTGGAGGTCTTAGATGTAAAGGTGACCCTACATGCTCAGATAACTGAGTGTCATCTCTAATGGAAAAAAATGTAGGATTGTTTTCAATTTACGCAATATTACATGCAACTTTCTTTATAAGACTGAATTTTTAAAAGTATCTCACATGTCCAGAAACCTGAAAGTATTTTAGACTCTCCTATACACGCAAGCCGATTGTTCACGTGTTGTCATTGAGGATATACAGCTTTGGAAGAGACAGAAAATAAAAAAGAGGCACTTGAATTTAGAGGGAATCTGTCAGTAGGATCAACCCTCCTAAGCCGTCTATATGGCCATGCGGGCCGGGCCATAGGAAGCTGAACAACATGACACCTTGATATTTGCAATGCAATGTTTTATTCCAGAGAAATCCATGTTCTTCTTATATGTACGTAAATGATCTGTTGAGGACTATGGGCCGAACACTGATCTGCATGGGGATCTGTCTCCAGAAATTATTTTAAATGAAAGGGTGAATTTCAATCTTCATCTCTAAAAAAACATCTATCAAAGAATAAAAATACAAACATGCATCAAAGCTTTCACACCAGAATTCTGGAGTAAAAGACTTGAAAAATCACAAAATGTAGGTGCAACTCAGAGTTGTGGCAAACTTTGGCAACTTTGATAGTCTTACACCAGTATCTCTCAGCTTCGGTAAAACGTGTGGAGCTAGGGTGGGACGGTGGCATGGCACGTTTTAGCTACACTACAAATCTTACTCCAGCTTACGCCTCTTCATGAATCAGGAGCGTCTGAGTCCAGCATGCCCCCTTGTCAAGAACAATAGATATCCTGACTAAGTAGGTCTAGATAGACTCTAGAGGAATGCATACGAGTGGTCCAGTTACAAATATGAAATATCTCGGCACAATATTAAGTTCCATATATACTCGTGTATAAGCCGAGATTTTCAGTCCATTTTTTGGGCTGAAAGTCCCCCTCTCGGCTTATACACAAGTCATATACCTGGGGGTCAGCGGGGGAGGGGGGACGGGGGTGTCACAGATCATACTCACCCATCCTGGCACTCTCTGCAGCCCCCCACCTCTCCACTGTCTCCCTTCCTGCCTTCAGCAGTCACGTGGTACCGCTCATTAAACTCATGAAAATGCGCATATTCATGAATGGAAATGAGCGGTATCACGTGACCGCTGAAGGCAGGAAGGGAGACAGTGGAGAAGCGAGGCTGCAGAGACGTTCCAGGACGGGTGAGTATAGCGATATTCACCTGTCCTCGTTCCCACGCTGCTCACCGTCTGCTGCTTCCTGTGTCTATGATTTTTAGCCAGCAGGGGGTGCAGTGACATGGTTAGTGCGTGCCACGCCCTCTGCTGGCTGAACAGTCACTGACAGAGGACGCGCAGACAGTGGTGAGCAGTGATGGACCCCGGACAGGTGAATATCACAGGTGCCGGGTCCTGAGCAGGAGAGTATGGCAGTTTTTTTTGCAGCAGCAGCATATGGGGGCATAATATATGGGGCAGCATATGGGGCATATTCTATGGAGCAGCATATGGGGGCATAATCTATGGAGCAGCATATGGGGGCATATTCTATGGAGCAGCATATGGGGGCATAATCTATGGAGCAGCATATGGGGGCATATTCTATGGAGCAGCATATGGAGGGATATTCTATGGAGCAGCATATGGAGGCATAGTCTATGGAGCAGCATATGGGGGCATATTCCATGGAGCAGCATATGGGGGCATATTCTATGAGGCAGCATATTGGGGCATATTCTATGGGGCAGCATATGGGGGCATAGTCTATGGGGCAGCATATGGAGGCATAATCTATGGAGCAGCATATGGGAGCATATTCTATGGGGCATTTTATGGGGGCATAATCTATGGAGCATCTTATGTGGCCATAACCTTTATGGAGCATTATATGGGGCATATTATTCTATGGCGCATCTTATGAGGCCATTATTAACCTTTGTGCAGCATTATATGGGGTGTATTTTGTATGGAGTATTATATGGGGCTCCTGATTCAATATGGATATTCAAAAACATTTAACCTACTGATGTCTCAATTAATTTTACTTTTATTGGTATCTATTTTTATTTTTAAAATTTACCAGTAGCTGCTGCATTTTCCACCCTAGGCTTATACACGAGTCAATAAGTTTTCCCAGTTTTTGTGGCAAAATTAAGGGGGGGGGGGGTCGGCTTATGCACTAGTATATACGGTAAACGGAAAATCTCGCCCTGTCATGTTAATAAAGAATGACAAATAAATACCTTTAACACATTATTCATTTTACTGCAGTGAATCCTGTTCAGTGATATTTATTATATATGACCTGAACAACTCCAGGTACTTTCCTGTAGTCCTACCTGTTTAGTATTTTTGTTCTTGTGTAGGTGGTTAGCTATACTCTGTGAATTGCCCTTTTTTAAGTGACCACAGAATATGATGTAATATATTATTCGTATGTACACTACATGATATGTAGTTTTCTTTCTCCATGTACCATATGATATATATTGATTATTTATGGTATTGGTTTTAGAGTTTGCCCTTGGACTATATATCATGACTTATCAGCTTGTAGACTGCCCTAAATCTGATTGTGGTAGGGATATCTTTGCCTGTGTGGTTTTATCACTACATAATACATATTTTGTGATTTTCTAATATTTTTTATACATAATAGGTTACATAATGTTTGAAAGTTCCTTTCCTAGTTTCTGTGTAGGTTTTATATGTTCCATTTGAAGCTAGTGGTCATGCAGTTACTTTTCTTTTCTGATATAAAATTAGGCAGGTAGTCTAACATGTGGCATCCTAATGGTGTGTGATGTACTCACTGTTAGGATTCCGATCTGTGTCACAATTCCAGAGGTCATCATTTGACATATGGGTGATTTTGAGCCATTGTCCAGAACAAAATTGGACATGTGAACAGCACCGTAAACTCTAATGGGTACTTGTTTTATATGTGAAAAACTCAGACAGCATGATGACTCAGATAACATAGATGAATAAGTGTATATAGAATATTTGAGCAATGGGACATGTCCATTTAATATACTTAAAGGGAGTTTTTCACCACCGAAATTAATTGTAAGTGGGCTATACTGTGCTGTAAGGGACTTAGCCCCTTTAACAACCATACTAGTATTTACCTGTTACTGGTACGGTTCCTGAGAAATAACTATTCATCACACGCAAAAGAGGAGGCTTCAGAACACCTTTTCATGCATTGTTATGCCTACTGATTTGCATATTGGGGGACTTCTGTAGCTTCTTATTGAAGGTACTTGTGGAGACAAGTGCACATGAAGTGGACGAGCGTTCTCCTCCATATCTCCTTTCATCTGACATCGCTCACTACACTAATACACTTGGAAGTGCAGCGAACAGCGTCAGAAGAAATATGACATGGAGAAAAACGTGTGTGACCACTGTGTGCGTGTGCGACCACACACCCACTGGCAGCAATCATACAGTGTTCACTTGGGGAAGAGGAGGAAGCACCAAACTCTTGGCCACGCCGAGGGTACACCGAAGCCTCCTCTTCTGTTTATGAATTAAAAGCTATTTTTTTCAAGTAGAATGCTAGTAAGGTTCTTACAGGGGCTAAGCACCCTACAACGCTATATTGCCTATTTAAAATGCATTTTAAGGTTGATGGACTACCTCTAAAAGGCAAACTTTCTTCAAATGTAAAATGCTGTTGTACATGGTCAACAGTCCGTAGCATCAGCTTGATGTAGAAAAGAAAAAAGTGTGATATCATGAAACAAGCTTTTTTTAGGTTCTGCTTTACAGTTCATGATTTCAGCTTTTTTTTCCAGCTTTAGCTTTATACAGCTTTTGTAATAATTGCCCATACTGCTTCCCCACATAACTATAACTTACAGCATGCAAGGGCTAGAGGCAGGGGATCAGAACCATCAGGAACGCTGCATGGTCACAGAATAGCTGATCGGCAGACTAGTGAGCATCTGTAAAATGGGCTTAGCTTGCCAAGCATTACCCTACATCTGCATGGTGCAATTACAGATAGATTACATGTTTGCAGAACGTGTACACGACATTAAACAGAGTCCGCTATGAGCTGCTTTAAAAACATTCACAGCTTGTTGGACTGCAGCAAAGAGAAGTTACCGTACTTATTTGGAGAAAAAAAAACCAAATATTGTGGGAACCGCAAAGATTAGTAAGGACGCGTCACAGACATTGGTGCTCTTAGGCCTCATTCCATTATTTTGCAATTAATAAAAATAAATATATGCTGATCATTGTCTGTTTTTAGCATCACTGCAGCAGCAAATTTCTTGCAAAAATAAATACATTTTCTAATCTGCTCCTATCCACTAAACAATAAAAAACAGACATCACACGAATTACACACTAATTAGTGCTTCCCAAGTTTTTTGCAGACCCATTGACCTGAATGTGTGACTTGGACCTGCAAACACAGACAACAAATTTTTTAGTTGCTTTTTTTTCCTGGGACGCTAAGTCCACGAAGAAATACAGCCATGTAAAAACTTCACAAATTATAATGGGTACATGAAAATAACAGATAGAACACGTATGTGAACCAGTTGGTATATGCCTCCAATTTTGATCAAAATTGATCCGTTTTTCTTGTCCACAAAAAAATAGACTTGTGAATGAAGTGCAAATTGCTATATAAGATGATGCAGTAATATTATTATTATTCGGCACTGGGTATTAAACAATCATAGCAATCTGTGGTCTCCAGGACACAGCAGGTACAAGTATAGGGATAGTGTACAGCTAGGTGGCACTGGAGGGTGGACCAATGTCTGACCGAACCTATCCATAACTTTCTCTACATGAACAGTTTGCAGAAGATAAACTTTGGGTGTTCTGCAAGAAGAAGGAGACAGTTTGATTTCCTATTCCACGGGGAGTCATCTAGAAGGGATTTGTTTGAATTCAAAGACAAAAAGCTTAATGAGGGGTCATTTTTTTGCCCATTGATGTCAAAGATTGCTGTAGAGCCAATGTACCATACAACGAGCAGCAGTGCTTTTTCTGGATTTGGACATCAGTATTTCAGCAGCATTGCTCATCATGTAACAAACTGGCCTGAAATGTATTCCAAATGAAGTTTTGAAGTCGCTCTATTAAAACAAACATTCTGCAGACACTTCACAGAAGATACGTATAATCTTAAGGCAGTAATATAAAACATATACTCATCATGTGCATTGGAATTATGCCAGAAATCTCCACAAATATACAGTTATTCAGACATTTATTTATGTTAGTTATGCCATCCAGCACTTTTTTGTCTGATTTTTTCATCTAAAGATGGATCCTTGCTAGTTCAATGGTTAAATAGTTCATAAAAAAAACTTTAAATACTCCAGCTTCTTCTATAAAACATCCTAAATGTATTTAATTCATGCTAAAACATTTGAACGCTCCTGAACCGCACTCATACCGAGAAAGGAAATCGATATGTTTCGATCGCCATAGGATCTTTATCAAAGCTTGGCGATAAAAATGTGTCGATTTACTTCCCGATATCAGTTGGGTTCCGGAGCAATCATGTTTTAGCATGATTTAAATAAATTTTGTATTTTTCAATGAAGAAGCTGGAATACCTCAAGCTTTTTATTATCTATCACATCGAAACAGGACAGAGTTCCGTACATCTGCTCTGGCTGTCGGGTTTTGCTTTGCGTTAAACAGTTAAATCCAGTTGGGTGCAGAAAATGTTAGTATATGGTATTGAGCAGCATAACCTCCAGGCATCGCTTCCTTGGCAGCACTATATATAATACATTGTGAGCTGATGATTGAGGCACGACTGAATCATTGTTAATGGCTCATCTGATAAAAGTCACAGCAAATACTGTATTCTCTACCATCATTTTGAAAAGAAATAAATAAAACTATTTTGAAAGATAATTAGAGCTGCATGCTCTCCAGTTCAATTGCTACAAAGAAATTATAAAGTGTGTATACTAAAAGCAGAGAGAGAATATCTGCTTGATTGCATGGAATTTTGATTGAAAATGCCTCGTAAATGGAAAAGATGGATATGACAGTTTTTTGCACAACTTAGCTTGATCTGTTCTCAGTTTTGATGGCACTTTCTACTGTGCAAAGCAAAAACTGTGACTGTTCACCCTTCAAATCCATTCCCCAAAGGTGCAGATAACACATGTCAATTAAATGAATTTGCACCCATGCTCCAGTAGTCAACCAGCTAGGTACAGAAAAGGTCTTGCTCTCGCTGTCCTATACATTCTTTTTGGCTGAGTGGTAGATCTTCTTGGATGAGTGCAGTGAGCTGTGGAAATCATCTCATTTAGAGATATTCGAGCCTGTGTGTCGTATTCATGCTTGACCAAATCACTGTCTGGTATAAAATACAAATGTGTGGCTGAGAAGAATAGTAGCGTGCACAATAGGAACCTACATCATTGTAAATACTGCTACATGGCATATATACATACATACTGTCACGAGTGTGTCACACTAACCTGTGAGCTCTAGGGGTAGAAGATCACTGCATATTGTGAATCACACATCTTCCATTTATTTATCCATTGTATTTGGATCCCATATTAAATGAATTTGGCTTCATTTGGTATTGAAGAGGTTATTGACCCTTTTCATGCTGGTCAGAAACATAAAGCTCCATCCATTTCAAATGCTTCTGATCTGGTCCTTAACACTTCCTATAAAACCTGGCCAGCCTCTGTCTGTCCTGCCAGTGAAAGCTCTGCTTCCTTGCTCTAAGGAGATGCTGAGCTGAACAGGAGTTTGTGGCTGCATTTGGAGATTAGTCTTTCTGTGCTGCGTGCTAAAGCTAAATAGTTGGAGTTTGGAGATGAAGTTGAGGTGCTCTGTAGGTTGCTGTTGTATGTGGGTTTTTATCTCCTGTTCCCTTTTCCCATTTAGTTTATTCCTCCCTGTCCCTATCCTCCCTATTGTTGGTTAGTGCTTTTGTATGATAGAAATTTAGAAATTTTCTGTTATCCCCGTTTTGTCTTTTGTGTCTAGTTTACCTTTCATTTCTGTCCCATGCCTCAGGGTGTGGAGGAGGGGACAGATAAGGGTTTTTACAGGAGTATAGTACGTCAGAGACTCGGGCCTCTCTACCTTTAAGAGTACCCCCGGGACAGGCATAGTTAGGGTCCCAGCTCCAGGGACAGTTTAAGGCCCCTCTTCCCTATTGAAGACCGCCACAGCATGACACATACATCTATACACCAGCACCAGCCATATACATACACTGTATGCACACTCACTGATCAGCGAGCTGCCCATGCACACTGCTATTCCCAAAGGGGCACAGAAATCTGGTGAGTACTTGGGGTCTCGGTGGTGAGAATTTCACTGATTTAGAAATTAAAACCTGTCCTGTCCTACCCCTTTAATTCTAGAAGTTCATGAATTTGAATCAGGGTAAATAGGCAAACCTAAGGATCTAAACTGTATTGCGGTGTTCTTTATATGCAACGGTTATTTTTTTACTGAAAGCGCCTTGGAGAAGTACAACCCCTGAATCAGCGGCACAGCTACGGATAATAAGATTTATATTGGAGGTTCCTTTTTAATGCAATCTTGTCCTCTGATGATAAGTAGATAACGGTGAATCCTTCCCCAGAGTAGAAAGCATGAGCTGAAGTGTAAGCCTTTTTTTTGAATGCTCAAAGGACTGTGTGAAACAGAGATATCGTAGTGTTTATCTGGTTTAACATAGCACATAAAACTCACCAAATATGTATCATAAAAATTTTCTGCAAACTTGATTTCAGCAAGTTGTCATCTGATGATAAATTCCCTCTAATGATAGCTCACAATACTTAAAGAATACAATCTTTATGGCAATAATCATTTGCTCTCAAAAAACTGTTCAAATCTGTCTACAGATCTGTCTAATACGAGGGCTAAAATTATACCTGCTGCTTATAAAAGTCTATGGAGAAGGGGGGGAAGATAAGCTGGATGGAGAGAAAGAGGGAAACTGCTGAGTATTCTAATAAATTTCAGTGAATTCTAGTGACAAGTGCAGGCTGAGTTAAAAATTGCTAGTAAATGTAGAATATATCGTAAGTTTTGTAATGGCCAGAAAATCCTACTCTATAAAGTTAGCCAAGTGGAGTTACACTTTAAAGTGACTGACTCACAATAATAAAACTGCGATAAGTGTATACTACATTGTTAAAATAACTGGTGTCCCATTTTTAAGCCATTCTTGTGTAGTTCCTCCAGTTCCCGGTTCCCTCCTTATTTAAGTGAAAAAGGTTGCCAGGTTCCAGTGTACCTTTTGCACACTGTTCATAGTGAAACAAAAAGCTTAATAAGGAAGGTGCCAGGTATTTTACCCTTTCAAGACGAGGGATTTTTTTCCTTTTTGCGCTTTCGTGTTTTCCTCACCTTCTTTCAAGAGTGATAACATTTAAATTTTTCCGTATACATAGACATGTCCAGTTTGTTTTTTTTGCAGGATGAGATGTAGTTTTAAATGCAACTATTCATTTTATGATATACTGTACTGAAACTGATGAAAAAAAATTCCAAGTCTAATGAAATGGTAAAAAAATGCAGTTAAATAATTTAAACATATAGAAAAAATGTTAATTGCCTTCCTTATTCTTCTTTTGGTCAGACCTCATCTGGAATACTGCATCCAGTTTTGGGCACCACATTTTAAAAAAATATATCAACTAACTGGAGCAAGTTCAGAGAAGAGCGACCACAATGGTGAACATGTCCTACGAGAAACAGTTACAGGATTTAGGAATGTTTAGCTTGCAAAGAAAGAAGACTGAGAAGAGACTTAATAGCTGTCTAGAAATATGTGAAAGGTAGACACACCAAACCCTGACTAATGCACTAGCAGGATGCAGCAGACCTCCATTGATAAATTTAAAAAAAACACTACACTTATCTGTGTGACTGATGTCCTATGCAAGCCTTATTTGTGTGCATTTTTTCCACTAGGCAGCCAGACCCTCTTGGGTTACTGGCTGTTTTCCTCAGTGGTTTGCACCTGTGCTGCCCCAGCCTTTATCAATGGAGGTCTGCTGCATCCTGCTAGTGCATTAGTCAGGGTTTGGTGAGTCTACCTTTCAAATGTGTTTTTTTGAATTTTTGGGAAATTTTTCTTATTTTCTTAAGTGCGCTGTCTACAAAGATCTCAAGGGCTGTCACATTGTAGAAGGATCATCTTTATTCTCATTTTCACAAGGAAAGACTAGAAGCAATGGGATGAAACTAAATGGGAGGAGACACAGATTAGATATTAGATAAAACTTTTTGACAGGGTGATCAATGAGTGGAACAGGCTGTCACGAGAGGTGGTGAGTTCACCTTCAATGGACGTCTTCAAACAGAGACTGGCCAGACATCTGTCTGGGATGATTTAGTAAATCCTGCTTCGAGCAGAGGGTTGGACCAGATGGCCCAGGAGGTCCCTTCTAACTCTTCTATTCTATGATCCTATGAATTCTTTTCCCATTTTTCAGTACATTTAAGAAGCACTCTAATCAAAGTTTTTATCATCTTAATATATTGCAATCATCATATTTTATGGCACTGTGTACGTACAATTGCTCATTTTGCCCTTCTTCCAAGGTAATTCTCTTTTCCATTAGGTCTATGATGTCATGTGACTAGCTGAATCTTTCGTACAATATGATGTCATTTTTTCCCTGCATGAGTCATCCTCCTACAACTACTGACCCTGCTGCTCCCTCCTCTCCCTGCCTGGGATTATTTTTGTGAACTTATTTTCTGGTTTACCTCTGGCTTCTGGTGAGGGTGGTGGAGCTGGATGTGTTGACAGAGGAGTCGTGTGTTCTCCATCCAGGCTCCCTCTATTGGTAACAGTAGGTAATGAAGCTGATCTAAATGGCAGAGACCTGCCACCTGAGGAGGAGGACTGTGAGTGGACATCAGGAGTCTCTGACTGGATTTAAGACAGCCGACTCCCTAATTTTGTGCTGGTGATTTTTTCCTGCCCTTAGGTTCTAGTTTCTAGTTCTGTTCCTGCCTTCTCAAGCTAAGTGTGCTCTGCTATTTTTTCACATGAGATTTGGTCTGTTTACTCAGCTTTTGTGGTCAGCCAGCTGTGCTGAATTTCCATTCTTATGTCTGTTTATGCCAGTTTGCTTTTTGTCCCTGATCAGATTGGTCTCTTTTTGCTCTGTCTTCAGAATATACCAGAGTGCTGATATAGGGAATTGAAGTCTAGTGACTTCAGGGTTTTTGCTATCAGAAAGTGTTGGACATTTTTTGGCAGGGTTTTGTGCGTGATTGCAGACAGCATCTTTCCTTTACTGTCATTTCTAGTTAGTGTGGGCCCCATCGTTTGCTCAGCCTATTTTTCTATCTGTGTTTGTGTTTTCATCTTGTCTCACCGACAATACATGTTTGGGGGCTGTCTATTGCTTTGGGGTCTGCTCTGGGGCAGTTTAGATTTCCCCTTTTCTTGCTTTAGGTTTATTTAGTTCTCCAGCTGTGACGAGGCGTCTAGGATCATCGTAGGTACGCTCCATGGCTACTGCTAGTTGTGTGGATAGGATCAGGGGTCTGCAATCCGCTTAGTTACCAACCTCTCTGGTTTTCTGTTGGTTAGCTTGTTTTTCCTCCTCGGTGACTCATTCATAACAGATTATGCAGTGATGACTCATGCAGGGAAAAGAGAGTTCCAGTTTCTATATAGAGCTTGGGCTACTTTCACACTTCAGGTTTTTGCCGTCAGATGCAAACCAGCAGAGTGAGAAAAAACAGATCCGATTTCTTTATGTAACAACCTGATGCAACCGGATCCGTTTTTTGGACGAATACGGCACACTTGAAATTTAAAGGAACAGTGATCTGATCCGGAGATTTCGCGCTGCAGGAGAGAGAGAGGGAGTTTTGATGCCGCCTCAAGGGTTAAAATGCATGCCAGAGGGAATCTTCCAGGCATGCTCTATTTAAAAAAGTGGTCCGGCACAGAAAAAAAAGTTCATATAACATTTTTTCCAGAAGCCGCACCGTCACTTTATGCCCGGTCCGGCAAAAGCCGGATGCGCTGCGAGTCAATGCGGCAGCAATGTTAGTCAATGGGGAATAAAAAGGATCCGGCGAGACATCACCGGATCCAGTTTTAAGATTTTTTGCCGCAGGGCGCCGGATTAAAAAAAACTGAAATGTAAAAGTAGCCTTAGAAGGATTCAGCTAGTCTGTTTTTATTCATGTGATGTCATACATCTAATGGAAAAGAGAAGAATTTGCTGGGTAAAAAGTCAAAATGAGTAATTGTAAATACACAGTGCTGTACAATATGATAACTGCAATATATTAAGATGATAAAAACTTTGATGAGAGTGCTTTTTAGATGCATCTTAGATGTACTGAGATTGTTTTCTTGTGACATATTGTACTTCATGATAGTGGTAAAATTTCTTTGACATGACATTGTGAAAAAATTGGAAATTTGGGAAAAATTTAGAAAATGTAGCAATTTTCACATTTTTATTTTTTATGTCCTTAAGTGAAAAAGCCATGTTACACAAAATATTTAATAAATAACATTTCCCACATGTCTAATTTGCATCAACACAATTTTTGAAACATAATAATTTTTTGTTAGGAAGTTATAAGGGTTAAAAGTTGACCAGCAATTTGTGACTTTGAGGGGCCAATATGAAAGAAAATACCAAAAAGTGACACTATTCTGAAAACTGGACCGCTCAAGGTGCTCAAAACCACACTAAAAAAGTTTATTAACCCTTCAGGTGCTTCACAGAAATTTTTGGAATTCGGAAGGAACAAATAAATATTTTTCTTTAGAAACAATTTTTTCACTTTCACAAGGGTAACAAGGGAAAACGTAACCCAAAATTTGTTCTGCAATTTCTCCAGAGCACACTGATACTCCATATGTGGGGAAAAACTACTGTTTGGGCGCATGGCAAGGCTTGGAATAGGAGAGCCATTTGACTTTTTGAATGCAAAATTTGCTGGATTAGGGGACGCCATGTTGCATTTGGAGTGCCCCGATGTGCCTAGACAGTGGAAACCCCCCACAAATGACACCATTTTTGAAACTAGACCCCTCAGGAAACTTATCTAGATGTGTGGTGAGCTCTATGAACCCCCAGGTTCTACACAGAAGTTTATAACGTTGAGCCATGAAACTAAAAAAAAAAAATCATTTTTCTCACAAAAATGTTTTTCTTAGCCCCAAATTTTGCATTTTCACAACAGTAACAGGAAAGAATGGACCTCAAAATTTGTTGTGAAATTTCTCCTGGGTACATTGATACCCCATATGTGGTCAAAAACTACTTGAGGCACAGTGCACAGCTCAGAAGGGAAGAAGCACCAAATTGAAATTCAGATGTAGCTGGACTGGTTTGAGGGTGCCATGTCATATTGGCAGAGCCTCGAGGTGCCAGACCAGCAGAACACCCCATAAGTGACCCCATTTTACAAACTACACCTCTCAATGAATTTATCTAGGGGTGCAGTGATCATATTGATACCACAGGTGGGCCTCGGAATTTTATACCATTGGGCACTGAAGAAAAAATAATTACATTTTTAACACCAAGAGTAAAAGATTTTACATTTTCATACTGAGAAATGGGTAAAAATCACACCAAAATTTGTCCCACAATTTCTGATGAATGTAGAAATACCCCATATATGACTGTACAGTACTGCTAAGCCATAAGGCGAGACTCAGGAGGGACGTGCTAGAGAGCAGAATCCCCCCTTTCAAGTGACCCCATTTTGGAAATTATACTCCTTTGGGAATTTATCTACAGGTGTATTGACGATTTTGACCCATTGGTGTTTTTTGACATGGGTGTTTTCCAGAAACAAGCAGTAGTGGATGTTGCGGAGTAAAAATTTCAAATTGCCATTGTAGTGATCAGCTCGTGCTTCTGGGGAAATGCACCTGTAAAATTAAGCGGGCTCTCATTGCTACAGAAATGTGGATTAGACACATTGGGGCTCAAAAGCAAGGGGGGCATGTGGATTTGGGAGCAAATAATTTGCTGAATTTCTTTTGGCAAGTGAGGAGCCATTTAGCTTTTCCAAAGCCTTTGTACTACCAGTAATGTGGAAGCACCCTATTGACAGGTCACGGACCTAATTAGAGACTTGATATCTTTTGTGGATTGAGTTGAAGCTTTTATTGGGAACATTTTACATTACATTTAGAATCACATTTATCTGACGCTCTACGCCGACCACTTTGGGGTTTTCATCTAAATCTCGAAGTGACATGATTCAGATGAAACCCCCAATGGATCCATTTACTATATTGAGGCAGTTACTCTGGACTCCATCTGGCCTCTGTTTAGCAGTGTCCTTTTCAGAAGTGCACAAAAATGTGATCCATCGTGCTTTTATGCACGCGTAAAAAGATGGACAACACCGGATCACAGGTTCCATAGCATCCACCGTACCACCATCTGCCTCATTACAGGGGATCTTCCACCAAGGGTTCTGCTTGAATCACGTATTTAAGATATTTACACAGAAACTCCGAGGTAAGTGCTCAGCATAGACTCTTACAGCGATCTTTGGGTGGCAGAATGAACAAATAAACAGAAGGTGAAGAATTGGTTGTATTTATTTTTTACGCTGTTTGTCGTGCGGTATAACCGATTAGACAATTTTATTCTTCGAGTCGGTGCGATTACAGTGATACCAGATTTATATCGGGTTTTTACGTTTGGTTGCCATCACACACTAAAAGACACTTTTTATTGCAAAAACTAGTTTTTGAATATATAGACATCTATAATTTTTCCATATTTCTGCAGACAGAGTCATGTGACAGCTTCTTTTTTGCGGTACGAGTTGACGTTTTTATTGGTACAATTTTCTGGTACATGAAATTTTTTGATAGCTTTCTATTCCGATTTTTGGGAGGCAGAATGAACAAAAACCAGCAATTTACCAATTGTTTTCAGGAATACCGTTCATCGTGGTAAAATTTAAAATGCACCTTTAAGTCAGAGGTAACAGCGATACCACATTTTTATCTTTATGTTTTGGTGCTTTTACACAATAAAAAATATTTTATGCAAAAATATTAGCTTTGTTTTGCTTTATTCTGAGAGCTATAACTTTATATTTTTTTCCGCCAATGGAGCTGTATGGTGGCTTGTTTTTTTGCGGGATAAGATGACATTTTCACCTGTACCATTTTTCTTTACATTTGTCTTTTTTCACAGCGCTTTATTGCACATATGTGTACTTTTTTGGTTTATTTTTTAACATAAATAAATGTATTTATTGGAATAGCTTTCCATTTTTTGTGTTCTGTATTTGTTTTTATGTTTAAATATTTCTATTAACTTTTTTTTTACATTGTCCCACTATTGGACATCATCTTTACACTAACAGATCGCTGATCTGATAATCTTCAATGCTTCTGCACTGCAGGGCATCAGTGCAGTGTCTGACAGGCATGGAGGAGGTGTGTCAGCATCTATTCTGAGCAGGCGCTCATAGGTCAACTTCCCTGAAGAACCTTGAAGGACTCCGTGGTCATTCTGCAGCCCGGGGTCACCATGGAGACCTTCAGCACAACATGATCGCATTGTGCTGATGGAAGCAGACAGGGAGCTCACTCCCTCTGAGATGCTCCTCGATATTGTTGTCACCATTGTCAGCGGCATCAGAGGGATTAAACGTCTGCAAACGGTGCCAGCACCAATCATGGGCGTTGCTGCAGAGTGTCCGCTTTCATATAGAGATGACACCTGCATTTGATTGCTGAGGCATTCAGTGTGAGCCCTTGCAATTTAGAAGTATATGTACAGCGGTTTGTGGAAACGCAACTCCAGCAGCGCCGTGCATATCATGACGGGAAGGGGTTAGTGGTAAAACGAATGGTGTAAATCCAAGAAATAATTTGTCTCGCAAAGAATAGAAGTCCTAATATGGCTATGTTGAAAAAGTTATCGCTCTTGGAGGAGGAATGGCGATATGAAAGGGGCAAAAGAAGCTGGCAGAACTACATTTCAAGCAATACAAGCTGTAAAGCATTAAGAAAAATAAATAAATCCTCACCCTTTAGAATAACACATCACATAAAGGAATTTTATACTTTATCTTTTGTACATTTGCTCTCCGTGGGTTTCAAATTTGTAAATATTAGTACAAACAAAATATTTCTCAGACAAACAAGCATGCTTTCCCTTTTGTGATACAGTGTTTATGTTTAATGACAACAGATAGTTTTCCAGCACCTTAGAGAAAGGTAAAAGTGAAAATCATGCGCCTGTCCTTAGTTTTTCTCTATGGATATCTATAAGGCAAAATGAGAGAAAAAAAAAAAACAGAATAAAAAATATGTGAAAATATCTTCTGTGCCCAAATGGTAACTTGTACATTTAGCTCAAGATGCTTTTGGGGTTACATAAAGGTGTTTTTTTTTCTGGCAAGGACCATCTAATATATAAAGCTCAATGTGTGTGTGTATGTATGTATGTATGTATGTCCGGGATTGGCATCCGCACCGTCGCGCTACAGCCACAAAATTTGGCACAGTCACACGTCTAGACCCCGAGAGCGTCATAGGCTATGTTGTGAGGCAAAATTTTAACCCCGCGTGTTCCAATTCACCAAACAATTTTGCCCCTATCTACATAATGGGGAAAAAGTGTATTTATGTATTGGCATCTGCACCGCCGTAGCTACAGCCACAAAATTTTGCAGTGTCACACGTCTGGACCCGGAGAGCGTCATAGGCTATGTTGTGAGGCGAAATTTTAACCCCGCGCGTTCCAATTCCCCAAACAATTTTGCCCCTATCTATATAATGGGGAAAAAGTGAAAGGAAAAGTGTTGGAGGCAAATTGACAGCTGCCAGATGCGAACAAGGGGGACTTAAAGAATGAGAGCGATAGGGCCAAAGAGTATATACCGTACAGTTGCTAAGGTGGGGCCCTGACATGGGATACTCACCACACACGGGGATATGAACACACACACAAAATGCGCCACACACTACCATGTGCTTCAACACATATACCAACCTCAGCTCACATTTCACCACACATACACCAACCTCGCCACATAAAAGTCGAAACACAAAAGTCGCCACGCTGTCCCAGAGCTGTTTAGAAGATGAAAAATGAGCTGTGATTGGTTGCTATCAGCAACAGTTTTCTTTGTAGACAGTTGTGGTAACTGAAGCCTATTATTCTTATCATTTCTATGGTGTTATTGTCCTTCTGTAAAGCTGGAAATAACACAATTTATTACCGTGCCAACACAGACCACCCTCTGACACAGACTGCAGGGGGAACCCAGTATCACACAGGATAGGATTAGATACACGGCTCAGCAGTCAGTATCACACAGGATAGGATTAGATACACAGCTCAGCAGTCAGTATCACACAGGATAGGATTAGATACACAGCTCAGCACACAGTATCACACAGAATAGTATTAGATACACGGCTCAGCAGACAGTATCATACAGAATAGGATTAGATACATGGCTCAGCAGTCATTATCACACAGGATAGGATTAGATACACAGCTCAGCAGTCAGTATCACACAGGATAGGATCAGATGTACAGTTTTTATGTGCAATAAAATCATTATAATTTGTTATAACTAACCACAGTTGGTTACTATGCCCAGGCAACGCCGGGCTCTTCAGCTAGTTGTCTGATAAATGTGCAGCTACTGTAGTCTGTGCCTAGATCAATATGTGGATAAAATAACACATCACGTATTAAGATGTATAGCTCTTTACTGTCACGTTAATACCTGGCTGGGATTCCAAGCTCCAGTGTGCATTGCAAGCAGAGGTGAACCATTCCAGCTCTGAATGCAGCATCAGAAATCATTTGCAGGTTATGGAGAAATGTAGCTTTATTTTTTTTGCCTCTATTTGTTACAGTACATTAAGTTTATTCTCCTTCAGGCAAAACCTGGCATCTGCTTCTTTGTGGCACTTGTACAGAACACATGAAACCTTCAACTAAATTACATCATTATTTTCTTGGAATCACTGGTGTTGAGGAAGAACAGTCACAAGATGAGTCTGATTGTTAAAATCTAATGTATCTCTTCAGTAACAATGACCTCTCCTAATACAAACTATTCAGTACATAATTAGAATTTACAACACTTGAGTATAAACATGAAATGGTTATATTTACATGGGATGCAACACATCAGTTGGAATAATTGGAGCATGTACAGTGCTGTGTTTTACAACTCCATTATTAGTGTATTATTCATGGGCTCAGCAAGAGGTATGGTGGAATACTAGTAAGTTGTTAAGTTGTCTCTGTATTGTTTTTTAATTAAATTGACTCCTTTGCAACCCCTTTTACTAAGGCTTATTTGTGTTACTACTCATGTGATATGTACCTACATTAAAGGAGTGGTCCAAAACAATATATAATTTTACTGTTAAATATCTATTTAATGTGATAATCTAATCTTTTTTCTAAAATACTTTAATTTAAAAATTCTTTATTCCTCCCTCACTAATCTATTTAATTACTTTTTTTTGTTTGATGTCACATGCAGTGGCGGCACCTGTTTTTGCTCGCTTGTTCTCTACTTGCACTGTGCAATGACAGTGCACTCTGTTGACAGCTCGTCACTTGTGATCATAGTCGGTAAGAGAGCGCAATGTCACTGTGCACTAAGAAGAACAGAGCACAGTGACAAGAATCTACTAAGTATTTATCAAAATTGACAAACGATGCATGCTCACTAGAGCAGGAACTAGCCCAGCACCTGAAACAGAAATCTCTGACGCTTCGTTTCATTTCAGCGAGGCGGCAGTGACTTCAGCCTCTGCCACCTGATGACTTGTTTGAGGCATGCACTGGCAGTCTCAAACAAAGCATCATCAAAGAGGAAGTAGTAGTTAAAAAAAGCAGAGGAGACACAGATTAGATATTAGAAAAAACTTTTTGACAGTTAGAGTGATCAATGAGTGGAACAGGCTGCCACGAGAAGTGGTGAGCTCTCCTTCAATGGAAGTCTTCAAACAGAGGCTAGACAGACATCTGACTGGGATGATTTAGCGTATCCTGCTTTGAGCAGGGGGTTGGACCAGATGGCCCAGGAGGTCCCTTCCAACTCTACGATTCTATGATTCTATGTAGTGAGGGGAAGGTCATGGAATTATTAGTTAAAGTTTATGAATAAAAAGATTGGAATATCATAATAAATAGAGATTTAGGAGTAAAATAAAATTTAGTTTCGGACCACCCCTTCAAAACATTTCTTCTTTGTAATCTGTATACTCATTCTGCTTTTGTAATGTAAATCAGCTCTTCACATACTAACTTCTTGGTAATCATGTAATAAACCGCAGTCAATCTGAATAGGTAGATCTGCAGAGGAAGGGAAAGAGTTGGACAGAGCTGCAGACTGACCAATGTTGAGACAGGAAAAATATTTCAGACTACCGCAGACAGCAGACACCCTATAGACACTGTAGCTAATCTATAGTCATATATCCCAAAAATCATGGCCTCATGGCCTTGTAAATGCCAGAGGTGCCCTAGATGTCAGCATTTGAGTTCCAGCTTAGGAAGTTCATAGGACCCTGAATCAGCGGTCACAGAGAGACAATACGGATGTAAGACCAGGGTTCTGCAAAATATTTTGTTCAACTCAAATCATATAGTTTATGTGTACAATTGATTTATGCATATAGTTAGCTAATATTTAATAGGGTTGTCCAGGATTTCTGTAAAATCTGTGTGTGTATACCTAGGATGCACACTGCTGACAGTTTGTAATATACTCCCTGTCAGCATTCTGAATGCTTTACTAGGTATTACACATAGTCTGGAGAGTAGCTGTCTCCTGATTCTGAAGAAGCGTCTCACTCCCGACTAGAATTTTCCTGTCTGGCAGAGACTGGTCGTAAATGCCCCCAGTCTCTACCAAACACTCCCCCTCCTGCCTGTGGCTCCAGCCTCCCTGTGCAGCACACAGTGCGAGGCAGCAGAGGAATAAGTGAGCTAATTGGACGAACCAGGAAGAAAAAAAGGCTTCTACATAGGTGAGTGTTATGTACTGTGTGCATCCATCCTTCCCTTCCTCATCCATCCCTCCATCCATCCACACACCAACACACACACATCCATACATACACACATACATCCATACATATACACACACATCCATACACACATGCATCCATCCATATACACATATCCATCCATACACACACACATCAATACACACATCACTGTTATGATGAGTCACCGAAGGAGGAAAAAACAAAATACTAGCTAAGTCCAGAAAAACCAGAGAGGTTGGCAGCTATCGGATTGCAGACCCCTGAACCTATCCACAACAACTAGCAGTAGCCGTGGGGGGTTCCTACGGTGCCCTAGACCCCTCAATCACAGCCAGAGAACTACATAGCCTAAAGACAGAAAGGGGAAAAACTAAACTGCCCCAGAGCAGACTCCAAAGCAATAGGCAGCCCCCAACATATAATGACGGTGAAGCAAGATGAAAACACTAACACAGATAGAAAGATAGCCTGGGCCCCATTATTTGCTCAACCTAACTAAAATAGGACAGGATAGGAAAGCTGCTGTCTGCCATCCGCAAAAACCCTATCCAAAATGTGCCAACCGACTGATAGGAAAAACAGGCCCTGAAGTCGCTAGGCTTCAAAAGACTAAATCAGCACTCAGGTATATTCTGAAGACAGAGCAAAAGATCAACAGATCAGAGACAAAAACGGAATTCAGCTCACCCCCGGCCGGGGATGGCAGAGCTCCCAAAAAACAAGGCAAAACAAAAACAAAACTGAAGTGTACAAAGCAGAGCAGAAAAACTTAGCTTTGAGATGCAGGAATCAGACTGGTCTCCAAGAATCCAGCAGGATCACCAGCAAGGCAGAAGGGCGTCGGCTGCCTTATATGCAGTCCTCAATTCCAGCCACCCAGTCATCATCTAGCTGCCCAGGTGTTTGGTAATCAGCCTCACTACCTTCCTTCACCAGAGGAGGGAGTTCATCAGACCTCAACGGTGAAGGGAAAAATGAACTCACCACACATCACTATAGACTGAGGTTCTGAAGCAGCTGAAATGTATTATGTGGTGTGAAGGATGGGGAGATTTAATGGTAGGTTACAATTCTCCTGAAAGCATGTCTAGCTGTAACAGGACACCTGGCTCAGCAGGTGGATCTGCCACACTCGTTAGTAGCTTAGCTCCTACAGGAAGACTTCCTGTGGAGCTCATGCTGTGTAACTGCTTTGTTCAGTCAGCTAGGATTTCATAAGGAAATTTAAGAAGAATATGGAGCTATCATATGTACTAGTCACACACGGTTACATTTTCATTATCTCTGGTACAGGCTGAATGCCTTCCAGGGTCTTGATCCATTCAAGCACCCCAGGGTGGGGGTTACGTAGAATGGATAGTAGGAGCCAGGTAGCAAAGCTGTTTTTCGTCTGAACGTGTAGCAGGGGCCCGTTCGGATCACTCCCCTGAACCGTCCATTAATGAGTTATGACTCATCATAGGCTCTGGAGTTTTTAGCTGTTATAAGCAATGGGAGGGGATTTAGGTCCAGCCCATGTGACAGTAGGAGAGTAATCCAAGTGGGTTAAATGCTCATGTAAAGCATAGCCTTATGCTTTATCTGGGGAACTTATCGCGTGGGGAGAAGTCATGGAACAGAGGGGACCACCAGCCTCCCATGTGGTAGCCCCGTCCCCCCACAAGGGAGGTTCTGGACACTGAGGCCGGGCAGTAACAGCTGTGGCTGTGAGGTTAGATAATAAAGCACAGGGAGCTGTCAAGTTTGGCAAAGCTGCAGGTAAACAAAGTGGGTGCAAGGTATGAAGTGAAATTCAGGAGGAAGGAAAGGCAGAAACAAAGAAAAAAATGTATAGGGGTGTTGTATATTACAATACAGAACAGATTAGCTTAAAAAAAATTGGATTTTGGGGTCAGACTCTTTAACCCCATCAACTCGTCCCACAAAAAACAAGCCATCACATGACACTGTTGGACGAAATATGGACAAATTATAGCTCTCAAAATATGGCAAAACGAAAACTAGTTTTGGCAATAAAAAGTGTCTTTTAGTGTGTGACAGGAGCCAAACATAATAAAAATAATATAACTCTTGTATCGCTGTAATCGCAACTGATCCAAAGAATAAAGTCATCTAATCACTTATACCACATGAGGAACGGTGTAAAAAAAATTTTTTAATTCTGCCTCCCAAAGATCGCAGTAAGACTCACATTTATGATGCGTTCTGTGTTGAGTGCTTACACCGGGATTTCCGTGTAATTCTCTGAAATATGTGATTCAAGGGAAAAAATATGATTTGTGGGAAAAATGTGACTTTTTAAATTTCATGGCTCATTTCTATAAACTTCTGAGAAGCACATGAGGGTTCAAGGTGCTCACCACACATCTAAATACATTCCTTGAGGGGTTTAGTTTCCAAAATGGCATCACTTGTGCAGGGTTTCCACTGTTTAGGCACTTTAGAAGCTTTCCAAATGTGACATGGCATCTGCTAAATATTCCAGCAAATTTTACTTTCAAAAAATCAAATGGTGCTCCATCCCTTCCAAGCCATGCTGTGTGCCCAAACTGCAGATTCCTTTATACATTGGGTATCAACGACTCAGGAGAAAATGCACAACAAATTGTATGATACAATTTCTCCTACTACCCTTATGAAAATGCAAATATCGGGGCTAAGAGACATTTGTGTAGGAAAAATGTGATTTTTTTATTTTCACGGCTCAATGTTATAAAATTCTGAGAAGCATATGTGGGTTCAAGGTGCTCGCCACACATCTAGATAAGTTCCTTGAGGGATCCAGTTTCCAAAATGGTGTCACATGTAGGGGGTTTCCACTCTTTAGGAACATCAGGGGCTCTCCAAATCAGACATCATGTCCATAAGTTATTCCAGCAAATTTTTCATTTAAAAAGTCAAATGGCGCTCCTTTCTTTCCGAGCCTTGCCATGACCCAAACAGTAATTTTCCCCCATATTTGGGGTATCGGCGTACTCAGGAGAAACGCGTTTTGAGGTAGTTTTTTTTGTCAAAATAAAAAATTTGGGATCTAAAGTGAATTTTGAAAAAAAAATGTTCATTTTCTGTTTCACATTCCAAAAGTTCTTGTGAAGAACCTACCTGAAGAGTTAATCAACTTCTTAAATGTGGTTTTGACCACTTTAAGGGGTGCAGTTTTTAGAATGATGTCCGCTTGGATATTTTCTTTCATATAGACCCCTCAAAGTCACTTCAAATGTGATGTGGTCCTTAAAATAAAATGGTTTTGTAAATTTTGTCGAAAAAATGCGAAATCACTCATCAGATTTTAACCCTTATATCTTACTAACAAAAAAAATATGTTTCAAAAATTGTGGTGATGTAAAGTAGACGTCTACTGGCGAAATGTTAATTATTAACTATTTTGTGTGACATAACGCTCTGATTTAACAACATATAAATTAAAATTTTAAAACTGCAAAATTTTCACGACATCTCCTTTTTTATACAAATAAACGCCAAATTTCCAATATTTTCACAAAGTCATATCAAAGAAATGTTACTACTAACATGAAGTACAATATGTCACGAAAAAACAATCTCAAATCAAGGGGATCCATTGAAGCGTTCCAGAGTTATAACCTCATAACGTGACAGTGGTCAGAATTGTAAAAATTGGCCTGGTCATGAAGGTGCAAACAGGCTTAGGGGGGTTAATAACTCCTTTGCCAGTGTGACCACATACACACACACAGGGAAAAGAAGGTTATATATGAACACTATTTCACACATTGCATTTTCTGTTTGCTATTTTAAAAAGCAACAAATAACATATAATGTAGCATTTCTTGATATTGATTTCAATTGGAAAAAGAAAACTGTATTGTCTCCGCACTTTTCAGTTCAAGGATCATTTACACATTTGTAACACTCACAGGTTGTACCGCTTTATATATCTCCTTAATTATTACCCCAGGGAGGGTGATGACAATTAGTTTGTAACGTCATTGTTTCCTGTGGGATGACTTGTTGTGACATTCAGCATTATGTATCGACATCTAATTGTGACTCCATGTATTATACTTTGCAGCACCAGGAAACAATGATCACGCTAATGATCCAGGAAAGAACGAGAACTTATCTATTGTGACAACATATTCTTTGGGAAAACAACCAGTAGCATTTTTCTAAAATCAGTAATTTAAATGTGTAGGTGGACCACTGACCATAACTGAAGCCATATATTGAGATTCCAGTCATCCTAACAAATATATACAAATACAATAGTCTCATTTACACCAAATTTAAAAGTTTTGTTTATTATATTCATTTACCTAAACTATGGCAACATTATTGATTGGCGATAGGTTATTAAAAAAGGCTAGTTGAAGGCATTACACCATGTATAAAATGAATAAAACATTCATTTTCTCCAATACTGTGATATACTACACCCATGTGCAACACACCCTAAGGCTATGTGCACACGTTGCGGATTTTGTTGCGGATCCGCAGTGTTTCTGGCCCTGCGGGTCCGCAGCAGAATCTGCTGCATTGTACAGTACCATTTTACTCTATGTAAAATGGAAACCGCTGTGCACATGCTGCGGAATTTTCCACGCGGTTTTGCTGCGGTTTCAAATCCGCAGAAAGAAGTGACATGCGGTAAATCTGCTCACTGATGCGGTTTTCTGCCATGCCGTGTGTCCCTACGCCAAGCATCTTACACTATAATAGTTGCCATGTCCTGCACTAGCATTATTATAAGAGCACAATATTCACCTAAGTTTGCGCCTCTTTGCTAATTGTTCTCACCCGTCTTATTAATTCTCGTATGTGCCATTCCAGGACCTTACTAGAAGCCATTTACTTAAAGCCAAGAATAATTAACATCGTGGCTCCTCATTTTCAGGCAGTGATAATCTCAGTCACATCGCCTGTCTTATTGTGTTACTGTCAGAACGTATTCAAGGAGTTATATGTTGGGGAAAATTTTGGAATGTATAATGATTCCTTTTCTATCCCCAGTCGGTTGGTGATAACCAATGTAACCTGCTGGAAATTAAGGTTACATATTCTCAGGTGGGGATCTTAGACTTGCAGTAATCAATATATGATGCTGATAGTGCTAACAGTTTATTCCAATAAAATATGTTGAATGGACTGAGAAAAATCAATGCCTGGAAATGAAAAACAAGTGTCAAGCTCAACGGGGGCTTGGTGAGTTTTTGATGCTTGGAGACTGTGCAGTATTTGCAGCAAACTGATGAATAATTTTTCCAAAGTGCAAAATGCACAGAAATAATAAAAAGAACAACTAGCTGTGAACTTACTGTTTAAACAGAAACAAATACTGTACTAAGCTGAATTCCAATCCCATTTTACTGGATGAAATGCATTCCAATTGTATTTTAGAATTTGAGTTGATTTTATGGAACTTTCAGGTAATATATTGTACTGAATCCCCCAGTTAGAAGTCTAAGATTTCAGCCTCAACCAATATGACATTCTCATATGCTTGTAGCTAGAGTTGAGCGATACCGTCCGATACTTCAAAGTATCGGATCGGAATGGATCGGCCGATCTTAAAAAAAAGTATCGGTATCGCCGATTCCGATACCGGAAGTCCCATTCAAGTCTATGGGACTTCCGGTATCGGAATAAGAAAAACCCTGTTTTTGCCTTGTACAGCCTCTCTGGGGCCTGTACGGGCCTTTCGGGGGGCTGTGCCGGCCTGCCAGGGGGTCTGTGCAGGCTCCGGTGGTCTGTGCCGGCCTGCCGGGGGGCTGTGCCGGCCTGCCGGTGGTCTGTGCAGGCTCCGGTGGGCTGTGCCGGCCTGCCGGGGGGCTGTGCCGGCCTGCCGGTGGTCTGTGCAGGCTCCGGTGGGCTGTGCCGGCCTGCCGGGGGGCTGTGCCGGCCTGCCGGTGGTCTGTGCAGGCTCCGGTGGGCTGTGCCGGCCTGCCGGTGGTCTGTGCAGGCTTCGGGGGTCTGTGCAGGCATCGTCCGATGGGACTACAAGTCCCATCGGGCGATGCCTGCTACCATGACAGTGATTGACACATTAGCCAATGATGGGACAGTAGTAGTCCCATCATCCGGCTAATGTGTTGAATGTAAAAAAAAAAAAAAAAAATTACATGCTACATACATGCTACATACATACAACATGCATACTACATACATGCTACATTCATACTACATACATGCTACATTCATACTACATATATACTACATGCAACATACATACTACATATATACTACATGCATGCAACATGCATACTACATATATACTACATGCAACATACATACTACATATATACTACATGCATGCAACATGCATACTACATATATACTACATGCTACATACATACTACATATATGTTACATACATACTACATATATACTACATGCATGCTACATACATACTGCATGCTACATACATACTACATGCTACATACATACTACATGCTACATACATACTACATATATGCTATATACATACTACATATATACTACATGCATGCTACATACATACTGCATGCTACATACATACTACATGCTACATACATACTACATGCTACATACATACTACATACATGCTACATACATACTACATATATACTACATGCATGCTACATACATACTGCATGCTACATACATACTGCATGCTACATACATACTGCATACATACTACATGCATGCTACATGCATGCTACATGCTACATACATAACACATATATACTACATGCATGCTACATACATACTACATGCTACATACATACCACATACATACTACATGCATGCTACATACATACTACATACATACTACATGCTACATACATACTACATATATACTACATGCATGCTACATACATACTACATGCTACATACATACTACATATATACTACATGCATGCTACATACATACTACATACATACTACATGCATGCTACATACATACTACATGCTACATACATACCACATACATACTACATATATACTACATGCATGCTACATACATACTGCATGCTACATGCATGCTACATACATACTACATACATACTACATGCTACATACATACCACATATATACTACATACATACTACATACAATACATTCATACAATACATACATAGACATACAGTACATATAACATAGAGTAACATACTTACCAATACTTGTCACATTGTTCCCCGAAGCCATTGTCTTTTACGGAATAAATATTAACATAACAAACCACAAAAATACTCACCCACGATCCAAAGCAGTCCACGAGTGTGTCCCACGACGATCTTGGGTAGAGAACGGCAGCATCAGCTGATGCTGCCGTTCTCTACGGGCTGCAGGAATCCAATGACGGAAGGTAGGTATCCTTCCGCACTGTATTCCTCCGCCACTTAAAAAAAAAAAGTCCCTAGTCTCACTTTATGCCATTGCTGTGTGGGAATTTCCCACGCAGCAATGGCATAAAGTGAGACTAGGGACTTTTTTTTTTTTAAGTGGCGGAGGAATACAGTGCGGAAGGATACCTACCTTCCATCATTGGATTCCTGCAGCCCGTAGAGAACGGCAGCATCAGCTGATGCTGCCGTTCTCTACCCAAGATCGTCGTGGGACACACTCGTGGACTGCTTTGGATCGTGGGTGAGTATTTTTGTGGTTTGTTATGTTAATATTTATTCCGTAAAAGACAATGGCTTCGGGGAACAATGTGACAAGTATTGGTAAGTATGTTACTCTATGTTATATGTACTGTATGTCTATGTATGTATTGTATGAATGTATTGTATGTAGTATGTATGTAGTATATATGTGGTATGTATGTAGCATGTAGTATGTATGTAGTATGTATGTAGCATGCATGTAGCATGCAGTATGTATGTAGCATGCATGTAGTATATATGTAGTATGTATGTAGCATGTAGCATGTAGTATGTATGTAGTATGTATGTGGTATGTATGTAGCATGTAGTATGTATGTAGCATGCATGTAGTATGTATGTAGTATGTATGTAGTATATATGTAGTATGTATGTAGCATGTAGTATGTATGTAGCATGCATGTAGTATATATGTAGTATGTATGTAGCATGTAGTATGTATGTAGCATGCATGTAGTATGTATGTAGTATGTATGTAGTATATATGTAGTATGTATGTAGCATGTAGTATGTATGTAGCATGCATGTAGTATATATGTAGTATGTATGTAGCATGTAGTATGTATGTAGCATGCATGTAGTATGTATGTAGTATGTATGTAGTATATATGTAGCATGTATGTAGCATGTAGTATGTATGTAGCATGCATGTAGTATATATGTAGTATGTATGTAGCATGTAGTATGTATGTAGCATGCATGTAGTATGTATGTAGTATGTATGTAGTATATATGTAGTATGTATGTAGCATGTAGTATGTATGTAGCATGCATGTAGTATATATGTGTTATGTATGTAGCATGCATGTAGTATGTATGTAGTATATATGTGGTATGTATGTAGTATGTATGTAGCATGCATGTAGTATGTATGTAGTATATATGTGGTATGTATGTAGTATGTATGTAGTATGTATGTAGCATGCAGTATGTATGTAGCATGCATGTAGTATATATGTAGTATGTATGTAGCATGTAGTATGTAAGTAGCATGCATGTAGTATATATGTAGTATGTATGTAGCATGCAGTATGTATGTAGCATGCATGTAGTATATATGTAGTATGTATGTAGCATGTAGTATGTAAGTAGCATGCATGTAGTATATATGTAGTATGTATGTAGCATGTAGTATGTATGTAGCATGCATGTAGTATGTATGTAGTATGTATGTAGTATTTTTTTTTTTTTTTAACATTTAACACATTAGCCGGATGATGGGACTACTACTGTCCCATCATTGGCTAATGTGTCAATCACTGTCATGGTAGCAGGCATCGCCAGATGGGACTTATAGTCCCATCGGACGATGCTTGCACAGACCCCCGGACATCAGCACAGCCCCCCGGCAGGCCGGCACAGCCCCCCGGCAGGCCGGTACAGACCCCCACAGGGTGCACAGACCACCGGCAGGCCGGCACAGCCCCCCGGCAGGCCGGTACAGACCCCCACAGGGTGCACAGACCACCGGCAGGCCGGCACAGCCCCCCGGCAGGCCGGTACAGACCCCGGGCAGTCCACACAGCCCCCCGGCAGGCCGGCAGAGACCCCCGGAAGGCCCGAAATGATGGCGCATCATGATGCGCACACACCGCGCATCATGATGACGTCATTTCGGCTGTCAATCAACTTTGAACTTCCGATTCCGATGCCGACTTCCGATATTGAAAAAATATCGGAAGTCGGTATCGGAATTCCGATACAGCAAGTATCGGCCGATACCCGATACTTGCGGTATCGGAATGCTCAACACTACTTGTAGCGTATAGTGTAGACTATCAGCAAAAGAAAATTAAAAAAAATTCTGCAGGAATTTTATTAATGAACAAATTGCAGAAAATTAGGCACTTATGCTTAGGCATTATGGCTTTGTTTTATATGGAGCCATAAAACTGTTGCTCGGGATTATATTATTGATGACCTATCCATTGTATAGGTCATAAGCATGAAAAAGATGGGGGTCTGACACCAGGTATATACACTGACCTGTTGACTAGGAAGGTGGCTCAGTTGCTGCCTTGCAGTACAGGGGCGCTAGGGTCCTTGGTTCAAGTCCCATCAAGGACAATAATTTCAAGGCGTTTGTGTGGGTTTCCTGTAGGTGCAAGCAATTACCTTCAAAAGTCACATGTTTAGTGAAAGGGAGTCCACCTGTGTGCAATCTAAGCGTCACATGGTCTGGAAGTATATACACACCTTTCTGAAATGCCACAGAGGCTGCAACACCATTAAGCAAATAACATGAGGACCAAGGAGATCTCCAAAAAAGTCAGGGACAAAGTTGTTGAGAAATACAAGTCATGGTGGGGTTATAAAAATATCTTAATCTCTGATGATCCCCTGGAGCACCATCAAATCCAATATCATCAAATGAAAAGAAGATGGTACCAAAACAAATCTGCCAAGAGAGGGATGCCCACCAAAACTCTCAGCCTGGGCAAGGAGGGCATTAATCAGAGAGGCAGCACAGAGACGAAAGGTAACTCTGAAGGAGCTGCAAAGTTCCCAAGCAGAGACTAGAGTATCTTGTCCATACAACAATAAGCTGTACACTCCATAGACCATTATGGAAAAGTGGGCAGATAAAAGCCTTTTCTTACGCACAAAAATTATAATGCTCGTTTGGAGATTGCCAAAAGAAATCTGGGAGACTCCCCAAACGTATGGAGGAAGGTGATATGGTCAGATGAGATCAAAATTGAATTTTTGGCAACCAAGGTAAATTCCAAGCTTGGCGTTAATCCAACACAGCTCATCACCCCAAGAACACCATCCCCACAGTGAAACATATTCTTGAGCAAAATCTGTTTCAGTCTGTCAGTGATTTGAGACTGGAATATAGGTTCGTCTTCCAAAAAGACAATGATCCAAAGCATAATGTTAAAGCAACACTATAGTGGTTTAAGGGGAAATCTGTAAATGTTTTGGAGTGGCCTATTCAAAGCCCAGACCTTAATCCCATTGAGAATCTGTGGTCAGACTTGAAGATTGTTGTTCACCAGAGGAAATCATCTAACTTGAAGGAGCTGGAGGAGTTTTGCCTTGAGGAATGCGCAAAAATCCCAGTGGCAAGATGTGGAAAGCTCATGGAGACTTATCCAAAGGAACTTGCAGCTGTGTTGCCTCAAAAGGAGGCTCTACAAAGTACTGACTTTGAACAGAGAAGTGAACAGTTATGCACACTGAAGTTTTCAGTTACTTTGTCCTAGTTTCTGTTTACTTCACAATAAAAGAAAAACAAATGTTCACAGTTGTAGGCATGCTCTTTACATGAACTGATGCAAACACTAAAAAAAACAGTAAAATTCCAGGCTGTGAGGTAGCAAAACCTAAAAAATGCTGAATGGTGGTGAATGCTTTTGCAAACCACTGTAAGTAACAACTTGATAGTCTATGACTGTTAATAGCACAAGAACATGACAAAACATTCAGTGCTGATGCCAGCATAACTGCCAAATCATTTAACATGTTCCTTATTACTTATGTAGGTGTAGAGGGTTTATGGACTCCTGTTCTATTGGTCACTTGGGGGCCCACCAGAGGGTCCAACAGCTATCACATTGTTAGGGTTTGCAGATCGCACCAAATGTAAATTATGAGAAGGTGTGATCGCAACCCGGGGTCCACCGTGCGGTGATGGAAAAACCGCAGTTAGAGGACAATGGCGTAGCGTAGCGGTGAGCAAGCACCGTAAACACACTGAGTTAAACGTCACTCGGTGTGAAGAGTGCAACGTGCCTGACTGTTACTCCACGGAGCAGTACAAAAACTGAGAGCACTCTAAGCTATGCCCTGTTAGATGTCACAGGAGCATAGAGGAATTGATGCTAGTTGGGGTCCCTATAACTCTCTCCCCCACTATACTGGTAACCTGCTCTGATATACAGTGGCTTTTCAGCACTGCGCTTGAGGACGCCCGGTGCAGATGCTAAGTTTAAGCAGGAGTTCCCACCATATACTGCCTGTCTAGAAGCACACTAGCAGTGCTACAGCGGCACACATTCACACAGGGTGGTAATGTATCCACCTACACACACAGCAAATACGCATGATCTTAGCGCACGGACGGGTACACTAAATATCCTTTTATAGACAGTGACAATCAGACAGGACCTTGCTCGCGGTCCAATCTGGAGCCGGCCCAGGACCTGAGCAGCTGACGGCCGACCACCAATGAGAGGTCGCCACCTCACGAGCATGCTCAGTAGAGCGAATCCTAGACTTAGCCTCAGGAATGACTGCTCACCACTATCTATTGCAAGTTACCATAGCTGGACCTGGAGAGGCAGCGGTAAGGAAGCCCACAGCCCGAGTCTCTGCTGAGCAGCATCCACTGTGGTTGAGACTGAATGGGAGACCACAGGGGAAGATAAGGCTTGGCCTCCATCCTGTGCAGAGGAAGAATCCTGGCGCCTAACACACATTTTGTGTGGGTAGGAGATATATGAATTTTGTTGAAAAAAAACATTTTACATTATTTTTTTTCAGAGTAAAATACTGTATCTCCAATGAAAGTCTGCCTCTTGCCACTTGCAGCCCAGGACATTTGCAGATACGCTAACAGGGAGAATGCAGTGATGTTACAAGGACCATAGGTCAGACTGCAGCTGCTGTGTACAACAAAAGCAGAGAGTAGCACAAGAAACACAACAAAGAGTAAAAGGAAAAGTATTTTTTTAACCACATGATATGCTATCTGTCGAAATCACAAGTTTGAACTGCTATACTTTGTAAGAACATCCTGCTCAGTGACTTAAGGGGGTTTTAGCGATGTCGCTAGCAATATCGCTAAAACGTCACTGATTTTGTGACGTTATAGCGATATTGCTAGCGATATCGCTGTGTGTGATACTTACCTCCGACCGGCTCCCCCACTGTCCATCGCTGATCGCGCGAGATCGGGCAGCTCCATTTCTCGTCGTCAGCTTCCTGCTGGGGCTTACTGCTGTGACGACGAGCGACGCGTGGAGGCGGGCGGGAGGACGTCAGGATCGCTGTGTGTGAAAGGTGAATATCGTGCGCTGCGTCGCTGCTGCATCGCTGTGAGATCTTCCTGTGTTGAAGCTCACTAGCGATCATTTAGCGATGCACCAGCGATCCTGACCAGGTCATATCGCTAGTCGGATCGCTGGTGCATCGCTAAATGTAAAAGGCCCTTTAAAGAAGCACCTCATGTAATCTTTTATCCTCTTTATTAATTGCAACATCATATTGTATAACACTGTGTATTTTACAATTGCTCATTTTGCCCTTCTACCAATATGCCGTAATTATTAGCGTACACACATAGACCCAGTTGACACAGTCAGTTGGAGGGCACATAGGACAGCAAGGATGAATGCTCAATATGAACAGAGTCGAAAATTGTTATGCTTACTGCAACCAATGTATTAATCCAGAAAGTGGCCAGCCAACCAGCATGCCTGAGAGTACACAGGAATCACAGGACAATTACATGAGCATTCCATATTACAAGTCCACTCTAGAGTCTCAATACTAAGACACATGTGTCTCTAACTGGCTTTAAGGGTTTGTGCACACGCTGCGGATTGGTCTGCGGATTGACCCGCACGGATTTTGCAAAATCCGCAGGTCAAAAGACCTGCGGTTTATCTGCGGATTAGCCTGCGGTTTTGCCCTGCGGTTTATCACCTCTACAATGGAGGAGATGGTAAACCGCCGCGGAATCCGCAGAAAGAATTGACATGTCAATTCTTTCTGCGGATTAGAAACTGCAGCAAATCCGCACGGAAAAATCTGCACGTCTGCACTGCGGTTTCCATTTCCCATAGGATATTATGGTACTGTACACCGGATCCGCAGCAGAATCCACAGAGTGTGCACACACCCTAAGAGGCCTAGGGAGATGATGTCACATAGACACGCCGAGCATCTTGTAAGAAAAACGTGGAGCACAGCAAAGGGTGGCAGATTCAACCGGGGGCTGTAGTCGTAGAGAGGACTAGTCTGGCTTCATCCCCATCTTTTCCCAGTTCAGTTCCAGGTGATTGACATGTTGATAGTTATGGGATCTTCTAATTATTTATTTGTTTTGAAACTCTGGAGTGTTATGTACAAAAATATTTCAGGTTGTAGTCATGCCGCCAGGCTCCTATTCATGCTGTTCTTGGTTTGGGTAGCATGAATCAAGTGGTTCCCTAAAGGTTCCCTTTAACAATACACGTCATGCCTCATCAGATTTACTTTGGTCAAATCTTGATTACCCAAATTATTATTTTATCCTTATTATTGAAAACTCTTAACTTTAACTACAACTGGCTTATAGGTACGATGGGAGTTTTACCTCCGTTGAATAATATGTACCTTCTATACAACTGATATCCTGTACACTTATCCTTAGTAAAAAAAAAAAAATCACCAAAGCCAATACAAGGAATAGTTACAGTAACATTTCCAAAGTGGTTTCTTAGGTGTACTTCTTATGTTCACACTTGCATATTGCCAACTTTCTCACAGTCATACTGACATTAATTTAAGAAACAAACTTCCACCTAGATGAACAGTGCATTTTTTGTCTACATGGAAAATGACATTCTAATTGGATTGGCTTCACAAAATGTTTACCGCTGCAATTTTACCTACTGTTTTTATGTGTTTAAAGTATCTTAGATAAGCCTAAACATTGCATTTCATATAAAATTAGATTTATTCATCAGTCCATAGCTTTACAATGAGAAATCTGCAGACAAGCAAGAATATAAGCTTAACAAGCTAAAAAAAAGGCTTGTGAAATTGCTCAATTGACAATTAAAACTCAATTATTGTGGCTTGCTTTGAACTGCTGATAAAAAGAGAAGCTCAACTTTTATCTTTTGACATGTCAATTAGATAATTCAGAGGCTATCAGTCCAGAAGCTGAAAGATTTCTCTAAGGTAAGTTCTCAGCTTGAGCTCTTGGACCACTTAACATGTCTCTGTGACCTCAAGCTTTCATTATAAGAAAAAATATAACACTAATTTGTATTTCAAGCACCTCTTTATATACAGTATTAGTGCACAGTAGCTCGAAAGAACTATAATTCTCCCTAAAATTATATTTTATGCTCATTTTATGAAGATGTACAGGGAACAAACAAATTGTAAGATGTTCATTTTAATGTTGATTTAAAGAGTTATCCCCAACATTGAAAGTTAACACTGGAAGAACACCCATTGGTCCACAAAAAGGGGCTCTGAAATGCCCTGTCACTCTCTAGGACACTGCAAAAGACAGTCAAGGGATATACTCGGCTGTCTTCAATGGCTCCATAGAGACTGAATGGAACGTTGTCGCGCATGTGTGACCACTACTCTATTACTTGTGGTTTCAGAGCTTCATTCTCAGTATCCTGTAGATAAGTTGTAGCTTTACAAGCAAACCCATTTTTTCTCTAGAAAGACTGATCCTAAGGATAATGTGGAGGCAACAGAGGCACCACATGGTGTGCATGGACCTCTGGTCCAAGAGGCAGCTAACAACTGTATCATCTAGAAGTCTACTTTATAGCTATAGTCACATAGGTTGAAAAAAGACTTAAGTACATCAAGCTAAACCTTTCTCCACCAACTACACTTTCTCTAACACAATATTATTTATAGCCTTTTTTTAAAGGCTGTTATAGAACCCTTTCCTATTTATCTTCCAGAATTACCTTTACTCCACACATAATGAATGTCCCCTCATCCTTTGTAAGATCATGAGGAGGAGTACATCATGTGCTTATCCTTTTCAATTGACCACATATGTACATGTACCTGAGTTCGCCTCGGAGGTATTTTTTTCTAAGCTAAACAAGCCCATCTTTTCCAACCTCTCATCATAGGAGAGGCCTTCCATCCATTGTAACAAACTAGCTGCCCGCCTTTGAACTGACTCTAACCTTCATAATATCCTTTTTAAAATGTAGAGCCCAAAACTAGATTGCATATTCAAGATATGGCCTTACAAGTGAATTATACAGGGGTAATATTACATTTGTGTCATCGCATTTTATCTCTCTATACACTCTAAAATTTAGTTTGCTTTTGCAGCTGCTGCTGAACCCACACATACACATGTAAATTACAATTTGTTAAAGGGAACCTGTCAGCTTAGAAATACTCTGGAATCTATATGCATCATGTTACACAACAGGAGGAGCCGAGCAGATTAGAGGTAAAAAGTTTGAGAACCCTTCAGAATTTTTCATATTTCTGCTTAAAATTGACCTACATCTATATCAGATTTTCACATAAGACCTAAAGGAAAAAAAAAAAATCAGTCAAACATTTTAAAGTTTGTAATTTTGTTTTACTAATGGGATAGACGACTATTTGGACAAACTCTTTTTAAAAGAAGTCCTCAGATTAAAATGAAAACCATCAGATACTTACTTCCTGCACCAGCGCCGTTCAGTGATGGTGGCATGTCTCTTGGAGCTCATGTGACATGGTTATGTGATGTGAGCCCTGCTGCCACTATTGTGCTGCTAGTAGCTCCCTGTTTCAATTTGTACATGGTTTGTCCAAGAGCAGTAAGGACACAGCTACCCAATAACGGCCTCTGATTGGCATGAGAGCGCAAGTGGTATAATCAAATCACACTGACATCAATTGAATGGCGCCAGTGCAGGAGGTGAGTATCTGTTGTTATTATTATTTTACAAGGGAGACTACTTCATTTAAAAAGAGGCAGTGGACTTCAGGAAAATGGCACTGTCTAATGCGCATATTGAGATCTTGCTTTATAATTAAGCCGAGATCTAAACCTGCGCATGCGTCGGCATCATTTTCCTGAAGCCCACCTCCACAAGATCAATGGCTCCTACCTCGCACCGCTGAGACATCCACTCCTCCCAGCACTGGGGCATGCAGCATCGCCAAACTCCTGCTGCCACCGGCTTCTTTTTGCAGCGACCCTGCCTCCTCCAACTCCTGCCTCTACTTCTCCGTCGCCACCCCCCTTCACAGTAACTTACGTTCAGACTATAACACGCATCCGCATTTCCCTCCCAAAATTTGAGGGGAAAAAGAAGCAGCTTATAGTCCAAAAAATATGGTAGTATTAAAGATATTGCTATCAATGATCAAAACTGAATAAGTATAGATAATAATCATCAGTATCATTAGCAATACCTCCCATCCAGCAATTACAATTATTTGAATCAATATGACCAAACTTTTAGTAGTGACGTAAATGCACTTCATGTTCTCTACCATTGATTATAATTATTTGTATGACTCTTGTGACTTTCCCGGCATACTATTGACTTGGTTTGTGTGTGAAACATAGCAAGAGAGGGAGGTTAGACCGTGGTCCCCTCAGGGCACGAGGACTATTTTGGGAAATGTAATTTGTGCATTGCAAAGCAGGAAATAAATATTTTCTAATAATTGGTGAAAAAAATTACTAAATGGGACAATAAGAGGCCTGTCCTTGAAGGTAAGTACTAGTAAATACATGAACAGTATATAAGAAATCATTAAATACAGACTAAATGGCGTAATTTGCCATAATAAAGTATTATTAATTCATTTATGCTATACCTAACAATGAACTTTGTCCATATAAACAGAAATTGAACATTTCTGCAAAGTAACATAGGATTTATTCTGTCTGCTGTGCCCACCACTGACCTTTCCTATCGAATCTCATTTGCCTGCTTTGCTTTTTCCTTGAGATAAATGATTTTAGCAGTCATCTCACAGAAATCCAATTGAGGGCTCATAAATGTTATTTATTAGTTCATGCCATATGCATATACTTACAGCTATTAACTCACAGATATTAATTATTAAAATCTGTAATGACTTGTAATATAGTTCTACATTGCTGGCTACAATTTATGTGTTATGCAAAAAAACTACAGTATGTATAAAGAAATTATCAATTATGAATGCCTTTTATGTCTTCAGTTACATTATTGTCCACAGTCCTATTTCACTGTGCCTCTGTCTTTCTCCAAGGTTCTGCCTTGCTGGGCTTTAATATTTCATTTTCAGTCCAATAAAAATATAATTTTGAAAAGGAAAAGTCATAACCTAGAGCAAAATAACACTGTACAATGCTAATTACTACATCGTAATCAATCATATCTGCACAAATTAAAAGAGCTGGGTAGATTATGGCTTTTCTTTCAAGAAAATTATATCATCTAAATTAATTTCGTACTGACAGTTCCAATTGAAACACCTGAAACACTGATACAACAACTCGCAAAATAGCCAGACATGAATTCCCGTCAAACAATATCCATTTCTATAAACAGATAATCAGCTAAATTAATATTAAATCAATAAACTTCACTGCTATGAATCTGCAATTACTGAAAAAAAACAAGATAAACAATGGGTCTGTCAATATTTTCTCAAGAGTATGTGATAACTAGTAATATAGCTCTGTTCACACCTACACATGAAGATTTAGCTAAAGAAGTCCTCCCGTGTACTTTATAACTGTGTATATACTTATGTTATGTAGTGTGAATGTGTCAATATACTCACCCTCCAACTTCTGCTCCGCTATCCAGCACTTTTCTTCTCCTCTTCTCAGAGACATCACCGCTCTTCAGACTATCCGGCTCACTATATGTGTCTTTTAGGGCTCGCTCACACAAGCGTATAACATGGCCAAGAGCTATGTGATATTTTATCACATAGCACCTGGACGAGTGTTATTCTATGGGGCAGCTCAGATCCGCGATAATTTTCTCATGCCAAATTGGCAAAAGAATAGCAACATGCTACGAGTGGATGCGGGAATTGGACCACGTGCACTCATACAAGTCTATGGGTGCCTGTGAAACATCAGATTGCACTAGGACGTTATCCAAGGCCAGTCCGATTACCACAGACGCCGGAAATGGAGGAGACGGAGAAATTACTTTCTCGGTCTCCTCCACACCAGTGCTGCGATTCTCTCATGCAAGAAAATCACAGCACAGTAGCATGACATTTGGCTCACGCTCGCAGCAGAGTTTAAGCCGAGTATCATTTGCATAAATGGCCATAATTCTCTCACTTGTGTGGCCCTGGCATTACAAGGTAAGCTTATGAAGCCTTGTTCCATAGACTTGCATTGTAAAAGCCACTTCTGGGTCATGCAGAGCGCAGTGTGATCCAGAGAGACTGAAGAGCGGTGACATCATCTAGAAGAAAAGCGGTAAGGCCCAGGATACCGGAGAAGATCGGGTTACGTGAATATATTAAAACACACACTATAGTATATGAACATATACACAGATTTGGTAAAACAAAACTAGTGAGAGTGCAACTTCAAGTTTTAAAGTGCTAGTGACATTTACAGTTCTAATAATGCTGTCAATAATATCGCAACACACTGGAAACTGTTAAAATCAGTAGGGTCCTTTACTATCCAAAAAGGGATCCATTATAGGAGTCACATGTGCTCAATCCAAAGCCATAATGCTAGTAAACAGAGCCTTACATTTTGGTTTATAGAAACAAATTTTTAAATTAACTCAGGGGTCTCCTGTCAATTACTTGCTTTACTGGTGACCATGATAACTACACATGAAAGAGTAAAGGCCCCGTTACACGCATCAATGTCCAACGTGGATGGGATCGCTGGGACATAGTTAGCTGATCGCTGGTGAGCTGCCACATAGACAGACCCACCAGCAATCAGGACCAGCGAGCACGCTGGTATCCAAGGTAAACAGCGGGTATCTAAGAGCCGCGTGGCTCTTAGATACCCGCTGTTTACCCTGGAAACCAGCTCCCAGCGTCGCTGATCATTGGTCTCTCGCTGGCGGGAGACCAATGATCAAAAAATGACCCAGGACGTTCGAGCGCGATCAGCGATACCTGGCAGGGGGGCTGGTCACTGATACATGTCACACACAGCGAGATAGCTGGCGAGATCACTGTAGCGTCACAAAATCAGCGATCTTGCTGGCGATCTCGCTGTGTGTGACGGAGCCTTAACTGTAAGCCACATGAATTAAAACTGTGGTTTGGACATAGCAAACAATTAAGTCACATCTCTTGCTTTAAAACCAGGTTGGGACATTAAAATCTCACATGACATTGGTTGTTATTTTCTCTAAGGCCACATTCAGACATTCAATATTCAATATGTGCAATACTTCATGCAGTGGCAAGGCTAGCATCCCTACTGGCCAGTGCACTGTTCGTACAGGTGACAGGGAGGGACTAGGCACGTGACGGCAGGGAAGTACCCGCACAGGGAGTTAGGGGAGCTCAGGGCAGGCACAGATTGGTGTTAGGAGGTGTCCCATCACTCACTCCCTACTGTTAGGGCCTTCCTCTCCCTTTATCACCCCATTATAGGCATATATTGTGCCATCTGCCAGACATACACATGTCCTTTTCTGACAATAACAACAGGAAAGGCAAAAGCTGCAGTCACACTAAGGCCCTAGGGCCTAAAACTTGGAAGAGCACAATGCTTCCTCTATGGCTACACTTACAGTTTTTGGTCAGAATTTCTCATTAGTATTTGTAAGCCAACACCAAGAGAGAAACATTCAGAGAACAAGTATAATAGAAACATGTGCACCAACTCTGCATTTTTCATCCAAAGACACCAATGCTAGAAATATTAGTTGGGAGCAATACCTTTAGGTTATGTCTTTGATTTGCTAGATGGGAGGATTTTTCTGAGGTAGCTCAGTGATGCTGAGATATACCAGACAAAGGGTATTTTAGCCAAAATGTTGCGGCACTTCAACAGCTGTATTTCACAATGTGGTGAGAACTTTGGATTTGAAAGAGAATAAAACGTGTTTTCAAGCATATCCAGCGCCTATCAGGGCGCCATTCTTCCACAAAAAATGTACATTGTTCATGAGTCTATGAGCAAAAGTGGTCAGCTCCACGGCACTGTTGACCCGATTCTTGCATCATCTGATGGTAATGCGGCCTGTATTGAATCTCTTGGAAGTACTCCTGAGATGTCATTTTGTCATGACAAGCACAGACTTCAGATACAGCAAAGTAGATTACAGCAGGGGATCCCATAAATTAATGAAATTATACGAAACAGATTAGGAACCAAACATACTAATATGGAAAATTATTTTCTTGAGTAAATATGATCTTTATTTGGTATCTAGAAATTATGATTTATTTATAATTTTTATGAATGTAAATGTTAATGTTTAACTTGGGCTACTATAAATAAGTAACATTATTTTAATATATTTCCTTTTTTTCTTATACCCATTTGCAAAACATTTTAACTTTAGCTTTATCAAAAACTGCCTCAAGACAAATCAATTCCCAGACTTGGAAATACTTCAAAATCTCTGTTTCATAAATAGCATTTTCTATTTCTGTTTTTCAGAGTTTTCCTTTCTTTGTTTTAAAACCTTTAATGCCTGTAGGAACCATGACATTCTCCACTAGACAATCAAAGGAGGAAGCTGACAAGTTACATTACTAGTGGTGCCATTTCTCAAATATGAGGTAATTGTATGGTCAGCGAAAAGTACGCAACAAGAATTAATCCAGTCAAAGAGGTATCTAAATATAATGCTTGACCTTATTCTTTAACCCATAAATATTTTATATGCTTTACAAAATCAAGCATTTATATTCATTATTTTATTGCTATTCCAATAGTCATAGGGCTGAGTCATCAAACCTTTTATGCCAGAAAACTGGAGTAAAATGCTTTGAAAAGTCAAAAACTTTCACTCCAGTTTGAAGCAGCTCCGTAAAAATAGGCAGATCCGGGGGAGAAGCCAGGCAAGAATGGGTGTAAAAACACCCGCCTGTCAAATTCTGCAAAAGTGTTGGTTTTTATTGTGCCAAAAATGTTACTTCAATTATTGACTTGAGCAGTATTTCTGGCAAGACGCAAGCCACTGAAAAGTTGTGCTAAATTCATTAAGTGGCGCACAGTGAATTGGGCTCATCGCCCTTCATTAAAGCTGGCATGCGCACAGTACTCCTTTGCGCATATTCATGAGTTTTAATGAGCGGTATCACATGACCGCTGAAGGCAGGAAGAGAGAGCGCGGAGAAGCTGGGGGCTCAAGAGACAGCGTCAGGACGGGTAAGTATAGCGATACTCACCTGTCCTGCGTCCATGGCTGCTTGCTGCTGTCTGTCATCGGTCAGTCAGTGACTTCAGACAGCAGAGGGCGTGGTGACGTGATTAGTGCGCGCCGCGCCCCCTGCAGTCTGAATGTCACTGACCGATGACGTGGCAGATAGCGGTGAGCAGCCATGGACGCAGGACAGGTGAGTATCTGACACCCAGTGACGGAGAGGTGAGTATGTAAATTTTTTTATTTTTACATGCAGCAGCAGCAGCGGCAGCACATGGGGAAATAATCTAAGGAGCTTCTTATTGGGTCAGCATATGGGTGAATAATCTAAGGAGCTTCTTATTGGGTCAGCATATGGGGGAATAATCTAAGGAGCTTCTTATGGGTTCAGCATATGGGGGAATAATCTATGGAGCATTTCCCACCCTAGGCTTATACTCGAGTCAATAAGTTTTCCCAGCTTTTTGTGGCAAAATTGGGGGGGTCGGCTTATATACGAGTATATACGGTAGGTAATTTTTACCAAAATGTACACTGCAAAAACAATTCCTAAAAAACAATATCAGAGTTGCATTTTTTACACAATTTCTCCTCACTTGGAACTTTTTTTTTTCCATTTTCCAGTACACTATGTGGTAAAATGAATGGGGTCATTCAAAAGTCGATCTCATCTTGCAAGAAAAACAAGTCCTCATATGTCAATGTGGACAGAAAAATAAAAGCGTTATGGCTCTGGGAAGAAAAAAAAACGCAAAAATGGAAATTGACTGTGGCGTAAAGGGGTTAAAAAACAATAAGAGCTCATGTTCTGAACATTAATTTCACAAAATCAATAATTACATACGGTAGGTTGAAAAAAAACACAAAAGTCCCAAGTTCAACCATTTTCAAGCAATTATACATTATGTATCACTAGATTATGGCACACAATACCAATTATTATTTAAAAAGAGCTTGATGCTGTTTTTAAGAGTAACTAAACTTGGGATATAATTTTTTATATTCAGCAGGTGCTTTGATTGCATGCAGATAGGTTGTGATCCGAGTCCTGAGACCCCACTGATCGCTCAATAGACCCCTGAACAGTGAATAGCTCAGCAGAATACTAGTCAGAATACTTTAACCATAAAGAACCCTTTCCTATTTAAATGTCGAAAAAGCCTTTCTTCCACACGTAATGAATGTTCGCTAATGGACTGCTGTCCTTCTAGCCTTCCTTACATTATACTGAAAGAAATGGAACTTCTATTCTCCTGAACGTACCAAATCTGAATTGTTCAACTTCATTCCACTACCCAGTTTGTTCTTCCTAATTAATAAATTAATTCATTCATGTAATATTTACAAAGTAAGGAATTGCAGTGAATCCAATGTCCCAGTAAAATTCTCTTTAATGCTGTTGTTAGAAACATAATAAATACATATTCATACAAGAAAGTTAGGGCAATAGTCTTCCAGAATATGCCTCTTATTAAGAAGAAATTCGTCAATTTTCCAATTGCTTAGTAGTAACTCTAATTGGCAGCAATGTCAGGATGCATCATTATGTAGATAACTTAATCTTTCCAGGTCAGTGAAATGTCAATAGATGTCAATGTCTTTTAGCCGATCAACTGTCAATACATTATGTCCTTTAAGTTAATCTTTTGCCATCTTTATGGGGCTGAGATAATGAGGCAGATAAAAATGGGCACATATCTTGATGTGATATGATAATTGCTACTGGAAAATGCAAGATCATTTCTATATCAATAATATAATACAAAAAGCATTAAAGGCCAAGTAATATTTAGAGGAAAGGTGATGGGCAAAATTAAAGAAAATGAGCTAAGTGTTTGATCATTGGTGACATTCTGCCAATTAACATCACATAAGTAATTGAGAAGATCGGAGGTAGTAGCACTCTGTAAGACCATTGTTCTTCCCAATATGCAGCACATTTACCATATTGCTGCTGAGTTTGGCTTTATCTGTTTTTCTGCATCTGTATCTGCTATATAAAGGCTTAAGACTGAGATCAAAGGAGCAAGGTTTCTCCTTGTGCAGAGTGACAAGTCCGACCTGGCATATCAGAGTGAGGAGACTTATAAACCTTGCATGCATGTCTGGGAAATTAAATATGCAAATTGCCTCTTCAAAGAGGAAGAGGATTTGAATTCTAGTGCCACCTATTGGAAGTAATGTTAGAGAAAGAACGAGATCGGGGGTTCCCCTCTCCTTCCGGTTCTGCAACTGCCAGGACTGTCACTAATGTTTCAGGGGGAAGACTTCCAGAGCGGGACCGACCCTTACATGTGACTGAGGTAGGCAGGGTGGAGTTAAAAAGTGCTACATGTGGGAAGAGGGTCAGAGTGCAGGCGGGAAACCAAAGCAGGCAGTCGGGTACAGTGACAGCCATGAAGGCAGAACATCCTGTGAACGCAGGCCGACTTTACGATTTACCTGCGTACAGGTTCGCTGCAACTAGTCTACAGTCTGCCTGTTCCCCGCTATCCTCCTTGCTGGGAGGTGACTCGCAGACGAGACCAGAGACTGTAACGTCCTCTCTCCGCTCTAAGCCGCAGGGGACTAGGCTAGAGCCCGTCAGTCAAGTTCCCAATAGACCGTGGGGTGATGTCTCACCCCGGCGATTACTTGTACTGGACTAGCACAGTGATTGGAGTAACTGGGTACGGGAGATTCCCACACCATTCAGAGACTCTTCTCCTGCTCCTTGGATTGGAACCCAGTTCTCTACAGATGCCACAAAGACATCAAGTTCCGCTGTTGCCAGTGCCACCGTTGGAGAACCGAGACGCTGCAATCAAGACTGATAAGTTTTCCCCTATTTCTACTGAACTATCGTTCGTCCCTGTCCTGCTCCTTTCAAACACCCTGCCCCAACATTTGTCCTATCATACCCTTCAGTACCTTGCCCTCTTAACTCTTGATCTGTCTCCTGTCTGTAATGACATCCCAAGTTCCTGCAGTTTCTACACCAGTTTCTATGGTAACAATCCTAAAAGTCAATATCGACCCTATAAAGAGCATTGCCATATGATTAAGGATAAAAACCAAACCAGAATCTCAATTTGTAGACAGTGTTTTGGCTCTTTGAAGAGACAATTTGCATACTTATTTTCCAAAGGAAGATGTATGGCATGTAGGTCTCCTCACTCTGACATGCCAGGCCTGAACTGTCACTCTCCCCAAGGAGAAACCTTACCCTTTAGATCCCAGTCTTAAGCCTCTCACCTAGCCAAATCAGATCTCACACTTTGCACTGTTGATGGGCAGTACCCCAAAACACCGTGTTTGCAAACGGAGATTGTGGTATGGCTTTTATCCTAACTCATGTGACAAGGCTTGTTCACTTTTAGAAATGCTACTTCCAATAGGTGGCACTAGAGTTCAAGTTCTCTTCCTCTCTGAAGAGGCAATTTGCATATTTGATGTATAAAGGTAATACTGTGTTAGTGGAGACCTGAAAGGAATGAGCAGGATGCAAGGACTTTCTCTATGATGACTGTTATATCTCCTTTTGTTTCAACGTCAGGCAGTAAGTGTAGTTCCCTCCTGTGCCTCCATAGGAGCAATACATCAATAAATGATACGCATTGAAATCAAAGGGTGGTCCGTGTGATTCATAGCCAGACTGGTTTCTATATATACTGTATATAAATGCTCATTTTAGGGTCTACTATTTGCTATTGCTAATTGATGGGATTCAGAGAGCTTGTATATAAAATGGGCATTCTCAACCAAAAAAGCCCTTTGGATTTGAAATATAAAAGAATACTATCAGGACATGATCCAAAAAATTTGCTTTGTTGACTTTACTTACAAAACTATCAAAGAGCGGTATGGGAATAAAAAAACAAACAAACCAATCCTTTCTCTTCAAAGGCAAATATATTTGTTTGTTATGAGGCCAAGATATTTACTCTGGATTTCAGGAGTTTACGGTTTTAGGATGCAGCTTGCTTAGAGTTTTACTGACCATTTATGTTTGTGATTGTTAGCCTAGCATTCGCATCTTTACTTGTCAGCTGCCTTCCACAGTCTGCTTTATAAGTCATAGCTATATAATTTTTATTGATTTGCTAGAATTATTTATGCCCTCACCAAGTCAAAAAAGATTTTGCTATCCCTTTATAAGGTTTTTTTTATTATTAATCAAATGTCTTTGTCATATGAAATATTTCAAATGTTTACTATGTAAAGAAACAAAAAATTGCAATATGTTTGCACCATCTGTGCTAATGAGTTTATGCTTTTCCACCCATAGAGATGCTGAAGATGAGAAAAATAAATAAAATATGTTTATAAATAAATTAATTCATTAATATTAATTATTAAACATATTTGGGTGAAAATACATGTAAATTATCTTGATAATAAATGTTGAAAATGATGGTCCCCACTATCCCTGATATTCACCATCACCGCCTAAAGTAATAATATTTATAATAGAATGGTAGAGTTGGAAGGGACCTCCTGGGCCATCTGGTCCAACCCCCTGCACAAAGCAGGATTCACTAAATCATCCCACAGATGTCTGTCCAGCCTCTGTTTGAAGACTTCCATGGAAGAACTCACCACCTCTCGTGGCAGCCCGTTCCACTCATTGATCACTCTAACTGTCAAAAATCAGTCTAATCTGTGTCTCTATCCATTCAGTTTCACCCCAATGCTTCCAGCCTTTCCTTGTGCAAATGAGAATAAAGATGATCCTTCTACAATGTGACAGCCCTTGAGATATTTGTAGACAGCTATTAAGTCTCCTCTCAGTCTTCTTTTTGCAAGCTAAACATTCCCAAATCCTGTAATCGTTCTTCACAGGACATGGTTTGCAGACCGGTCACCATTCTGGTCGCTCTTCTCTGAACTTGCTCCAGTTTGTTGATTTTTTTTTTTTAAAATGTGGCGCCCAAAACTGGATACAGTATTCCAGATGAGGTCTGACCAGAGAGGAGTAGAGGGCAGTAATGACTCCACATGATCAAAACTGAATACATCTGTTAATACATCCATATAATACATCCCAGAATTGCATTTGCCTTTTTTTCTGCTGCACCATGCTGTTAACTCATGTTCAGTCTATGATCTATTAGTATACCGTCTTTTTCACAAGTGCTGTTGCTTAGCCCTATTCCTCCCATTGTGTATATGCTTTTTCATTTTTATTGCCCAGATGTAGTACTTTGCATTTTCCCTGTTAAAAACCATTCTGTTAGTTGCTGCCCACTGCTCCAGTTTATTTAAAACTTTTTGAATCCTTTCTCGCTCTTCTCTAGTATTAGCTATCCCTCGTAGCTTTGTGTCATCAGCAAATTTAATCAGTTTACTCCCAATTCCATCATTTAAATCATTGATAAAAATGTTGAACAATACAGGGCCCAGGACAGAGCCCTGTGGTACCCCACTTGAGACATTCTTCCAACTGGATGTGCAGCCATTTGCGACCACTCTTTGGGTCCGATCACTAAGGCTAATTTCACATTAGCGTTTTTTTGCGCAGCTCATCGTGCGCAATAGAAACGCATGCGTTTTTGCATGCGTTTGCGTTTTTATGCACATTTGTTCTCTAGGGGTTAAAACCAGTGTCTACACATGTTTACGCCAAAAACGCATGCGCACGAAAGCGCAGACGAAAGCATGTCCATGCGCACGCCTGCGTTCCCATAGACTGTAATGCGTTATTTTGACGCATTCTGTGCGCAAGCGTGCGCATGCGTTTTTTTAACGCCTTTCAGCTGACCCAAAAATGCAACAGGTTGCGTTTGTCCATTCCATACTTAGTCATTTTTTCAATAAGGATGGTATGAGATACTTTGTCAAATGCTTTGCTGAAGTCAATATATACTATATCTACAGCATTTCCCTGATCCACCCAGTCAGTGATTGTCATAGAAGGAAATTAAGTTAGTCTGACATGACTTATTAGTTACAAACCCATGCTGACTTTGATTAATCACTTCATTCTTATCCAGGTACTTACATACATGTTGTTTAATAATTTGCTCAAAGATCTTTCTTGGTATAAAAGCCAGACTCACCAGCCTATAGTTCCCTGTACAAGTAATTTAGTAGCTACATCCCTCCATTCATTAGTGATGGGCAACTGAATACTTTGAAAACCCCACACAAATAAACTTCATAATTCTGCATATAAAATTTCCCTATTCAGAGATTGGAGCAACAAATCATTGGGTACCAAAACAAGAACACCAAAAAATAAAATTTTTCAACGCCATGAGAGGGAGGATCTATTTTGTTAACTTTGCTTGGGGGTCCAAAAAAGTCGATGAACTCTTAGGCTAGAGCTATATAATGATTTTGCCCAGAAAACATTGTACGACCATATTCACTTACTTTATAATATCATCTACAGTTGCATAGTTGGCCATTTGATCTGTGTCGTAGCTAAAGTCATTGTGTAGCCATGGCCTAAAGCTTTTCTGGTAGGCTCATCTTAAAACTTTTTGCCAGATTTCAGGTAAATTTCATGATCTGAGTAGAAAAATATTCAGGATTGAGAGTCCTCAGTAGTTGATACCTTTTAATGGCTAACTGAAAAGATGGTAATACATTGCAAGCTTTCGAGACTACTCAGGTCTCTTCATCAGGCTAGACTAATACAAAATCTGAAGTCACATATTTATGCACAATACAGCCTAGAAAAAATGCAATAGATAAGACAAGTGACGTGAAGCAGAACTATAGGGAGAAACATAAATATAAACATTGGACCAGTTCATAGATAAGGAGTCTGGATGTTTTATGGTCCTCTGATTGGGGTCTAGTTCTGTGTTGCCCTGCAAGGTTTTAAAAGGAAATTCCTTAATTGATGTAAAAAGACATAAATCCATGCGACACATTCATTCCAGCACTGAGAGTGTCAAAGTTCGTCATAAATTTGTACTCCCAAACTCGTCTCTCTATCTGAGATGTGAAGTTACCTTTCAATACCAGTAATTTCATATCCATGCTGCTGTGATCAGGGATACAGAAATGTTTTGCCACAGGTAGATCCATTCTTTTTTCTCTTATTGTGTGACGATGAGCATTCATCCTTGATGAATGCTCATCGTCACACAATAAGAGAAAAAAGAATGGATCTACCTGTGGCAAAACATTTCTGTATCCCTGATCACAGCAGCATGGATATGAAATTACTGGTATTGAAAGGTAACTTCACATCTCAGATAGAGAGACGAGTTTGGGAGTACAAATTTATGACGAACTTTGACACTCTCAGTGCTGGAATGAATGTGTCGCATGGATTTATGTCTTTTTACATCAATTAAGGAATTTCCTTTTAAAACCTTGCAGGGCAACACAGAACTAGACCCCAATCAGAGGACCATAAAACATCCAGACTCCTTATCTATGAACTGGTCCAATGTTTATATTTATGTTTCTCCCTATAGTTCTGCTTCACGTCACTTGTCTTATCTATTGCATTTTTTCTAGGCTGTATTGTGCATAAATATGTGACTTCAGATTTTGTATTAGTCTAGCCTGATGAAGAGACCTGAGTAGTCTCGAAAGCTTGCAATGTATTACCATCTTTTCAGTTAGCCATTAAAAGGTATCAACTACTGAGGACTCTCAATCCTGAATATTTTTCTATCTACTGGCTAACACGGTACAAAGATATACATCTTCCATGATCTGAGTAAACACTCTTCCATGTGGATTTCTCAGCAAACCGCATATGTGGTCTGATAATAAGTTGGGCAGTAGAAGCTTTAAAACATTTGGTTAATAATTATTCACGCTTACTTATACAGCACAATTAATTCCACAGTGCTTTACGGAAATCATCATTACTGTCATCATTGGGGCTCACAATCTAAGTATGTCTGTGGAATGTGGGAGAAAACCGGAGAACCTACAGGAAACCGATGCAAAAATGAGGAGAATTTTATTGCAATTATAATGGCCATTCTGGGCATTTTTGTGCTGTCGTCAGGTGCCAATTTCTAGCCTTCACCACTCTCATAGAAAGAAAACAACATTATAGTTTTAAAAATTGGGTGAATTAGAATAAAAGAGGAGTTAGGTTTTATGGTACATTAAGTATCTGCATTAAAATTTTCCAGCTTTATAATCTGACTTTTTCTAAAGTTCCTGGATTTCACATTGAGCTGAGGCGTCTGCCATACTAGAAAATATTACAACTACTGCTAAATGTCTCTTATAAAGGAACGAGCAGTGTTTGGCAGATAAAACTTGAAGTGAAAATTATAGTTCCTGTGGAATGGGACTCATCACAATCGAGGATTTCATTTGTCAGAAAAAGAGTCCCAGGTTTTATAATGGAAATGTAATTGTAGTGCCATTTTAAACAGTTGTCATTTGGCAGTAACGCTAATGATGCATAGGTCACGGAAAAAGGATTTTTTTTTGTCATACATGCCAGTTATAATAAAGCCGAAGGTCATTCCAGAAAATTAAACACTACAGGAGGAATTGATCAAACTTTTTGCACAGTGTGCAGCCTACAGAAGTCATTCATGGTGATTTTACACTTAAAAATACTTAATTATTTCAGAAAAGAGTTGCTCAGACAGATAAAAAAAAAGCTAGTGCACTGATCTACATTGAGAAAGCTTCGGAATGAAATAGAAATTACATCTCTGATGATGGCAGGTCTGAATGGCTGTGGCAGCAGTATAATGCTGTGCTATCAACTTATCTCACTATGACTTCAATAACTCGTTACCATAAATTATTTACTACATAAAATAGCACAGGTACACCGTAAAAAAATGAAAAAAAAAAGCTACTTCCTGTAAAGCAGGGTTATATTCCCAGCGGGTACTGCCTTCCCATGAATATTTCCCATGACAGTCAGGAGTAGAGGACGTAGCTGGCTTTCTCAGCTCTATTGAGTGTGGTGGCAGGGGGGGGGGGACAAAACTTTTGGAGTAAAAAATTAAATGCTAACAAGGTTCGATATATTATACACACAATGGAGGGCACACAAATAAATGCATATGTGAATGTTACACACGTTAAGCTCAACCCAAAGGTATGTTTACACGTCAATTACTTAAAATACGGTACATTTTGACGGCAAAGTCTGTGTCAAAGCTGATGACAATCAGCATCCCATGTATGTAAATAGGGTTCTGCTTATCTATTTCGAAACTTCCAACTACTGTGGATTGGCTATGGTTCTGCTGTTAAGCTCAACTTGATGATCAATATCTAAAGTTACATATAGTCCCTGCTAACCACTAGAGAAGCAAGCTCTAGCACTATTTTTGGTTCCTCGAATGTTCAAAACGCAGATGAAATGTCCAATACCTAGCAATGCAAAATTTCCATCAGTGTTCTGCAAAGATAAACAATGTTATAATATGTTGGGACTTGCAGCTAATAGACAAGTGTAATTACTTCTTTGAGGGAGGCATTTACATCATGCAAAGTCAATGGATTATGCATTTTATGAGTAGCCTGCTGCGTTAGACCCTAAACAATATGGACACCATGAAGAAGAATTTTTATTTAAAATGTAATGAATGCATTTTTTGGTAAAATTATTTTTGCAAAAGGGTTTTATTATTACGGTTTAGCTTTGACAGCCTCTATGTTTTAGGGTAGATAGTATGCTGCAGAATAAGTCACCAGCTGATCTGTCAATGAGATCATTCTGATGGCAAGGAGTGAAAGTGTGATCTGAGACTATATTTGAAGATGATTCATGACCACACATTCTCAGCTTAGAAAATAGTTCAGGAGGAAATAAGATACGGCTTTCAAACTCTATCATAAAGAGCATACAAATAATGTACCGGTTACTTAATTTGTAGCCAGCCAGTTGTGATACTGTAGATGAGCTGATGTAGAATATAAATGGTTAAAAAGAAAATTGTGGCAAGCCAAATGCTTAAAAACTGTGGAAGGTCAAGCTATAGATGCTAAACGGTTAGAAAAAATAGTGGAACTCTATTTGAAAAATGATTTTTTAGACAAAAATACATGCATTTAAGAGGAAAAAAAATGGCCTGTGATGATGTCCATGTTCTTTATTGTAGCCATATACCTTAGATAGCTGTAGGTTGCACTTGAAATCTAGCATGTCTGATCCTTCATTCTCTCAAACATCTGGAATCAACAGAGTGTTTAGTGATCTCTTTACATATTAAACTGCTAATTCCACCAAAATCGGTAGGTTTGGTTGGCTAACATCTTTTGTGTATAATTAAGCACCTTTAAGTGATAAAATATGGAATTAAAGAAAAACAACCCTATCACCTTATGTTTTGTCCAGGTCAGTCTCTACAGTTTCTCTTTTTTTTTACAAAGTATATTTTAAAATATAATTTGTTTTATTTGTTTTTGACATAAAATAATGTTTGTTTTTTTTTACAATCCTTAAATACATACATCCAAAAACTTCAGCGACTGACATAATCAAGCTTTCTAATTACCTTCGAAGCTGCTGGAATGCATGATGTTAATGATGAAAACGTTTTTCATTCGACAACCATGACACAAATCAATAACCTATTAAGAATGTTTTTTAAGAAAACTCACCCCAAATGAAATTCTTATTTGCCTAATTGTTCCATGAAGAACATAAAATTGAACAAGTTGATGAAATCGGCGACAAATCGAGGAGGAATACAGCTGGAATAATAAACTCATTAAGATAGCACTGGAGTATGTATAATAATTAGGATGTGAGATTACTAAATCAATTGAAAACACATTTGGTATGTCTACAAAATATAATATATGGTATAAGGCAATAGATACTTCTGCACATACAAATCTAACTTCGTATCAATAAAAGTTCGCCAATTGAAAATCTGAGCAAAGTCTTATTTTTTTTAACATCAGTGTGTAAGTTCAAGTTTCTAACCTATAATTAAAAAAATAAGTAATGTGTGCTGTTTATTAACTTCATTCACTTGCAGGCTACACAAAGGTTTAGATGGATTGTCCAGGTTTTTTCATGAAAGTGTGCAGTGACCCTGTGTGACTGCAGACTTGTGATTCATCACAAGTGCAATTTGCATACTTCCAGACACATTCTGGCTAGAGAATTGTGTTCAATACTAGGGAATTGAGATAGGCCGCGCACAACTAGTAATAATGTGGCTAGGAGCATAAATTTCGCATACTTGTGATTACATGACTGCTCAATTTTGCCATGGGTGCTGAATCTTCACAGTGCGTGCTAAGAGGAATCCCAGGTCTGCAGTCACATAGAGTTAATCATAGTTAACTGTATGTGCATCTCTCGGGAAAATGTACTAGCATAGGCTAAGTTTTGTAAGAGTATACTAAGTGTCCTACGTGTGCAAGAACTAACATGGGAAATGGCAGAATTGTAAACGCTGTATGAGAAAGTAGGTTTGTGGACACAGTGACTGAACATGTTTGTGAATTAGGAAAAAGGAAAGGTTGTTAGTATAAACCGCCCTGATCTATGAAGGCAAAAACTTGACTTTACATAAGGACCTAAGTGCAATAGTTACAAAGTTAGCTCTGTATTGGCTAGCTTTTTATTTTATTTTTGTTTTAAGCACAACTTTTGTCATCAACCCTAATGTAATAGGTAACCATTAACCATGCGAAAAAAACGCATATAAAAATTATGAACTGAAAAAAATGTAATATATCTTGAGGGCAATTTTCCATTTGGGTATTTGGTCAGATGTCCCTCATTCTGGCAATCAGCAGGGGTCTCAGCAATCAGACTCAGTAGTTATCAGTATCACCTTTCCGATTTGTCTTTCATACATTTTTGCAGCTCTAGATTTGTCTATATCTTCAGAAATTTTCATAAAAAAGTCTTGTACAACTAAATCTGTCTTCCACAATCAATTTATGGAATATTTAGATGTTGCATTGAAGGTCTAATGTTTGATCCTTGCTAAGTCAAGAACATAGTCATGTGAACGTAAAGTACAATGAGTAATTACAACAAAAAAAAATCATAAACTAATTGTATGTAACAGTGCAACAAATGACTTCATGATCCTCAGACCCGATATACCCCAGGCCCATACCTTCTTTCTTTTAGAAAACTAATGGAAACACAAGTTTTCTGTTCATGTATTTACAAGAAATAAGTAAATGGAAAACACAGAAAGAGACATCTATCCTTTTTATCTGGCATCTTTTTCTTCCTCCTAGTAGCAGAACGAATGTCTGCATGACGGAGTCTTCAGGGCAAGAAGTTATTGATTCTTGAAGTTGAGGAATGATTGCTGGGCTGATATTTTTCTCCTTCCTGTTTGGCTTTCTTCCATGCTACGGTAATACACATGCTGAAAGACTGTCTGAATAGTTAAGTGAAAAGTCCCACACAGGCGCTGGATTTGTGGCTAGCCGGTGACAAAAGAATAGTCTCAAGGTCATCTGTAAAGTTATGCAGACTCTTGCTGTGATTTATTATTTTGGACAGGTGTGTACAGGGTTACATTGATTCAATATGCTGTGATGATTATACTAAATCAGCTTTTATTCAATGTGAATATGTATAAGGCACATAGTAAGTAAATGGCGTAATGCTGAAAACAAAGTCAAATGTAAGGATTCACATACACTCCAGGGTCCCAGCACACATCACAGCTTTTAGAATCACAGAATAGAATCATAGAATCGTAGAGATGGAAGGGACCTCCTGGGCCATCTGGTCCAACCCCCTGCTCAAAGCAAGATTCGCTAAATCATCCCAGACAGATGTCTGTCCAGTCTCTGTTTGAAGACTTCTATTGAAGGAGAACTCACCACCTCTCGTGGCAGCCTGTTCCACTCATTGTTCACTCTAACTGTCAAAAAGCTTTTTCTAATATCCAATCTGTGTCTCCTCCCATTCAGTTTCATCCCATTGCTTCTAGTCTTTTCTTGTGCAAATGAGAATAAAGATGATCCTTCTACAATGTGACAGCCCTTGAGATATTTGTAGACAGCTATTAAGTCTCCTCTCAGTCTTCACTTCTGCAAGCTAAACATTCCCAAATCCTGCAACCTTTCCTCATAAGACAGGGTTTGCAGATGGGTCACCATTCTGTTCGCTCTTTTCTGAACTTGCTCCAGTTTGTTGATGTCTTTTTTAAAATGTGGTGCCCAAAACTGGACACAGTATTCCAGATGAGGTCTGACCAAAGAGGAGTAGAGGGCAATAATGACTTCACATGATCTAGACTCTATGCTTCTATTAATACATCCTAGAATTGCATTTGCCTTTTTTTCTGCTGCATCACACTGTTGACTCATATTCAGTCTGTGATCTATTAGTATACCCAAGACCTTTTTCACATGTGCTGTTGCTTAGCCCTATTCCTCCCATTCTGTATATGCTTTTTTCATTTTTATTGCCCAGATGTAGTACTTTGCATTTTTCCCTGTCAAAAAACATTCTGTTAGTTGCTGCCCACTGCTCCAGTTTATTTATATCTTTTTGAATCCTCTCTCTCTTCTCTAGTATTAGCTATCCCTCCTAGCTTTGTGTCATCAGCAAATTTAATCAGTTTACCCTCAATTCCTTCATCTGTATCGTTGATAAAAATGTTGAAAAATACAGGGCCCAGGACAGAGCCCTGTGGTACCCCACTTGAGACATTCTTCCAACTGGATGTGCAGCCATTTGCGACCACTCTTTGTGTCTGATCACTAAGCCAGTTATGAATCCACCTAACAGTTTCCTTGTCCATTCCATACTTAGCCATTTTTTCAATAAGGATTGTGTGAGATACTTTGTCAAATGCTTTGCTGAAGTCAAGATATACTATATCTACAGCATTTCCCTGATCCACCCAATCAGTGATTCTGTCATAGAAGGAAATTAAGTTAGTCTGACATGACTTATTAACTACAAACCCATGCCGACTCTGATTAATCACTTCATTCTTGTCCAGGTACTTACATACATGTTGCTTAATAATTTGTTCAAACATCTTTCCTGGTATAGAAGTCAAACTCACCGGCCTATAGTTCCCTGGGTCCACCTTCTTCCCCTTTTTGAAGATAGGAATAACATTTGCTCTTCTCCAGTCTTCTGGGACTTCTCCTGTTCTCCAAGAATTTTCAAAGATTATGGAGAGGGGTTCAAAAATTTCTTCTGCTATCTCCTTCAGAACTCTGGGGTGTAATTCATCTGGACCTGGAGACTTGAATTCATTTAGGTTAGCTAAGTGTTTCCTCACTAACTAACTTTTTGTTTATAGATATCCTGGATTCTTCTATTCCCTTAATAGGACAGTGAAGAACCATTGATGTTATATTTCCTTTCTGAGTGAAAACAGATGCAAAATAGGAATTTAAAAGTTCGGCCTTCTCAAAATCCTGTCTTACCATTTCATCATTTTCACCATGTAAAAATCCTATAGCATCTTTGACTTTTCTTTTACTTTTGACATATCCCCAAAATCCTTTATTATTGCTTTTGACATCTCTTGCAAGCCTCAATTCATTGTCAGCTTTAGATAATCTGATTCGTGCCCTGCAGGTTCTGCAGACAGCATTATATTCTTCTTTAGATATGCCTCCCTCTTTCCATTTTATAAACATTTCTTTCTTCCTTTTTAGCATGTGCTTAAGTTCTGTGTTGATCCATCCTGGTTTCCTTAAATGCTTCCTATTCTTCCCTCTTTTCGGAATTGTTAACAATTGTGCTTTGAGAATTTCATTTTTCAAGATTTCCCATCCTTCATGGACATTTTTGTCCTTAAGGATATCCAGCCATTGGATCCCTCCAATTCTCTTTCTGAATCCCTTAAAATCTGCCTTTCAGAAATCTAACCTTGACGTCTGAGTCTTCACAGGTCTTCCTCCTCTAGTTATCCAAAATTCTACAATAGCACGGTCGCTTCCTCCTAGGGTCTCAGCCACTTTTACCTCCTCAACCATTTCCTCCCTGTTTATAAGGATTAGATCCAAGGTAGCAGTTCCCCTTGTTTTCTCCCCTACCTTTTGGAAGATAAAGTATTCAGCAAAAGAGGATAAGAATTTCCTAGACCTGTTAGTTTTGCCTGAGAGAGATTCCCAACAAATGTCAGGATAGTTGAAATCTCCCATGACAACTATGTCATTTTTTTGGAGTACTTGGCCATTTGATGCAAAGATTTCATTCATATCTTCAGCTTGAACAGGTGGCCTGTAGTAAATGCCTACAATGGTGTCCTTTCCATTGTTCTGTCCTTGTATTCTTACCCAAACAGTTTCCACAGAACTCCCAGTCTCTGAAGCTTCAATCTCTGTGCAGATATACGCGTTTCTAACATACAATGCGACACCTCCTCCTTGTTTATCAAGTCTGTTTCTAGCAAATAAGTTGTATCCTTCTAGCCTTGTATTCCAATCATGTGTATCGTCCCACCAAGTTTCAGTGATTCCAATGACATCATATTTCTTTTCCTGCGTTAGTAGTTCCAATTCTCCTTGTTTGTTGCCCATGCTTTGTGCATTAGCATAGAAACATTTTAGTTTGTGATTGGTTTCTCTTTCTCCAATATTTTTATTATTTAGATTCTTTTGTCTTTGTTCTTCCTTTCCACTTCTAATAGCAGAATTCTCAATAGCATTTGTCAGGTGTATGGCTTTTTCTGGCCTTTTGCTTCCCTTCCCACATTGTTCTAGTTTAAAGCTCTCCTGATGAGTGTAGCAAAGCGACTTACAAATACATGTTTTCCAGTCTTCATAAGGTGCACCCCATCTCTAGCAAGTAGTCCATTGTATAGGTAATTCACTCCGTGATCCAGAAATCCAAATCCTTGCTGACGGCACCATTGACATAGCCAGTTGTTCACCTGCAGAATCTTATTCCACCTCCTTGTTCCATGGCCATCCACTGGGAGGATGGAAGAGAAGACCACCTGCGCTCCCAGTTCTTTCACTTTCTTACCTAGGTTTTCAAAGTCATTGCAGATGGTTTCCAGGTCGTTTCTTGCTGTGTCATTTGTCCCCACATGTATTAGCAGGAATGGGTAGTCATCTGTAGGTCTGAAGAGTCCTGATATCCTGTCAGACACATCTTTAATTTTTGCACCTGGAAGACAGGACATTTCTCTTGAGGTTATATCTGGTCTGCAGATAGTGGCCTCTGTTCCTCTCAACAGGGAATCCCCCATGACCACCACTCTCTGTTTCTTCTTCAGAACATTTTTCTTTCTCCATCCAGGAGGATTCTGAAGGCGTACAAGGTTGGTGTTTGTGGGCAAAGTCTTATCCTGATGTATTTCTTCATCGTTCTCCTGCGTGAGAGCCTGGTACTGGTTCCTTAGCAGTATGGGCGCTGACCGTTTCCCAATCCTCCTGCTTCTCTGGGTCACATGTTTCCATTCCTCCGTTTCTTCAGGTGCACTTCGAATTTCTTCTCTTTCTGTAACATGAAGAGATAATTCTGCTCTGTCTAAGAACCCTTCACCTTCCTTAATGATCTTCAATGTAGCTATCCTCTCTTCGAGGTTTTGCAACTTTTCCTCCAACAGAGACACAAGCTTGCATTTGTGGCATGTGAAGATTGGCCAATACCTTGCATAATTTGTAGCAAACTTACTGCAATTTTGCTGCAATTCTCTGTTTTACACGCAAGTTTTGCTTCAAATATTGTTGCAGAATTCTTGAAGACATCACCCAATGCATTGCAAGGTTGAAGTCTGCCATGAATTCTGCAAAAAGAACTGATACTACACCAGTTAATGTAAGGAAAATGTCTGCATCTTGTGCAGGAGATTTAGTAACTCCCATTTACATTGCTGTTACTGTATTCCACTTTGGATTTGCTTCTGGAAAATCCACCCAGTACATCCATAATAAATAATTGTCTTGAGCCAAGACCTTTATAGTTTTACTATAAAAATTAAATGTCATTTTCTTACAATTAATACAAGATACAGGTTAGTTAAATACACAGGCATCCGCACAGATGTGGAGGCAAATGGAAAGATTTTCTGTTATGGAGCTCTATTTATTGCAAATAAGAAACTGGTGGTATAGATACACAGCTATATTACAACTTGTTGGCCTGTGGAAACATATATGGGCCAAATAAGAGAGCGCAATAGGTGCAGAATTGCACATGTTTGCCCTCCACATCTGTCAGATGGGGCTATGCTGAGCTTGTTCTTGGAATCACTGGGGTTTCCAGCCATTGGATAGCAATGTGTAAGATAGCTCTGTGTAAGATAAGGAGTCATGACTCCCCATCTGGATGGAAAACAACTCCCTAAGGCTAGCTTCACACTAGCGTTTTGGGCCGCAGCGCATGGCCGCCGCTAAGCCCCGCCCCCTGCACGCCCCCCAGTCATCTCCGCCTAGTATCGCACACGGCTGCATGCGATCTGCACACCCTATCTTTAGCATAGGGTGCGCAGACCGTGCCCTGACCGTGCGCTAGTAAAATTTTGCGTGCGTCCTTTTGATGGTGCGCCGGTGTGCGCCAAACGCACCATTTTGCATTTTGGTGCACTCGGAGCACCGTAGAAAGGCGCAGCGCACGCAAAATTCTACTAGCGCACGGTCAGCGCACCCTCTAGCTAACTAGAGAATCTGTTTTCTGATCTGCTTAGTTTATAAGTGTGTTGGGTGCAGGTGGTTAGAACAAGCACATATGGTAGCATAGCCCCCCTCCAATGAAATGAGTAGTATATATAATTAAGATGCATGTTGATCACTGCAAACATTTTTTGGTTGCCTTATATTTTCGCATACTTTTCATTATGTTAATCACTTTCCTAATATATCCAATCCAACATGTTAAAATCTTAATCAAAAGCTAATATAAAAAGAGATCAGACTATCTGAGAGGGTTCCGGATGAGATGAATGGGTTAAAGTAGAGGGAAGATCTCCTAGCCATAAGACTGGTGATTTGAATCTGGAGTTGTTCTAGTCCCCATAGTTTCAGAATGGCAGCATGTAATTATCACTGTCATTAACCAGGTGCAATGACTCTTCCATTAAATTGACTCCTGTTGTTAATTGAAAGACGTACATCTGAGGATGGCAATGTTTTACACCTCCCATTCTTAATTTGTTTGTCATTAGTTCTTCAGCATGTACTAACCCCATTAACTAGTGATTAGGAAGTCGTTTGGATCCAGCAGCCCCCCAATTAGGGATGTCAGAGAACAACGTCACAGAACATAGGAATGACACTTCTCTTTTGCAGTTGCTCAGTTCTTTATGAATTATACATAAACCACCAAAGGAAAAGCTATTCAGGGTAAACAATACAATTCTAATGTGCAAAATCTGAAGAAAAAAAATACAAATCCCCCCCAAAAAATTAAGTTATCGTTTTACATTTCTAATATCTGTCAAATCTCAAGTGTCGGCAGAACATAGCTTAGATTTATTTTCTAATTTTCACCCCTCCAACAAGACATAATTACAGCACAATTACCATGAAAAAGTAATACAGTTAAATTAGCTAGAGAATTATGGAAGCAATATCATCCGCGCTGGTGACCTCTGACACTGCACACCTTCGCAACGTATCATGAGAACTTTCATTTTTCTTCTTTATTTGATGGTTAATTTAATTTGACTAGAGTTTTTCAATAAGCAGAAATGAGTTTTTCTAACTGCCGTCTAATTATGGAACATTTAAACAACTAAACTCTCTATAAAGATTAGCTAAATGTAGCAACCTGTCCAACAAACCAAATTTGTTGGTAAGAGATCTAAATTCAATTGTTGCAGCTCTAAATTAGATTAGCGCATAGAAACCTGAAGAAATGAAAAGTGTGATGAAAAAAGAATAAAACATGAGACCATATTTGTCTTAAAGGCCACTTACACCAGTAGGTATTTCATTGGTAAAAGAAGCTCATCAACGATAGAGCATTTCAATAGGCACTATTTCACTTTCACACTTTCTTTCATGCCCACATTAAAGATGCAATCAATGCTCATTTGATGACCATGCATGGTACCATGACTAAGACGGCAAGAGGTTGAAACGCGTTGGTTATGGGGACCCCATCCTTCCTTTCCTTTGTCCATTTGTATTTTTGATACATACATTTCAATATGCCTTGAATAAAAGAATCGATTTTATTGGATTACACGCTGGAGATATTTTTCCTCTTCCATTTCTCATTATGAATCACACCTCTGATCAAGGCGGCCCTGTGCGTGTTCAATCAGAGAAACCTGCAGAAGACTGGTGAGCTGACTATTTTCCTTTTCCCCTTTACCTATGCTATTGATCCTGGATATTAAATGCTTCGAAATCTTCCATCTTTTCTATATTGTTACTGATTGTGCAGTGAGAAATTCCTTTAACAAAATGTCCAATCTTTCTTATACATTTCTGTACTTCAGAAATAACAGCCATTGGACCTCTCCTATCCTCTCTATCTGAGTCCATTAAAATCTGCCTTTCTGAAGTCCAACCTTAAAGACTGAGTTCTGGCAGGTCTTCCTCCTCTTGTAATCCAAAATTCGAGGATAACATGATCGCTGTCTCCTAAATTTCCAGTCACCTTTGCTTCCTCAACCATTTCCTGCTGTTGGTAAAATTAGGTCCAATATGGCAAATTCTCTTGTTCTTTCTTCTACCTTTTGAAAGACAAAGTTGTCAGTGAGAGAAGATAAGAATTTTCTGGACCCATTACTTTTGTTAGAGAGAGATTCCCAACAAATATCTGGATAGTTAAAATATCCCATGATCACGTTGTACTTTTTTGAGAACAGAGATCTCCGACGTAAAAAGAGCTCATCCATATCTTCAGTCTGTTCAGGTGGCCTACAGCAAACACCTACAATAGTGTCCTTTTTGTTCTTCTCTCCTTGTATTCTTACCTAAACAGTTTCTACAGAGCTACCATTCTCTGAAGATTGGATCACTGTTTTGATATACACTTTCCTAACATACAATGCAGCTCCTCCTCCCATCCTGTTAAGCCTGTTATAAATAAGTTGTAGCCTTCAAGGTTTGTATTCCAATCATGTGTATCATCCCACCAAGTTTCAATGATGCCTATGAAATCATATCTCTCTTCCTGTGTTAGCAGCTCCAATTCTCCATGTTTGTTTCCCATGCTCTGTGAATTTGCATAGACACACTTTAGCTTGTAATCGGGTTCTCTTGCCCCTATATTTTCATTCAATATTTGTAGTCTTTGTTCTTTATTTCCACTTCTAATAGCAGGGTTCTCAAAAGAATTAATTAGCCGCATATTTTTTTCATTTAAGACTGGTTGAAAAGCATTGAGAATTATAGGGGTTGTCCAACAACCAAAAAACATTTTAATCAATAGATCTTAGAATAAAAATAAGTTCGAAAACTGGATGTAGATAAAAATGTTCCTGTGGTGAGATAATCCTATAAATGTGCCCCAACTATTTACTGTGTAATTGATATGTCTCACAATGCAGGAAAGCTACTGGTCACGGAAGGAATAAAAAGACTATACAGACTGGACAGCATGGAATCACAGCATATTGTTTCGGTGAGGTAAAAAATTTGCCTTCCTGCCAATGTGTTCTACTTACCAGAACAATCTCCTGCATTTGCCTAGCCTCAGAGATACTGAGCTCAACAAGTGATCTTGTGATTCTTATCACGTTGTTGTGCGATTAGTCTAAAGGTCCCGTTACATTTAGCGATGCACCAGCGATCCCGACCACGATACGACCCGGTCAGGATCGCTGGTGCATCGCTAAATGGTCGCTAGTGAGCTGCCAAACAGACAGATCCCACCAGCGATGCAGCAGCGGTCGGCGGTCAATACTTACCTGTCACACGCAGCGAGGGTGACGTCTTCCGCCCGCGTCCATGGAGTCGCTCGTCGGCGCCAGCAGGAAGCTGACGACGAGAAATGGACCATCCTGTTCTCGCGCGATCAGCGATATCCAGCGGGGAGCCGGTTGGAGGTATGTGTCACATGTAGCTACCGATATTGCTGTTGCGTCACAAAATCGGTGACGCTTTAACGATATTGCTAGCGATCTTGCTATGTGTGAAGGGGGCTTAAGGGTCCGTTTGCTTGGACTGTGTACACAGGCAGACAGCAGTAAACTAAACGAGCTAAGCATTTTGTTCTAGATCATTCAGTTTGCTAGGCTGCCAGTGTTTTTGGTAGCACAATTCCTATTTACATCACAGAGAGCGATGATCTTTTTATCTATGCAAAGGTAGGTTCATCCGATGAACTAGAGTTTTGCTCACTCGCCGGGTTATCAGCAGCCTGTTTACACTGCACAATTATTGTGACACGAGTCTCATTGAGAATGTTACTGCATGCAATCATTCAGTATAAATTCAGCTTAACCCACAGCACTGTCTCCTGACACTGCAGGAATACAATGATGTCAGTAATATAAGTCAATGCCAATAAACAGGCCCTCACTGCCCCTGGATAGTATACTGTAATGGAAGCATTGGATTTGCTTCCACAAGCTCCCTGTATGTAATACTGGGGGGACAAAGTTATTTAAAAGTAAATGAAAGCTTAGTTACTCTTTAGGTTGTGAAGTGCAATCATTACATGTTCACCTTGTGGGGGTTACATTTGCGATTCATTTATTGCTTGTGCTGCTACACTGGAGTACAATTTGCAGGCTGAACTGATATAAACTCTGCTATGATGACTGGCAATATTATTAATGACAGCACCCGTGTCACATCCAGAGTCATTAGTTGTTAAAATGTAAGATAAAATATGACCTTTGGTTTTATATATTCTTCACCATTCTTCAGGTTGTATTATATTTTATAATTACACATAACCATGCTGTTTATTTAAGAGACATGGACACATAAAGTGTTTCTTTAAGGGTTAATCTATGGACTGGACAGATCATAAAATGAATTGCTCAGAAGCTGGCTGAGCTATGCCAACTGCACCTTTTTTCTGCTTACAGTATATACAAGGAGACAGTAAAACACTATGCAAGTCACATAATTTAAGATCACATTATTTTAACCAGAGACAGAAATTTTTCCTGTAAGCCAACTTTGCATTTATGTATGTGCCCCCCACCCTCCTTCTTCCCGTAAGACTTGTAACAATTGAGAAGTTTGAAATTATACTACACAATAGGCATAATATGCTCCATTTATCCCACCGGCTCTCTGCTATCTCTTCCACCATAAATCTTCTGATGAAATATATCAGGATATCACAGGGCTTTCCGGTCACAATGTACTAACACTGATGACATTGGAAGGAATAGTTCCTTTAACCATAGTGATTAAATATTCTTTTTTTTTTTCTACTCACCAGCACATTTTGTCCTGGTTCTCAATGCAGGTCCAGGTGATCCAGTTCCACCATCTCCTGGTCTTGTTAACAAGACACTTATCTCGTATTCGGTGTCAGGGTCAAGATGTCCAATCTTATAGCTGGATGAATCCACAGACTGGATGTCAGACCAGGTCCCGCTAGTAGTGCGATACTCTATATCCCTTTCAATGATGGGGCCATCTCCATTTATTGAGTTTGCATTGAGCTGTATCCACAGATATGTTGCTCCAACAGATGATAATTGTGGTGGTGCAATGGGCACAGGCGGTTCTGAAAAAAACCCCAGAATATATAAGTATGCATCATTTATGTACAGTTTACAGCATGTCATTTATAAATAGATTTAAAGGGATTGAGATGGATAATAATAATAATAATAATAATTTTTATTTATATAGCGCCAACAAATTCCGCAGCACTTTACAATTAAGCGGGGACATGTACAGACAATAAATTCAATACAAGTTAAGACAATTCAAACAGTGACATTAGGAGTGAGGTCCCTGCTCGCAAGCTTACAATCTACAAGGATGGATCAATTAAAAACATCCAATGATGGGCATCATTTTCAGGAGTTTATGCCTACAGGAGACGGACAATCAGATGTAGAAGACGGCAGAAACTCCTAAAAAAAAAACTGCTGGCAGAGCTCACGTTCGCTCTGCCGTCACCATTACAGTCTATTGGCCCCGTCGGCGCATGCATCCGCACCCCATTTTGCGGGGAATTTGAGATGTATGCACCGACGGGGACACAGAATGCAATGTGAAAGAACAGCCTCGACTCTAAGGCCGTTATCTGGCGGTGCCAACACAGATTGGGACTAATGCAGCAGGGTGTCACCTATAGTGTAGTTGCTAATCACTTATAACTCAGGTCAGTTTTAAGCCATTAGGTGGTCATTATGGGGTTAACATCCAACACTCATCATAAGTCTTCTAAAAAAGTGATGGAGGCCTAGAAAAAGGGGCAGGACCACTCACAGGCTACCAAATCTATGATGTGGTTTGCTAGAAACTGGCCTAAAGTATAGCTCAAATCTTCACCATCTGACTATCTACCACAGTCAGAGATGCACTAATTTTATTGGAGGGTTAATTCTCCCCAAAGTATACTAGAAAGTTGCAAATATTTTCTTTACACTTTTATTAATCTTCATTTATATAAAACAATGAAATCCCATTAAGGGTAGGCTGTACAGTTATGATGCACGGAGGTGACATCTTCCAAATAAATTGAGGTTTGGGGGCACTTCATGTTTAAGGTAAGTGCCATTTTCTTGCAGTTATTTGGAGACACATGAAAAGAAACTAACACTAAAATATAATTTTCCAATTTCCTACAGAAAATCCCCAATATGATCTCTTTTTAGCCACTGGCTGTTGTGTTAGTAATGATTGAGTGAACGCTATGTGCAGGAACCGTGTGCTGTAAACACTTCCGCACCGAATCCAAATCATTTAACATCAATTTAAGCGATTAAGCTACTTCTTGAACCAGGACGCAATACAATGCTTCATGGAGGATCCTAAGGCAAGTGTGTAACCATGCTTAAAGATCAGTTAATTACTTTCTTGTTTCCTTCTATATATTATGAACTGTTGAACTAAAGCAAAAAGCAAAAGCAAGGTTGAAAGTCTTAAACCATACAGCATTTAGGTGACAGCGCTACAAGTATCACAGATCTGCTGCGTCCAATTATCTGTGGAGACCCCAGGGCTATATGCAGCCACTTGTGCACAGTGAGTAAAAGAGAAGCATTAAGGCAGGGCTATCCTGAAGGCTGGGCAATGTCTGGGACAGCTGATTCTTAGATGAAATATATGGGATTGGTTACACCTGCTGCAAATAGAAAAATACAGCATACACATCTTTGCCTCATAAATGCAACATGCCAACAGGTGAATGTTCTTCCTATGATATGTACAGTTTATTCAGAGCCAAATAAGCTGGATAGAGAATTGTATCATGGGGGCAGCATAAAACCAATGAGGGATTCCATTTTAATATTACATTCTTTAATAGCATAAACAAACGGCAGCCTGGCAGTATTATTTCAATAACTATCTTTACAGATGAGTGAATGTTTTGAAATTCAAATTTGCCAACTTTGTCAAATCTTCCCCCAAAACATTGATTTGTGGCAAATAAATTTGAGTGGCTTTCAATACTGGAAAACATGTAATTGTTTGTAAAAAAACAGAGAACCTCACTGACCATAAGAGCTTACACTCTACAGGAGAGAGAGGACCCTACTGACCATAAGAGCTTACACACAACAGGAGAGAGAGGACCCTGCTGACCATAAGAGCTTACACACTACAGGAGAGAGGACCCCACTGACCATAAGAGCTTACACACTACAGGAAAGAGACAGGACCCCACTGACCATAAGAGCTTACACATTACAGGAGAGAGAGAACCCCACTGGCCAAAAGAGCTTACACTCTACAGGAGAGAGAGGATCCCACTGACCATAAAACCTTACATACTACAGGTGAGACAGGACCCCACTGCCCAAAAGAGCTTACACACTACAGGAGAGGACCCTACTGACCATAAGAGCTTACACACTACAGGAGAGAGGACCCCACTGCCCAAAAGAGCTTACACACTACAGGAGAGAGAGGATCCCACTGACCATAAGAGCTTACACACTACAGGAGAAAGAGGACCCCACTGACCATAAGAGCTTACACACTACAGGAAAGAGAGGATCCCACTGACCATTAGAGCTTACACACTACAGGAAAGAGAGGATCCCACTGACTATAAGAGTTTACACTCTATAAGAGAGAGAGAGAGGACCCCACTGTCCATAAGAGCTTACAATCTATAGGAGAGAGACTTAGGCTATGCTCACATGTTGCGTTTTTGTTCCTTTTTTTAATGCAAATTTTAAGCTGCCTTTTACAGTACCAGCAAAAGCTATGAGATTTCAGAAATCTCATGCACACACATTGCTTTTCTTTCTTGACTGAATTGGAAAACTGCTTCATTTTTAGTGATAAGTGTAAAGTAAAAATTTGCCTACCAAGGTGTGAAACTTAACAATACCTGATCAACTCAAGGGTTCTAAAAGCAGTGTCCTACAAACGCAATGCTCTGCGAAGGTCTTAGGCCTGTTTCACACTTCAGTCTTTTTGCATCAGTCACAATCCAGCATTTTTTTTAAAAAAAGGATCCGTCGCAGATTGTGACAAAACTGATGCGATGGATCCGTTTTCTCGCTGGATCCAACTGCCCAATGTTAGGCGTCAGATTTCTGTCGCTGCACAGCGAGAATCCCAAGACTTCCGGCGGTCTCCCATTCCTCTCCAGCCACAGAGGAGCTTGCTCAGCAAACTCATCGGTCCCAGCGCTCTGCCCAGACCAGCTCCATGGGTTTGCTTGCTGCTGCCACCTCTGGCACAGCTATGGCAGTGCATGCTGCTCAGCAGCGAGATTCTCCAGGAACTAAGTCCTCATGTCGGGCCACTGAGCATGCCCGTCGTGTGATCTCCCATTGGAGATCGAAGGTCATGTGCTCAGGTCCTGCTCGTGTTCGGATTGGCCTATCCGAGAAGCCAGGAAGGTCAGCGCCCAGGTAAGCGCCCAGGCTTAGGCGTAGGTAGGACAGCTGAGTCAGATATTAGTCACTGTCAGTGACTCGGCACACCTCAGAGCAAGTGCTCCACACTCCTTAGCCAGCGTCTATAGCGGCGTTCATGGCAGCGACGCCGCGCGCTCAGTGGCTTAGAAGGACTCTAACCCCGTGCCTTGGGGTGGAGTTCTGTGGCTGTTTGCTGTGCGCTCTGTGGCCGGGCTCTGTGAGCAAAACAGGCTCCGACATTCACTTTCAAGCGGCTGTGCGGTTCTGTGAAGTAACAGAATCCGCTCCTGTTCACACTGGGTGACGTAACACACGTGTGACTTTTCACGCCGCTCTTCCCTTCCGCCATTACCTAGCAGCAGTGTACCACCTCTGCACGGTGGACCCCGGGCTGCGAACACACACTCTACTATTTTATAATGTGGTGCGTTCCACCAGCCCTAACACCCTATCTGTTATTAATATTTGGAGCATGCTCAGTTTAAAAAAATGGAATCCGTTGCTGGATTCCGTCATGTGACGGACAGCGACAGACCTGTCGCCCATAGGCGTCTATTATAGCAAATGACGGATGGCGACGGATCCGTCACTGTCCGACTTTTCGACGGAGACAAAAAATGTTCCTATGGACATTTTTTCCGGCTGATGGACACCGACTATTCGACGGATCCGTCGCATCACGGACGAAAAGGATGGCCATCCGTCACAATCCGTCGGTACAAGTCTATGGGAAAAAAGACGGATCCAGGGGGCAAATCCGTCGGATTCGTTTTTTTTCTCCTAACAACGGATTTTGACTGACGCCAAAAGACTAAAGTGTGAAACAGGCCTTAGGTAAACCATTCCAGACCAATTCTCCTCCCTCGACTGTTACATTTGTAATTGTGTATTTTTTCATAAACTCATATGAACTTTTTTGTTCAGAATAGTCACAATTTTTCAGACATAATTTTTTTTTTCACTAAATAATTTGATCAAATTGCCCTTTTTTCCCAAAATGGTTTTATGGCTTCACATATGTCTTGCATTGGTGACCTAACACCTTGCATTGTTCATGCTTCTATGATGGAAGCAAAGCTGAACTTTGGGATCCTGAAAAATGCAGAAAAAAAGAAAATTCTTTACTGCCAAGAGAGCAGGTTTTGCCTGCAGAAAAAGAAAAACGCAGCAAAACCACAATGTGTCAACATAGCCTAAGGGTACCGTTACACCTAGCGACTCACCAGCGATCCCGACCAGCGATATGACGCGGTCAGGATCACTGGTGAATCACTGGGTGGTCGCTAGTGAGCTGCCACTCAGGCAGATCTCACCAGCGACATCGCTGGGGACGGGGATCGCTACTTACCTGTCAGATGCGGCGATCCTGCGTCCTCCCGCCAGGCTCCACGCGTCGCTTGTCGTCACAGCAGGAAGCCCAGCAGGAAGTGGACGACGAGGAATGGTCCTGCAGCTTCTCGCGCGATCAGCGATAATCAGCGGGGGAGCCGGTCGGAGGTAAGTATCACATGCAGCGATATCGTTAGCAATATCGCTGTAACGTCACAAAATCGGTGACTTTACAGCGATATTGCTAGCGATATCGCAGTGTGTAACGGGGGCTTTACTCAGTGATTCTGGAGATGAAATTCTGGTGATGAAAAACAATTCTGTCGGACAAACTGTGATCCACTGAGAACCACTGATCTGTGATGCCGAGATACTGACCAACACTGTACAGGATATGCTAATCCGTTAGATGTCATCGGTGCAAGGCTTTGTGGGGAGGCCAGAGTGGCAATGCAAAAATGACGTAAGCCTGCTCTTTGATGGTTTAGCAATGGTGCAGGGCAACTTATTTGGGGGCGAACTGCAAATTGAAGCTTAAAATGTTTCAATTAACGCGAAGCGAAGAATTTTGAGAAATTTTACTCAAACTCAATCCTCCACTAGAGTTGAGCGAAACAGGTCGGTCAGATTCATAAGTTGCCGACTTATGGCAAAGTCGGGTTTCGCTGACCGAAACCCGACCACAGTGTGAAGTCGGTCATGCGGTCGGCAAAACGAGCGCCAAAGTCGGATTTCCCAGCATGCTTGCACGTGACTTTTTTCAACCACTGAGCAAGGACGTACACTGTGGGCAACGAGATGACATGTGCAGGGTCCGGGGAGAGAGAGTTTTCGCGCACTTTAAAAAAGCAGTCCGGCATGTAGGTGTGTTTACTGTCCTCCACTCCCTGCCGACTTTGCTTCCCCATTGACTTACATTGGGTTTCGTGTTTCTGTCGGACCTTCGACTTTTCCCAATAGTCGGCCAATTTCGTTCGACTCTACTTTTGAGAAAGTCGGGTTTCATGAAACCCGACTCGACCCTAAAAAAGGCAAAGTCGCTCATCTCTATCCTCCACTAATTGATCTGTTCATCTCCAATTACCACGCAAGATTGCAAAGAATGTTATTTTCTTCAGCCAAAAGGCATCATCAGCAGGGTGCTTGCGTAGGAGGTTTTGGAATTATAAAATCCCTGTACTACCAAGTTGATTTAGGTTCAATCCTGCTGGAAAATAAATCTGTGAAGAAAATTGTTGATGATGCAGAAACATCTGTGTTAATTGCAACATAAGTCTAAGTTTACACCTGCGCCACAAATTCCATTTTTTCTTCATCATGCAGTAAGTAGAAGCACAAAAACTAAGCTGACACAATGCTGTAGGAGAATAATGACGCCTGATGGGCCCCATTAACAAGGTCTGTTGTGCTTTTCATGCTTTTCGTGATGTTTCTTGTATTTACAGGAAACACCAGCCTTCTTATCAAATATAGCATGACAGAATCTGCTGGAGATGTGAACAGCGCTAAAATGGTAGTCTACTAAAACGGCCATAAAAAGACCTACATTTTTAAATCTAGAAGTTCCAAAGGGACTGTAACTGTGAACAGGTAGAAGAACCACCCAAGTAGCAGCTGTGTAAATGTGTTGACATTAGAATACCATTTAGGGAGCATTTTATAACTGCGACACATGGTCAGATTTTTGACAGATTTCATTTATGTAAATGCATACTTTCTGTATCCCTGAATTAACCCTTTAGTGGCAGAGCCAATTTGGGACTTATCCCCTTAACAACCAGAGGTATTTTTGGTTTTGCATTTTCATTTTTTGCTCCCCTTCTTCCTAAAGCCATAACTTTTTTATTTTTTGGTCAAAATTTACATGTCAGTGCTTGTTTTTTTGTGAGACGAGTTGTACTTTTGAAAGACACCATTGGTTTTACCATGTCGTGTACTAGAAAACAGGAAAAAAAATCCAAGTGTGTTGAAATTTTAAAAAAAGTGCAATCCCACAGTTATTTTTTGGTGTTTTTTACCATGTTCACTAAATGCTAAAACTAACCTGACACTATGATTCTCCAGGCCATTACGAGTTCATAGACATCAAACATGTCTAGGTTCTTTTTATATACATGGTGAAAAAAAATTTCAAAATTTGTTTAACCCCCTTTGAGACAAAGCCCTTTTTCGTTTTTGCGCTTCTGTTTTTCGCTCCCCTTCTTCCCAGAGCAATAACTTTTTTTTTCCATCAGTATGGCCATGTGACGGCTTGTTTTTTTGTGGGATAATTTGTACTTTTGAACGACATCATTGGTTTTACCATATCGTGTACTCAAAAACGGGAAACAAATTCTAGGTTCTTTTTTATTTAAGTGATGAAAAAAATCCAAGGTTTGCTTAAAAAAAAAAGCGCGTAATTTTCCAAGACCGTAGTGTCTCCATTTTTCGTGATCTCGGGTTCGGTGATTCACAACCATAGAGGTCTGCAGGAAACCTCTGGTTGTCATGCCAATGTAAGAACATAATCCAGCTCCACGATAAAGTGAAAAACGATTTATTCACTTACAATGATTACAGGATAGAGGATAAAATATCAGCATAGGTGATATTTTATCCTCTATCCTGTAATCATTGTGAGAGAATAAAGAATTCGTCTTTCACTTTATCGTGGAGCTGGATTATCTTCTTACATTGGAAATTTCATACGCCATGACACGGCGTCTCCGTGCTCCGATTCTCAAGATGTCTTTACTGGTGAGCTGGACTTTGTTCTATATGTCATGCCAACCCATCGGTGACCTGCAATTATGTGACGGGGTTCACCGATAGGCAGATTTCCGGTGCCATTGCCGGAAACGCACATTAAATGCTGCTGTCAGAGTTTGACAGCGGAATTTAACAGGTTAATAGCCGTGGGTGGATTGCAACTCCACCCGCGGCTGTTCCGGGCACATGTCAGCTGTTCAAAACAGCTGACATGTACTGGGAAAGATGTGGGCTCACTGCCGGAGCCCACATCACAGGGGAGACAAAACATGAACTGTACTAGAATGGTGAATGTCATGAAGGGGTTAAAAAAATTGCTCCATTTTTCGATACTCGTAGCGTCTCCTTTTTTCGTGATCTCGGGTTGGTTGAAGGCTTATTTTTTGCGGGCTGAGTTGGCATTTTTAATGATACCATTTTGGTGCAGATAAAATCTTTTGACCGCCCGTTATTGCATTTTAATGCAATGTTGTGGCAACCAAATAAACATAAAACTGGCGTGTTTTTTTTTTCTCGTTACACTATTTAGGGATCAGGTTAATTTTTTTATATTGATAGATTGGGCAATTCTGAATATTTATATTTTTTTATTTTTATAAATATTTTTCAAAACATTTTTTTTTACTTTTGGCATGCTTCAATAGTCTCTATGGGAGACTAGAAGCTGCCATAACCCGATCGGCTCTGCTACATACAGGCAATGATCAGATTGCCTGTATGTAGCAGAATTGCTGACTTGCAATGAGTGCCGACCACCAGGCAGCGCTCATAGCAATCCGGCATTTACAACCATAGAGGTTTGAAGGAGATCTCTGGTTGTCATGCAGACTCACCGGTGAACCACGATCACGTGATGGGAGTCACGAATGGGCAGAATTCCGGCACAATTGCCGGAAGTGCATGTTAAATGATGCCGCTGTTAGCTGGTTCAGGGGGTTCAAAACAGCTAACATGTGCCAGGAAAGATGTAGGCTCAACGCCAGAGCCCACATCAAACAGAGGGAGTCTGACATCGGCGTACTATTACGCCTGATATCGGAAAGGGGTTAATGACCAGGCCAATTTTTACAATTCTATCTACTGTCACGTTATGAAGTTATAGCTCTGATACACTTCAACATATCCCACTGATTCTGAGATTGTTTTTTGTGACATATTGTACTTCATGTTAATTGTAAAATTTATTCGCTAAAACTTGCGTTTATTATGAAAAAAAATGGAAATTTTGCAAAAATTTTCAAAAAATTTAGCAATTTTCAAACTTTTTTTTGCACCCTTAAATCAGAGAGTGATGTCACCCAAAATAGTTAATAAACAACATTTCCCACATGTCTACTTTACATCAGCACAATTTTGGAAACATTGTTTTGCTAGGACGTTAAAAGAGATAAAAGTTGACCAGCGATTTCTCATTTTTCCAACAAACTTTACAATGGACCTGATTTATCAAGCAGTTTTTGCTAGAATTCTGGAATAAAACTGTTTACTGCGCTGTAAAATTTTGTAATTGAAAGATGTGCAAAAAAATTGTGACTTTTAGCAATTTTACACCAGTCTCAAAGTTCCGACAAGTTATTGAAAAGTGGGTGTATCTCTTGTCAGAAGTGGTCACACATATCCAACAAAATTCATGATAATTTGTGGCACAATAGTGATGTAAGTTATGACAGTAATGTACCTGCCTGTCTTGGATTACTGACAGTGGGGCACAACAGTTGAAAAATGTGCTAAATTATTGAAAGAAGGAAACAAAACGCCTCTGAATTTGAGGCATCTTCCTCCAGCACTGGCATACAATACACCAGTCTTAATGATATTACTAATTAAAATAAAAAAGCTGATGTGAGTCATATACTTACTGCTTCCACAATTTTAATTAATAGCTGTGCGCTCTTATTCATAAGCAATAAAAACAATCTAAAATGAGAGAAAAAGAATAAAGCACGCTACATAATGACTAATTATCAATGTGACTTTTAATATAATTTAATATGTAACAAAATATAATACAACTAGATGGTGGCCCGATTCTATCGCATCGGGTATTCTAGCGTCTCTGTTAAAATAAAAAATAGTGATGTACTCACCTTCCGACGGCCCCCAGACTCTCTCTCTCCTCTCACCATGCTCCCGGCATCTTCCGGTTCCAGTAATGCTTTGCATGAAACACCGCTGATGACGTTGTGCTCTCGCGAGAGTGACGTCATCTTCAGCCCTTCTCGCTATGCATTACTGGTGCCGGAAGATGCCGGGCGCATGGTGAGAGGAGAGAAAGAATCCGGGGGCCATCTGGAAGGTGAGTATATAACTATTTTTTACTTTAACAGAGACTCTAAGATACCCGATGCGATAGAATCGGGCCACCATCTAGTGTATCATACTCCTGTTACACCCGGAGCTGCTGTCACTGTTCTGCTATTACCTAATGTATTGTACTCCAGTTACAGCCAGAGCTGCAGTCACTGTTCTGCTGTTACCTAATATATTGTACTCCAGTTACACACAGAGCTGCTGTCACTGTTCTGCTGTTATCTAATGTATTGTACTCCAGTTACTCCCAGAGCTGTAGTCACTATTCTGCTGTTACCTAATGTATTGTAGTCCAGTTACACCCAGAGCTGCAGTCACCATTCTGCTCTTACCTAATGTATTATACTCCTGTTACAGCCAGAGCTGCAATCACTGTTCAGATCTTACCAAAATGTATTGTACTCAAGTTACACCCAGAGCTGTAGTCACTGTTCGGCTGTTACCTAATGTATTGTACTCCAGTTACACCCAGATCTGCAGTCACTGTTCTGCTGTTGCCTAATGTATTGTACTCCAGTTACACCCAGATCTGCAGTCACTGTTCTGCTGTTACCTAATGTACTCCTGTTACACCCAGAGCTGCAGTCTGTTCTGCTGTTACCTAATGTATTGTACTCCAGTTACACCAAGAGCTGCAGTCACTGTTCTGCTGTTACCTAATGTACTCCTGTTACACCCAGAGCTGCAGTCACTGTTCTGCTGTTACCTAATGTAGTGTACTCCAGTTACACCCAGAGCTGCTGTCACTGTTCTACTTTTCCCTAATGTATTGTAGTCCAGTTACACCCAGAGCTGCAGTCACTATTAAGATCTTACCTAATGTATTGTAGTCCAGTTACACCCAGAGCTGCAGTCACTTTTCTGCTCTTACCTAATGTATTGTACGCAAGTTACACCCAGAGCTGCAGTCATTGTTCTACTGCTACCTAATGTATTGTACTCCAGTTACACCCAGAGCTGCAGTCACATTATATATTTTTTTCTTTTTTTTTAAATCGTGGCAATCTATCATTTATTAGAAAAATTATACCCTCATTGTCCTCTACAATATCTCCTCTCTCTTAACACCACTCTTAGAAAACCAGATTAGTTCATTAACTGAGAGTCGGGCAACATTCTGCTAAATATCATCATAGCTAAATCTTAAAGACATGAATGTCAGAATCCATAGTGAATCCACATTAAACACTATAGTACAAATTAATAAAAGCATCAATCAGGATCTTATTATCTGCATGCTAGCAGTTTATGAAAATGTTATCATATATAACATAAATGGAAACATTAACGTTAGGAAGAATATATTGGATTGTCGGTTATAAAGCCCACCGGCAGCAGCGCTCCTGCCCTCCACACTTCTCTTAGACCGTCCGTCCTTTAATATTTTTAGAGGACAATTTAACTGACATTTCACTAATACTTCTGGGGAACTGCAGATATTAGACAGAACACAGTCCTAGCCGAAGCTTTATCTTTTAATGTCATAATATTTTTCATGTTTGTGATAAGTAAAACATTTTATCGCTAAATAGAGCTTAGCCAGTTCTCCAACAAATACAAAGAATACATTTAGTCGCTTTCTTTCGAGAATACAAAGAATACTGCAGATCTTACTATTTCAAAGAACATATAAGAAGCCAATGTTTCAATAAATGCCTCGGCTCCTTATAGGAGGAAAAAAAAAAGTCGTTTTCTGATATTATCTTGAATCCTCCTGCAGACTCGAAATGAAAATGACTAAGCTGCAGAATGAATGTGGGGTTTTTCTTCTTAGAAGCAACAAAGTTAAGTTCTGGCAGAAGAAGCTGAGCTGTGAATAGAAGTGGGTCAGCGGTGCTACAGATGGCTTCCCCTACATGCCCTCTGTTAAATGCTGAAAACCAACTTCTAAAAGCCGACAGACACCTAGCTTTTCCTTGCCTGAACTCAATAAGTAGGGTGAGCCCTGCAATAATCAGATGTCTGCTCAGAAAGCGCCATTAGAGTGCTCTTTGTCTGGGTGATAATGCCCCGGTGACCATGCCAATATTAGAAAAGTTTAGCCAGTGAACCATATGTAGAAGACTAATATGCTTCTCCAAACGCATTAAATCAATTCTGCCCTGCTGCCTGCCTTTTGTTCCTATGTATTTTAATAACAGCTAGGGTAAAGAGTCGGTGTGGGTATTAGAACAATCCAGCCTTGGGCATCATTATCTGAGATTTCCATCTTCACAAGGAAGCGATAACAGAACGTGAGGAGAGCCGAACATAAATAACTTTTCGCTTTTTTTTCTTTTTAGAGAGATTAGCCAAATCTTGACTTTCAACATCTGATAATTTTGACAGTTCATAGCTCATTGTTCAGCAGTCACTAAAAACTGACAGATATTTAATAGGGGACAAAATAATCTTAAAGTATAAAAATACAAGGAAAGGAAACGATTTACTGTAGATTCATCATACAGAGGAAGGGAAACCTCTCAGTTTAAGTCACTGGACTTTCAACATGTGAAACGAGAGGGCCAGAATGAGGTGGATAAGATCTGGGATTGTTTTAAATGCAGGTACCCTACACAATAATTGGACAAATCAAAGTGATCATTTCATTTTTGGACACCCAAATATTTTAAAATAAAGGCATTCCCTACTTTCCTGCACATGATCTTCCAACATTTACATGATAATAGATACCTATTGCCTGAATGACCTGTTATGTCAATGACTAACAAATCTCAAGCAAGAGCAAACAAGCACAATGCTTACATGCACTTTTCGATAGAGCTTGTATGCGTTGCTCCATAGCTGGCCAATAAATCTGGAGTGCACTGTTGGCTCCTGATACGGCTAGTTTCAATGTCTCTGGGCTCTTTTGATACCATACAGGTAAAGATGTCAACAATACCGCTGTCCGGAATGATCAATCAAGCAGGAACGCAACACCTAGCAAGTAGGAGACTGAGAGGCTGGGAAGCAGTGAATTCCTGATCAAGAAAATTAACAACTTTCTACACAGCTGAATTTCAGTATACTGGGTTACTGATACAAAACAGAAGATACGCCCACGTATAAGGGAACTGTTGCATTTTTGCATCCAGATTTTGCAAAGAAAATCTAAAGCAAAACACAGTAGCAAAGAAATGGATAAGAATTGAGAAAATTTCATTTCAGCTATGGATTTATTGCAGAATTGCCTTATTTAGTACAATAAAAAAAGTTAACGTTTTCAGAAAAAAAAATGTAGCAGATTTTGCAGCAGATTACCTGAAGATACAGAGTAAAATACAAAGGTGCCGATAATTGTAATATAAAAAAAACGCCAGACCCCCTTTGCAGTCTCTGTATATTGGCCTCAATCAATTACAGGTCACGTAAACACTGGCATGCAAGATTTGGTGGGCTTCTGAAACACAAATTTGCCTCCAGATTTTTGGGGATTTTTTAATAAAAATTTCTGCAGCAAGTCTGTTACCTGTGGACGTACTCAAAGAATGGGAACTGTACTACATGTAAAAGTTATCACTTCAGATTAAAGGGGTTAGCCAAGACTATTTAATTTTTTATTACAGGTCTAAGAACTAACAGGTAGGTAGTTGCTAACTACCTCCCTGTTGTGCCTGGCCAGAGAAATAACAGACAGCTTCCGCAAGCATTTCATTGGCTTGCGCTCATGTTGCGTCGAGAGGGCAGCAGCTTCTCTTACGCTAGGTAGTTGTCTTTGTTAGCCACTAACTGCCTGTTAGTTTTTAGGCCCAAGAAAAATAAAACAGTACTGGACTACCCCTTTAAATGGGATGCTGTATTACGGATGGGGCTATAATGCAACTTGACTATGACATATTACGTGGCCAAAGCTTGCTGTGTGTTGCTACTACATTGTAGTACAGCACAAGTGAATTGCGACATCGAAAATACTGCAACATGAAAGGCAAATTCAATCAGGTATGATTTTTTTCGACTTGCTTGGCACACTTGCAGTACCTGAGGAGTCAGACTGCACCCGATTCACTTGTACTGCTCTACGATGTAGCAGCGACACATAACTTTGGTCATACAACCTGTAGGTGACCAAAGTTGCCTCATAGCCCCAGTCTAAGGCCATGTTCACATTGTTCAGTATTTGGTCATTTTTTTACCTCAGTATTTATAAGTCAAAACTAGGAGTGAAACAGTCATAGGAAAAGCATAAGAGAAACATGTCACCACTTCTGCATTCTGTCACCCACTCCTGGTTTTGGCTTACACTGAGGTAAAAAAAAAACCTCACCAAATACTGAAAGTGTGAACGTGGCCTTAAAGGGGTTGTCCGGGCTTTTCACATAATCTCAGTACATATCTGGGCTGCAGAATGGTGACAATAAGTAATTTACCTTCTGTCACCAGTTTGCAGGGTTTTCTAGATATCACTCTCTTGCTTCTGAGCAGAACGTCCAAGGGGGGGTGTTCTGGCATTGAAATGAGAACTGGTCATTTCCTCCTACTCTACTAAAAACCTGCCCTCTATAGCAACAACCCCACCGTCCATAGCAACAGGCCCTCCCCATCCACATGAACAAGCCCTCCTCACACAGTAACAAATCCTCCCCCTCTAGCAGCCTCAGTGCAGAGAGCAGAACCACCTAGCTGCTCCTCCACCAGACACACACCGAACAGTGATCTATAGAAAGTGAAACTGTAGTGAGGAGGGAAAATCGTCCTGTATTCTGGGCCAGTAGAGTAGGAGGAAACGACCATTTCTCATTTCAATGCCAGAAGACACCCCCCCCTTTGGACGTTCTGATCAGAAGCAAGAGAATGATATCTAGAAAACCCTGCAAACTGGTGACAGAAGGTAAATTACTTATTGCCACCATTCTGCAGCCCAGATATGTACTGAGATTATGTGAAAAGCCTGGACAACCCCTTTAATCTGACTCTCGATAGGATCAACAGAGTCCATGTGAAGTAAGCTGACAACTCTTATTCATGACCAAGTACAGTTACACAGCAGCATTCCACCACAATTATACACCACTATATATTGTATTTACTTTTTGCAGTACCTGCCGGCAATGAATGAAGTGTTTATTGCATCCTTGCACAGAGTATACTGAGCATCGCCTGCAAGACACGTCTGTAATAGGGGCTGATGTATCTTACATTCCTTTGGCAGGTGCAATATTTGTCCAATACATTTATATGGACATGTTAAGAGCTGCGGACCACAGTGCAGAGCACCCTGAGGATGTTACCTGCTCAGTGACTGAATCTCCGGATGAGCTTTTCCAAATTAACCGCAAATCCTGAACTTCCACAATGTGGTCTAGATTTATTTCTCATTTTGGATTGGTTTATACGCAAAGTAAGCAATAAAATTTCCTAATAACCTTTCCACGATCCTCAAGACAAAAAAACACATTTTTTTCCTACTAGCACCGATACTGTAAGGTTTATTAGAAAGTAATAGCATTGTAAATATTTTTAATGAAGTCTTAATTCTTTTTTTTTTTATTAGTTTTTAGTTTAGTGAATAAAAGCAAGGAAATAAACAGCTCTGGATAATTAATTTGTTTTTCACCTGCAGTTTCTCTTTCAATAAGATCAGATATTCCTTTTTTATTTAGCCCACTAGACATCGGCTGACTATAGGGCAACTAGATTTGTAGAACTATAGGAATCCAAAAGACAACCTATCATTATGACAGTTCTCCTCAGATAAGAGTTTAACCCCTTCACTACCAAGGGTGGTTTGCACGTTAACTCCCGGGCCAATTTTTACAATTCTGACCACTGTCCTTTTATGAGGCCATAACTCTGGAACGCTTCCATGGATCCCAGTGATTCTGACATTGTTTTCTCGTGACATATTGTACTTCATGTTAGTGGTAAAATTTCATTCATATAACTTGCGTTTATTTGTGAAAAAAATGGAAATTTGGCGAAAATTTTGAAAATTTTGCAATTTTCCACATTTGAATTTTTATGCCCTTAAATCACAGAGATATGACACACAAAAAACTTAATAAGTAACATTTCCCACATATTTACTTTACATCAGCACAATTTTGGAACCAAAATTTTTTTTTGTTAGGAAGTTATAAGGGTTAAAAGTTGACCAGCGATTTCTCATTTTTGCAACACCATTTTATTTTTACGGACCACATCACATTTGAAGCCACTTTGAGGGGTCTATATAATAGAAAATACCCAAAAGTGACACCATTCTAAAAACTGCACCCCTTAAGGTGCTCAAAACCACATTCAACGAGTTTATTAACCCTTCAAGTGCTTAACAGGAATTTTTTGAATACTTAAAAAAAAAATGAACATTTAACTTTTTTTCACAAAAAAAATATTTCAGGTTCAATTTTTTTTATTTTACCAAGGGTAACAGGAGAAATTGGACTGCAAAAATTATTGTGCAATTTGTCCTAAGTACGCTGATACCTGATATGTGGGGGGGAACCACTGTTTCGGCGCATGGCAGAGCTCAGAAGGGAAGGAGCGTCGTTTGACTTTTACAATGCAAAATTGGCTGGAATTCAGATCGGACGCCATGTCACGTTTGGAGAGCCCCTGATGTACCTAAACAATGGAAACTCCCCACAAGTGACCCCATTTTGGAAACTAGACCCCCCAAGGAACTTATCTAGATATGTTGTGAGAACTTTGAACCCACAAGGGCTTTACAGAAGTTTATAACGTACAGCGGTACAATTAAAAAATCATATTTTTTCCACAAAATGATCTTTTCACCCCCAATTTTTATTTTCCCAAGGGTAACAGGACCCTAAAAGTTATTGTGCAATTTGTCCTGAGTACGCTGATACCCCATATGTGGGGGTAGACCACTATTTGGGCGCATGACAGAGCCCGGAAGGGAAGCAGCGCCATTTGACGATTTTGGCTGGAATTGAGATCGGACACCATGTCGCGTTTGGAAAGCCCCTGATGTACCAAAACAGTGGAATCCCCCCACAAATGACACCATTTTGGAAACTAGACCCCCCAAGGATCTTATCTAGATGTGTGGTGAGCACTTTGAACCCCCAAGGGCTTCACAGAAGTTTATAACGCCCAGGCGTGAAAATAAAAAAACAATTTTTTTTCCACAAAAATGATATTTTTGCCCCCAATTTTTTATTTTCCTAAGGGCAACAGGAGAAATTGGACCCCAAAAGTTGTTTTGCAAATTGTCCTGAGTAGGCTGATACCCCATATGTGGGAGTAAAACACTGTTTGGGCGCATGGCAGAGCTTGGAAGGGAAGGACCACCATTTGACTTTTTCAACGCAGAACTGGCTGGAATTGAGATCAGACGCCATGTTGCGTTTGGAGAGCACCTGATGTGCGCAAATAGTGGAAACCCCCAATTCTAACTCCAACCCTAACCCCAACACACCCCTAACCCTAACCCTAGCCCTAACCTTAGCCCTAGCCCTAATCCTAATGGGAAAATGGAAATAAATACATTTTTTTAATTTTATTATTTTTCCCTAACTAAGGGGGTGATAACGGTGGGTTTGATTTACTATTTATGGCGGTATTTATGTTTGGCAGCTGTCACACGCTAAAAGACGCTTTTTATTGTAAAAATTGTTTTTGTATCACCACATATTGAGAGCTATAATTTGTCCATATTTTGACCCACCGAGTCATTTGAGGTCTTATTTTTTGCGGGACGAGTTGACGTTTTTATTGGTACCATTTTCGGGCACGTGACATTTTTTGATGGCTTTTTATTTTGTTTTTTGGGACGCAGAATTTACAAAAACCAGCGTTTCATGAATTTCTTTTGGGTGGTGCGTTTACGCCGTTCCGCGTGCGATAAAATTGATAAAGCGGTTTTCTTCTTCGGGTCAGTACGGTTACAGCAATACCCCATTTATGTCTTTTTTTATGTTTTGGCGCTTTTATGCAATGAAATGACGTTTTCAGCGGTACCATGTATATTTATATGCGTCTTTTTGATCGCGCGTTATTGCACTTTTTGTTCGGCGGTATGATAATAAATCATTATTTTTTGCTTCATTTTTTATTTTTATTTTTTAAGGGGTTCGCTTAAGGGGTTAACTAATGGGACAGCTTTGTAGGGCGGGTCATTACGGACGCGGCGATACCTAATATGTGTACTTTTATTGTTTTTTTTTATTTCCAAAAAATGAATTTATTGGGGAATATTTTTTTTTTTAATTTATTTAGCGATTTTTTTTAAATTAATTTTACCCCTTTTTTTTTTTTACTTTATTACAGTGTCCCAGAGGGGACATAATTGTCCTGTGACAGATCGCTGTGACAGATCAGCAATCTGTCACAGGCAGTGTGCAGGTTTCCTCCTTGCCTGCGCTTTGCAGGCACTGAGGAAGCCAGCTTCCTGCAGGCCCCCGGAGGTCCCCGCCGCCATATTGGATCCGGGGACCTGCAGGAAAGGAGACTCCAGCAGCAGCGCTGCACATTGCGCTGCTGTGGGGGGCTCAGGGAAGCACGGAGGGAGCCCCTTCCCTGCCGATGCTTCCCTTTAACCCCCGGTACACCGCGATCGTATTTGATCGTGGTGTACAAGGGGTTAACGTGTCGGGGGGGGGCAGTCCGTGACCGCCCCTGACACATTGTGCCGGGTGTCAGCTATGATAATTAGCTGACACCAGGCCGCGATAAGCGGCGCTCACCACGTGGGCGCCGCTTATAGCTATGACGTAATATTCCGTCCATGGTAATTAGGGCCCAGGGACATGGACGGAATATTACGTCCAATGAAGGAAAGGGGTTAATTCTTCTAATTGAGCAAATTGCTGTATATGCATTCACTACTAGAGATGGGCGGACTCCTGGAGGATCGAGTCCGGCGGGTTCGGCAGAAGAGTTACAAAAAGTTCGGGTTTGGGTACCTGAACAGCACCTGGTCCCAAACCAAGACTGCATTCACTTGAATGGAGGGTCCGAAAATCCATTGTTTGCCACGCTGTCATGTGCATGACAGCGTGACAAACACCACTTCTGATCGGTCAGAGCCGCTGTTGCCACGCTGTCAAAAGACAGCGTGAGCGCTCAGCTGTGACCAGAGGTATAAACTTTGCTTCCTGTCACTGTTGTCAGTGGATGGGACTACAGCTCCCATCATACGACACCTGCTGCTGCTAATAACAGCAAGAGCAGGAGCGGCTGATGGGTGTATTCATTAGCCGGCTCCTGCTCTGTAAATAAATAATTTTAAAAAAAACGGCGTGGGGTCCCCCCATTTTTGACATCCAGCCTTGCTAAAACAGACAGCTGGGGGCTGGTATTCTCAGGCTGGTAAGGAGCCATGGATACTGGCCCCCCCGCCTAAAAATAGCAGCCCACAGCTGCCCAGAAAAGGCACATCTATTATATGCAGTGTCAATGACCAGCAGTGGTGTCATTGAGGTTACCTCTGGTCACTGAGGCTGCGTTCCCAGATGGGATGAAGTGCCGTGACCTCGGTGAGATCCCTGCTAGCACTGAGAGAAGTCCTTGTTCGAAGTTCAGCACCGGAACCAAGGACACTTTGACGTTCAGGTTCGCTCATCTCTAGTTACTATAAACGTACCCCTACCATAATAATAATTATATTATTAATTTATTTATTTATTTAAAACTTTCATTGCAGTCTCAGGTTGTTTTTAAATACATTTCCAGGGACACTTTATGCCTTAGTACTTTATGGGGAAATTCAATATTTTATCAATTATAATACTTGAATTAAAACATATATATATATATGTTTTCTAATCTTCAATGTCATTATCCATGTTTAAAAAAAAAAGCGCTAAACTTTCAGTTTTATGACACTGAGTCTACTAATAAAATGACTCTTCCTCGTCTCTAAAGTTTAAAAAGAAAAATCGCCAAAAAGCCGGTGACATAGTAAAATAATAAAATAACTTAAACTCATCAAGTAAATGCTCCGCAACTCCAGGTATTACTGCGTAAATGGTGATGGAGAGCGATTGGCACAAAATTCTTAAATCAGGTGAAAATGTGGGCAGTCAAAAAGTCATCATTGTTGGTCAGCTAACAAAGACCACCAGCAGGGGCATCAGAGCTGCAGGGAATTTACCTGGTAAGTAAAAGTTATTTTACACTTTATCATATCCTCTGCTTTCTGCTTATTTAACCCATTAAGGACTGAGCAAATTTTGACCTTAATGACCACTTTCACTTTATGGGGTTATTAGTCTGAAAAGCTTCAACGTATCCCACTGATTCTGAGAATGTTTTTTCGTGACATATTGTACTTCATTATAGTGGTAACATTTCTTCGACATGACGTCCTAGACCCCAGAGATTTTCCGACTCTGGTGGACACTACGGCCTTAATCCTGATTCGCCGTTTTAAAACGATAATGAGGGAATAAGTACCCTTAGCGGATGCCGTTTTAATGCGTATCAGTCATCGTTAAGGGGTTAAAAACCCTTTGAATGCTCCCAACTATGGTGACGAAAAATACATGAAATAATAAAACACAACTGTTCCAGCCGATGAGGTAAATTATCATCAGTCAAATTTTTCCTTAGATCATTTGTAGAACAAATATAAAACCATTTTAACTAACAATAAAAAATACTTTAGTTAACAACTTGTTTGCAGGAGTTCATGTTTGGCTAAGAAAACATTTACACAGTACTGTTCATCAAAGACGCCCCACAAGTGTCTTAGGAGACTCCTCTCCGCAGCTGCTTTCTTATGGAACTCACTTCTTTATAAAATGCGAGACATTTGCATAAATATTTCTCTACATTTCTGCATTGTAATATCTATATTTTTATACTTTATTCATTTAAGTAAGATTCTGAACATTTTCTTTCTAATTTTTCATTTTCTGATTGTAGATTATAGTCTTAAAAATAAATAAAATATCTCCCTGTCTTTATAGATGTATATAAACCGTATATATAATTAAATAATATTATTGATATTGTTATTCAATGGGACCCACCCATGGAGCTTCTTACCAATTGTGACATACTTATTATGGATGATTCGATTAAAACTGCATTCCACAAATACAGATACGTCGGTATGTCAATTTTTCAAGTCACTTCAAGCATTCTTCAATTGCAGTGTTATTGACTATCAGTAATACTGGAAGCACTGGGCATCCCCATCACAAGCTCATAGGTTTTTGTCTGGTGCCTTAGATCCCTGGACAAGCACCACTCACTGTAGCAAGGTTGATGAATGCAATGGTGGAGCAGGAGGCCATCAAACCTCTGGCTTTGGCTAGACACACATTTGCATCGTATCTGTCTGCAATGCTTTTCTATTCAGTAGTATTGTATGGGGCAGGCCTAAATTGCCCAGTAACAACACCACACCTGGACAAGACACCAGTGCAGGCTGATAAATAGGCTGCGGGCTGAAGGGGGGTTGTGAAAGAGGTTTACAGCCCAATCTGATTCATTTATAAGTGCAAGCAAAGGACCAGCACTGCTGCTGTATTGCAGGACTATCAGTGTATTACTGGATCAGGACCTACGGATGCCTAGCCACAGATATCGCCAAAGCAAATGTCCATAATCCTCATGAGAAAAAACGTGGCAAATGGCACTCACCATCCTTAAATGTCCTTTATTGGATTTCAAATAGTGCAGGTGAACATAAAGTGGAAAAGTGACGGACGACGGCCGTTTCGTGCACACAATGCGTTTCTACGGGTCCTGATTCATTTATAATCATAACAGGACTATATTAGCATTAATTATTGATGAGAAAGACATAAAAGGGACATCATTCGTGTGATTAAAGAAGCAATCGCACAAATATTTTTTTCATTAACACTGTGGTATGTATGGTGTGTAGTGCGTGTACATTAATATACTCACCTACCGCCACTGTCTTCAGATTCCAGCGCCGTTCTGCTCCTCTTCTGAGTGGCATCACCACTCTGCAGAGTCTCCGGGTCATACTGCGCACTGCATGACCCAGAAGTGTCTTTTACAATTTAAGCCTATGCAGCGTCAGTACTAGGTCCTATAGGCTTACACTATAGAAGACACTTCTGGATCACAAGCAGAGCATAGAGTGAGAATAGAGTGATCAGGACAGTCTGAACTGTGGTGACTTCACTGAGAAGAGGAGCAGAAGGGTGCTGAAGCCTTGAGAAATAGATGGTAGGTGAGTATATTAACATACTGTATTTTCCATTTTTCACTATAAATATATATATATATATATATATATATATACACACACACATATACATACATACAGAGAGCGAGAGAGAGAATTTTTATATGTGTATTTAGATATTTCTATGTGTGGATGTATATACATTTGCCATGGCAGGAAAATATCTGAGTACAGGCATCTAATAATAATTTGTTTCTAGAAAATGCTTGGTAAAAATTACTTTGAAATTCCCATAAGGAAATCTCAGTCACTTTATTCACATCTTCTCCAAGGTAAACGTTTCAAAGAGCAAGCACGATAACCCTGACACAAATACAAAGAGCTAACTATGCACAGATTACATTGTAGAGTACCTTTAACAACCAATTCAGCATAGTTCGAAACTCCAACTCCTCCTTCAGTGCGAATCATACAGCGATAATTGCCAGCATCTCTCTTTGTTGTGTTCACCACATTAAATATGGCTACAAATCGACGATCATTATTCACTGTTATCTCTTTTAAAGGAGCATCTCTTCCATTTACGCCCTGATAAGAGAGACGAAAAAAGAAAAACATATTCAATTTTTGTATTTTCCATATCTGTACATTGAATATTCATTCCTCTGTTCCCTGAAACAGATGTTGCTGTAGGAAAGAATAGCTGATTGATTGCGTTGCTGTTATTATGTTTGCCCTGTTTTTTTAGACATCCAGCTGGCGATGTATTAAAAAAGGGACATATTTATAAAAATTTCAAAGAAAAGATACATTTGCTGGCTATGCCACTTTCTGACTACGAGTATGAAAACTGGTTGTTACATACAAACATAACATTACTATAGACTGAGATAACTGTTGCCTTTTATGCATATCAGAGATTATATTTGTTAGCATCATTATTCTTAAAGGAAACATATCAGCTTCCTGCCCGAACAATGAGCCGCAAGTATCACGAACCTGCTCTGTTACTGTTCTAATGTATGCTTCACTGTGAAATGAATAACCTAGTTTAAGACATCGGTATGAAGAAACTAGGAAGACAGGTCCAACATACAGATAGATTTCTGGTGGTTTCTCCCCACCCGCTTCCCTTGATTGACAGGTCGCTCTCTATGTGTATGCATCGGGAGAGACCTTTATAAAGCCAAGTGAAACATACAAGGCAGCAATAATGGAGTGACTGATTTAAGATGGTGATGATATAGCAGCTTGAATCAACTGACTGGTTCCCTTTAAAGTAACCAAATATAAATCTGAAAGGTAACGAAACCTGCTGAACGTGTAACGTGCTACTGCAGTGGGATACAGCGCAACCACCCCCAGGGGGTGATGGTGAGGAAAAGAGGCTGCACACACACAGCGTAGTTATACAGAGCCACAGCACAGGTGGTACAGGTGATGAAAGAGTAGTCAGACTAGCCGAAGTCAGCAACTGTCAGGAGCAGAAGTACAAAGGGAGAAAGCAAGTGCGTAGTCAGGGACGAGCAAGAGATCAGGACCTACCAGGAACGAGGTATCAGAAACGTAAGACGTAAGCCATTGTCAGGGTACAAGCCGGGGTCAAAACCAGTCAGAGAGCGAGTTATCAGAGACCGAAGACAAGAGGCAGAGTTCAGAGATCAGGTCAAGTCATACACAAGTCGGGAAGTCAGAGGCAGAAGGATAACCAGTATAGGGTCAGAGGTTCGAGCCAGGAAGCATGAACTATAGCTGAGACTGGCCCGCAGGCTGCAGAGGACTTAAATAGCCCCACCAGCTCCAAAATGAGGCAGAGGGGATTAACCTCCACATGACCAGTCCAAAGAGAAGACAGCAGAAAACAAACTCTGGACTGGATCATGACAGAAAGGAGCTAGAGATGGAGATGAGAAGACCTCAATTTCCAATTTGAAAACAAACATTCTTTCATCTATAATAATCATAGTATTGAATGTAAATTTTTGCCTTGGACTATAGTCAGTTGGAAGTGATCAGATTTTACCCGTTATCATTGCTTAGAGGGAATTTATAAATTGCATAGGATTAAAAGCTGCAGTATTGTGTTTGTTCTATATATTGGTTCTTGTATCTAAGGCTACGTTCCCACAATGAGTATTTGACGTTGAAAATTTTGTGCAGCATTTCTGCAACTATAAGGTTACTTGCGTGTTTTATTCATTGCTTCTCTGAGTGCGTTTTTTTACAAGCAATTTTTATCACATTTTTGATGCTGCCTTTTTGACTTTTTTTTTTTGCTATGTCATGTTTTAAATAAAGCTGCTTTGCTTTTGATTCTACCTGGTATTTGACTAAACATTGATAACGTCATCTGTTTGATGTATTTGAAATGTAAATGTTAGAGATGTCAGAAAATAAAGACGGCTTATAGAGTCTTGAAAAATATATGGAAGCATAGCAACTTTGAACTTCAGATGGGAGTTCACAAAATTTTTAGGTTTCCTTGTTATTTTCATTTAAACAAAAATTGGGGATTATGGGCTTGAATTTACCAGTTGGCTTAATTCACACCTGCATATTGAATTCCGTTTCTTGTTTCCATTCTAGAAACAAAGACAAGAAATTCTCATGGAATACAGATCCTTTACATAGAAGAAAGCACAACGTCTTCATTGATAACAATGGAGTCACTATTCTGTTACAACGTCCTGAAAAAATAGCAGAGTAAGGCTTATGACATTTTATGTTCTCATCCCAAACAGCATAAATGAGCAACTCACCAGAAAATCAGCTCTTACGATTGCCAGTTTTTGGGTAAAGCTAAGTTCACATATGCAGTAGTCATCCATTAAAACAGATCCAGCAGCAATACATTGGCAAAAAAGGTGTTCAGAAACTAGACAGAACGTTTTTGTTCGTTTTTATAAAACTGATTTCAGCTGGATCCGTTTTTCAACACTGAAGTCTATAGAAAACTGATCCGTTAATTAGCCATCCATTATCTTCCATTAGAAACTGATGCCGTAAGCAAAAAACGGGGATCCTTTTCAAATGAAAGAAAAACTGATGGCTAATTAAAGGATCCATTTTCCATAGATTTCTATGTTAAAAAAACGGATCCAGCTGAAATCAGTTTTATAAGAATGGACAAAAAAGTTCTGCATGCACAATGTTTTTGCCAACTGATTGCTGCTGGATCCATTCTAATGGATGATTATTGAACATGTGAATATAGTCGAAGATGGTTGGCATAGGAAGAAATTTCACTGCAACAGAATGGAATATCATTTTCAACCTGCTTTATATTCAAGCCACAAAGGTTACAGGTAGTGATGAGCGAGAATACTCGTTACTTGAGATTTCCCGAGCATGCTCGGGTGATCTCTGAGTATCTGGATGTGCTCGAAGATTTAGTTTCTGTTGCCGTAGCTGCATGATTTGTGGCTGCTAGACAGCCTGAATACATGTGAGGATTGCCTAACAAACAGGCAACCCCCAAATGTATTCAGGCTGTCCAGTAGCCGCAAATCATGCAGCTACGGCGACAGAAACTAAATCTCCGAGCACATCCAAATACTCAGAGATCACCGGAGCATGCTCGGGAAATCTCAAGTAACGAGTATTCTCGCTCATCACTAGTTATAAGTCATGGCATTAAAATACCTTGACTGTCTAGTCACTAACTAAACACCCCACATGGCATCTCTCAGAGGTTAAATCTCTAGTGACCGCAAAATACCAAATACATTGTCATTACCATTCTTCATGGTCAAGATGATGACGACTCACAGGGTGCCAGTGACTGCTCTTTGCAATGGCTGAGAATAAAGGCCTCTTCATGTGAACCGATAATCAGCTGAATGATCATTGGTCTGTGCAAACGTGCCACCAATCAGTGGATGAACAAGCAAAATGCTTTTACATTGGCTGGTTCCAAGCCACACAAATCATTGTTGACAACAGCAAATCTCTCCATTTATGTGCAGCCAATGGTATCCATACTGAATGTGGACCAAGCAATCTTTTTACTGGTGGTTGAGTGCCAAATTTCTAAAACTAATGGCAAATCTACTTACTATAACATCTACCTGCACTCACTATACTCAGTGATGATGGTTATGTAAACCTGGAATAAAGGCGTATAGACACATAACACTGACAAATCGCACTCTAAGGGCCTATTAATACATAAAGTTTTTTCACTGATGGTCTACATGAAATAAAGTAGAAATATCCTTTTTTGGTCCATCTTCCAGACCAAACTCATCCAGTCCAGTGAATGAGTCTGTAAAAAAGAGGACAGAACACGAGAAGCCATTTATGTGCTGTAAGTTTTTCACCAACTGTTTGCCAGGGAAAGCATAGGAAACCTCCAACAGTTTGTCTTGCATATAAGAAAAATTAATCACGCACTAATGGAAACATGAAAAACATGTAAAGCACATTGATGAGAAAACAGGTTTTTTTTTCCAATGAGAATGCCATGTGTGGATTTCAGCCTAAGGCTAAGTTCCCACAACACACGTTTGATGAGTTTTTGATGTCGCAGATATTTTGCAGCATTTCTGCACGAATTAATTAAATTACATGCTCTAAAATCTTGTGTAAAGTCTACCCGGATATAAGTGGAAGTTGTTATATCTGACAACTCCACATTAATGCCCATGGATTTAGAATTGGATGTTAAATAAGTTCTTGTGCGTGTGATGGGTAGGACTCCCAATACTTTAGTCCATAAACTATAATGTACAGGATCATCAATGTCATCATGAATCCCGATAGTGTTCAAATGATCCTTCTTTCCCTTCCTCAGTAATGTGCCCAATCTCATGACAAACATCCAACAAATTAATTTCCTTTGCTTGTTCACACTGGCGTTCACAGCTGATGTGCATACTGTATAAACCAAGAGCAACTGCACTTGATACCGTCCATATAAGTGACATTACATCAAGTAAGCGGGCTAAGCTGCCAAAGACAAGTGGGAAGACAGCTATGTGATGAAATTGTGCACTGGGCAGGTTAGAACACGAGGTGTACCAAGTCGGCAGCTGACCATTGTGGGCTGCCAATTAATTGCATTCTAAAGTATGCAGTTCAGGGATAAATTCAGACAGAGACAGACTCAAACTGGGAGTGCCATGAACCTGGAAATTCAGGTGAGCAAGAAAAGGTGAAAAACAAAAAGTTTAGTTTATAATTATGACATATTTCTACATGGTTAGGCAGTGTTCAAAGTGATTTTCAACTCAAGAGCCCCCTTTGAGATGCATTAACTTTTACTTCTGCCCTAGTAGGGGAGGCTTAATGGATGGCCTTTATACAGTACAGAAATGTTATCAAAACCAGCCAGGCAGCAGACCTGTTGAGAGCAGACAAGCTAAGATTGGAGATAGATCATAAGAATGAAGTGACAGCTTAAGGACTGGATAAAAACTGGCATTGCAAAAATGGAAGCAACCATGTGAGTTTGATTGTCCCGTCCCCAGCTGTGATATAGCTCCTTTTATTCATAGCATGACAAAAAGTCACTCACAAGGATAAATCTGTATAATGCTGCCATTTCTAGGTATAATTTGTGTTCACAGAATTAACAGATAAAATAATTGATGTTTACATTATAACTACGTACTACTTATACATATATTGCAAGCCTAAAATGACATTCAAGCGGTCATCAGTATCTGCAAAATGTAATGTACTAGCCCACTATTTGGGCTCTTACCTAGAAGTAGGTGCAGCAGGACCAGGTTTGTGTTTTATGATACCAACCTAGGTTATGCCTAGCACAGAGCCTTTGGGACCGGAACATGACACAAGAGCTATATTTAAGATTTACTCAATGTGCATTATCTGATTTGCTCTTATTTTTTTGTTAAAGGGGTTGTCCGGTCTAAAACGACAAGTCTGCAGTCACTTTATGTGACTGCAGACTTCTAAATGCTCATAGCGCATGCACTGTGCGCTGTGAGGATTCTCCAATGCCGTTGCCGGGAGCCGGCGGTCATGTGATCGCAAGTATGCAATATACATACTCCCGGCCAGAGTCCGACTACACTGTTTCCGACCTCACGCATTAGACTTGCATTGAGTACAAACCCAATAGACTAAGAATAATCAAAAAGACGAATCCCTGGCAGCCTCACCCAGCCTACTGCCCTGGATTGACAGCTTTTGGGCTATACGCGCATGTAGACAGAGATATGACACTCCAGGTCATCGAGAAGGTAGAAGCCGCTCAGGACCCACCTGCCCAACTAGTCTCCAGCGCGGCTCAGTTCCAAGCAGTCTTCAAAGTATGTTTTTCCTTAACACACCACAGAGTTTCAAAGTCAAATATACCTGGCTTTATTCATACAGCCAGTGTCTGATACATGCTGTCCAATAGTGGTAACGGACTGTGTAAGCCAATTCTACCGATGAGTTCACAGCTTTCTTATTGTAATAGGATCTGCCCTCAGTCAGGAGACTCTGAAGAGCACTGAAGGTTATTGAACGATATCCATGAGATGTGTTTGAAGTACGAAAAACATGTAATTTTCTGGCCTTGGTTAACACAAGATGGCCGGATAAGTCTAATTACATGTAAACTATGAATAACCGAGCAATAACAAGAACAATACCTTGATTTGTGCAGGCTGTAAAACTAATGAGACTATTGTTATGGAAATATATCTCAGCTTTCTAAATATAATTCTCTGCAAAGGAAAAACATATATCCAGCAAGAGTTCTCAAAACAAGAATGGAAAGCATATAGTATCATATACTGTATATATTCAGAAAGCAAAAGTTACACTTTACCTCCTTAAGAAGTATAAAGCAAAATAGGTTGCTGGGACCAAGGAGGAGAATACAGACCTTAATATGTGTTTGATATACTGTATTCATTTTGTTACTAATATATCAGTATCACAATTTGAAAATGTGAAAAACCGCTTTCCTATGTGCAGTGTTTTTCAATTAGAAATCTATATATGCAGATTATATACAATATAAATATATATATACACAATCCTCAACATTGAAATTGCAACACCAAAAACACCAAGAAGGAATAGTCATGGTGTTATAGAAATCACAGGATTGTTAGACATGTTAATAATATGCAAATGTTAAAAGAAATTGAAACAACATTTTCAAAACATCTTGATTTATTCAGTATAGATTATGAGGGCCACACAGTGAGACACGCACTTACACGTCTTGGTTGCTATAAAGTAAGGTTATATTTATGGTTGTCTGAGGACTGTTCTGCCATGTTAATTATATTTGGACACGCAAATCATCAAGATCAGCTGTTGGCAGCTCACTGTACCACTGTCGACCAATGACGTCCTAGATGTGCACAATGGGAAACAAATCCAGAGATGATGTAGGCCACAATTAAGCCATGCAGGCTGCTCACAGTAGTATGGGTAACATGAGGCCTGGGGCTGTTGTGTTGAAAATGAGCTCCTGGGACATTTTGGAAAAATGGCTGCAGCACTAGTATCGTGATCAAATCAGTATAACGCTGAGCTGAGAATTGAAGACTAGAGGGGTCCATCTACTCTGTAATATACCACTTCACATCATAATCCTGGGAATAGGAATGGTGTTAACCCCGTGGTCGTCAGCTTAATCGTGTGCAAAACAAAATCATTGCTGAACAGGTTAGACCTTTTTTCCAGTCTCCACTGCTGTTTTTCTCTGCACTATGACAGCCTTTGAAATTGGAGGAAAAGACAGTGGAACATCTGCAGTTACATACCTGGCTCATAGCATAACGTCATGCAAATACCTTATGATGGTTTCTGTAGAAACTGTTTGATGTCTGAATCTTGGTATCTGATGTCCAAGTTCCCATGCAGTACAGAATGGATCAATTGTTGAACCAGTGGTCATGCCATATCTTCAAACTATCCTAGGAGTCATTTTTCTAAACGATAATGCAAGGCTGCATGTTACTCATGCTACTGTGAGCTGCTTACACGGCCGAAACAAGCTCCCATTGTCTGCAGAGTCCCTGAAGTTGTCCGAAGTTGAGCACAACAGGACATCATTGGCTGGCTATTGCAAAGGGAGCTGCTAGCAGCGGATCTTGATGATCTCGGACCAAGTGCATTCAGTAGCAGCCAATTCATGCAAGTGCATGTATTTCTGTGGCTGGCGCTCACACTTGATACTGCATAAATCAAGATATTTTGAAAAATTTGTTTCCATTTTTTCATCATTTGTATATCATTTGTGATTTCCATAAGTTCACAACCTTTCCTTCTTGGTGTTGCAATTTTAATGTTTAGGAGTTTCCATATTCATCAACCTAAATATATCCAATTTTAAACATGTAATATATCAATGTACATGGGATTGATTATGTATTAGTATTCTCATGTAATACAAATAAAAATACCCCCTAATCGTGACAACAACCTGAGAAAACATAAGCTCTCTAACAGGAGAGTGACGTTTTATAATATATAGAAACGTTCAACTTCAGAGGAGACAAGATTTCTTCATTAGAAAACCTGTGAATTTGTGTAGAAGTCACCGTAGGGGCTGCTAACAGCAAGAACAGTTGGTGGCATTAGACAATTCCATGATATTTCTTCTCCCCATTGTGTTGCATATGTTGAAAATAACAGAGGCAGTGTGCCCCCTCCCCAAGTCCAGCTATCCCTTTCTGCTGCTGCTCCGATGTTGGTTTACTGACTGATATGGTCAACTCCCAAATTCAGTGCATGTGACCAGTGCAGCCAATCACTGAGTTCAGCAATCACTTTACTCCTTTTTAGCCAAATAAATGTCACTATTTACATGACTTCTTCTTCAGCATTTTTATGTACTTAGTGTAAAGATAGACACTGGCAATGTACAGCTACTACTAGGCCTCCTGGACAGGCACCTGTGCTCCTACTGTAGTTCACCATCTTCATTCTTCAAGCTGATCAGGTAGAGAAATCCTACCGTAGGACCTAAATTTTTTTTTTAGTTAAAGTGGAAAATAATCCTCACTAAACCATTATCATGACAAAAAAAAACATGTTGTATTAGGGTCTGAAATGACAGATCTGATGCTAACAAGTTATGGTCTTAGATGATGATTCTTCAGGCATTCTGTAAACTGAAATTCCATTTTCAAACCACTATTGAGATTATGACTTAAGAACTTGCCATATTTCCCTAAACTTAATCCTCTACAATTACAATTGATAACCAGCTTTTACTTATATCTCTGCAACTGGGAGAATTTGATCTTTTAATATTTGCAATTTTCAAAATGGCAAGCTAAACTCCAAGGAGGCATTCGGCCAAGACATTAAATTACAGCATGATTCCAATACAATGTATTATACAAAATTACTTCTGAGAACAGATGACATAATTAAATGTTTCAGTGGCATGAACTAAGTAATAATTTAAGAAACAGTCACTTTCTAAGTGAGGTAATGCAGGGTAATAGCAAAGTGAAAAGATCCTTAATCTAGCGAGGTGGACAGTAACAGACAATTGACCTGGACTTCCCATAAACCAGCAGTCGTGAAGCTGATGGGTTGCTGGTTCAGTGTGCTAAGATTGATTTACTTATTGAAATGCTGCTTCTGGAGCTTCAATTTATTTAAATGATGAGTCTGATCATTGCTACAACTATTGCTGAAACTGCATAATAAGTATTTTTTCTAGCAAATTACTACTCATGTGTTAAGATCTTAGGAGTTAGCACATTGCACAAAAGTAGCTGTAAGTCTAATTTGCATGAAAATAACCTCATTCCAGAGCAGGCTTCATAAATTAATAGAATATAATGCTTTAAGCCTACACAATAACTTGCACAGCAAAATTTACTTAACCCGCTATAAAGTATGTAAAGTAAGAAATTTTTCTCCAAATGACTTCATATATGGGATACTTTAAATATGGAAAATAACATATCGAGTATTAAAATGAATTCTGACGTCTGACACATGTACTGACCCACCAGGAAGGGTTTGGTTTGGCAATACAACACTTTGGAACTAATACATCAAAGTGTTTTTTTCCCAAAAAAATTTGAATAATCCGTAATCTTTTTACATTTAGTTGTGCAAAAATTTGGAGACTTTTGCCATTTTCAAGTCAGTTTGCAGTAGGGCTTCCAAAATAGGCAGAACTAGGAGGAGCCGGGAAGAGATGGGAAGTAGCTACACCTGCCAGAAAATACTGCATAATTGGCAGCGTTTCTGACAATAAAAATGTTACTATAGTTATTGACTGGAGTAAATTTTCTTGTACCACAGAGCTGTCAGTCAAGCTAAAAGGTTAATAAACCTGAATTTAAGAAAGTAAAAGTGAGTGAAATTAAAAAAAATACCTATTCCCATCTCAGTGGTTTATTTTCATCTTTTAAAATAAGAGTAATAACCAAGTAACTTAAAATGTGCAAAAATACATACCTGACATTTAATATAAATATATATATACAGTGCTGTGCAAATTAATTGGGACAAAGCATTTTTTTAAGTAAAATCGTAAGTTGGTTACCAGTCAGTGATTCAAACCAGTTTTAACTGCTTTGAACAGGTGTGAGTGCCTGTTCAAAGCAGTTAGAACTGGTTTGAATCACTGACTGGTAACCAACTTACAATTTCACTTAAAAAAATGCTTTGTCCCAATTAATTTGCACATCACTGTATATATATATATATATATATATATATTTATTTAAATATATATATATATATATATATATAAACACACATATATATATGAAAAGAAGGGGGGCTATATGGGTCACTGATATATACACTCACTGGCCACTTTATTAGGTACACCTGTCCAACTGTGTGTTAAGACTTAATTTCTAATCAGCCAATCACATGGCGGCAACTCAGTGCATTTAGGCATGTAGACATGGTCAAGACAATCTCCTGCAGTTCAAACCGAGCATCAGTATGGGGAAGAAAGGTGATTTGAGTGCCTTTGAACGTGGCATGATTGTTGGTGCCAGAAGGGCTGGTCTGAGTATTTCAGAAACTGCTGATCTACTGGGATTTTCACGCACAACCATCTCTAGGGTTTACAGAGAATGGTCCGAAAAAGAAAAAAAATCCAGTGAGCGGCAGTTCTGTGGCCGGAAATGCCTTGTTGATGCCAGAGGTCAGAGGAGAATGGGCATACTGGTTCGAGCTGATAGAAAGGCAACAGTGACTCAAATTGCCACCCGTTACAACCAAGGTAGGCAGAAGAGCATCTCTGAACGCACAGTGCGTCGAACTTTGAGGCAGATGGGCTACAGCAGCAGAAGACCACACTGGGTACCACTCCTCTCAGCTAAGAACAGGAAACTGAGGCTACAATTTGCACAAGCTCATCGAAATTGGACAGTAGAAGATTGGAAAAACGTTGCCTGGTCTGATGAGTCTCGATTTCTGCTGCGACATTCGGATGGTAGGGTCAGAATTTGGCGTAAACAATATGAAAGCATGGATCCATCCTGCCTTGTATCAACGGTTCAGGCTGGTGGTGGTGGTGTCATGGTGTGGGGAATTTTTTCTTGGCACTCTTTGGGCCCCTTGGTACCAATTGAGCATCGTTGCAACGCAACAGCCTACCTGAGTATTGTTGCTGACCATGTCCATCCCTTTATGACCACAATGTACCCAACATCTGATGGCTACTTTCAGCAGGATAATGCGCCATGTCATAAAGCTCGAATCATCTCAGATTGGTTTCTTGAACATGACAATGAGTTCACTGTACTCAAATGGCCTCCTCAGTCACCAGATCTCAATCCAATAGAGCATCTTTGGGATGTGGTGGAACGGGAGATTCGCATCAGGGATGTGCAGCCGACAAATCTGCGCCAACTGTGTGATGCCATCATGTCAATATGGTCCAAAATCTCTGAGGAATGCTTCCAGCACCTTGTTGAATCTCTGCCACGAAGAATTGAGGCAGTTCTGAAGGCAAAAGGGGGTCCAACCCCTTACTAGCATGGTGTACCTAATATAGTGGCCAGTGAGTGTATATATATATATATATATATATATATATCCCCCCTTCTTTTCAATAAGTCATGAGACTTCCATCCATGGAGTCTGCCAGTTTATTCTTCTTAATATGTCGACGATCAACTTATTGGGCAGTACTAACGACAGACTTCCAGACACTATTCAGAGAGGTGTACTGTTTTCCTTCACCTTACAGGGACGCACAAGTTATCGACAGAAATTAGGTGAATAAGGCATTATTCTTTCATGTTTAAGGCCTTTACTGGCTAGTGTGGTACAGTAAAGGGTGTTTTACTGGATGGAAGATATGTTTCTCCTAGCAGATTAATGTTTGGCCGGGTTTTTCCTTAAAGACGGGACCTGCGATGATGTCAGGGTCACGTGATCAGCCCATGTGATGTCTACCTCACTGGTGGGAGGGGTTAGGCCCTATGTAATGGAGGTTGGTGATTGCCACAGTGAGTGTGTTTCTGGAAGCTACAAGAACTTGTGTGGACTCAGCCTGGAACTTGTATATAGGATTCCCGGGCTGCAGGACTGTCGCAGCAAGACTCGGAAGAACCCCGGGAATGGTACCTGGCGGATGCCGCAGGACCTGGCAGCCGCTTAGTTACGCCAGTCCCGTGCAAGGGGTGAGTCTGGGACCAGTGGTTCTCCGAACTGGAGTATGTGTTTGCTTTGCCTTCTGTTTTGTTAAGCTGCTGGTTACTGAGTGACATTAAAACCTCTGAAATTGGACTTTATGCCTGTGTGTTGCCTCGTTACTGCCGCCCAGCTATTGCCTACCAGAGCGAATCCCTACAATTGGTGGACTGAATGCGGGCAGAGGCAGTGAGGCCAGGCTGTTTTTGTTTTTGATCGGTACCCCAGCCTATGTCTTGGGTGAAACGAGTGGCAGAGATCCAGGTGGGGAACTTTCCAGAAATGGAGGCCACGGTAAAAACACTCAGAGGCCATGCGGCAGCAGCAATAGGAGGCCATGCGACAGCAGGCTATGTAGCAGCAGGCTATGCAGCAGCAGCAGGAAACCAATCAGCTGTTGATACAGCATATCACAACAGCGCAAGCAAAAGGTGTTGACCGGGGAATCCATGATATTCGGAAAGCGGTTTGTACAGCAATTCCTAAAATGGAAGAATCGGACGATGTGGAGGTGTATCTGGAGACGTTCGAAGGAGTCGCTGAGAGAGAGAAGCTCCCCCGGGACCATTGGGCAGGTGTCGTCGCTCCGTTTCTGACCCCAGGACCATTGAAAACGTATCTCGACCTACTCCCAGAGCAAAGGGCGGACTACACGGTCGTCAAGGGTGAGATACCGGCACGCCTTGGGGTAAATGTGTTAGTGCGGGCCCAGCGGGTACACCAGTGGGAGTTTACCCCCTCCAAGCCAGCCCGGTCCCAGTATTACGATCTTTGGCACCTGTTACAAAAGTGGTTGCAGCCTGAAGTGTTGTCCCCCACGACCATACTGGACCTCTTTGTGACTGATAGATTTTGGAGGACTTTGCCCCACTCCCTCCAGACATGGGTCGGTCAGGCATCCCCTACTAATGCCATGCAGATGATAGACCTCATAGAAAGGTATGGGGCTACCAAGGAGTTACAGGGAGGGACCCCCCCAAAAGGTAACAGGAAGGTTCCCTAAGTCCCCGCCCCTGGTTCGGCGAGCAGAGCCCAGGAAGGCTGCTCCGGACTTATCCGGGGAAGTAAGGAGCCCCATAATCTGCTGGCGGTGCCAGGAACCAGGTCATATGAGAGCTCATTGCCCCCACCTGACTGAGCCCATGGACACCAATTTTGGTTACCGCCAGTCCCACTATGCCGAACCAATGTGTGCAATGGGCACCCCGAAAGGCCCTAATATGGAACATTTGTGTCGGGTGGAAGTGGAGGGCACCCCGGCTGTGGCCCCATTGGACTCAGGGAGTCTTGTAGCCCTGGTACGAGCCAGCTGGATACACACCAGCGAGTATACGGGTCGGAAAATTGGGGTGTTGTGTATACATGGAGACTTAAAAGACTATCCCACCACACTTGTCGTAATCAGCACGCCAGCAGGGAGGCAGTGCCACGAGGTGGGGGTGGTGACTAATTTACATTATGAAGTGATAATTGGAAGAGACTTTCCGTTTTCTGTGCTGTGGCTGTCTGTGGTACCATCCACTGAGCAACTGCCGGTACCAGAGGCAACCAGGTTACATTCTCCAGAAGGGGGGCATGAACCTGGTGGCCCGGAGGAAGATGTGCTGGTGGTTGAAATAACCTTTCCTTCGGTGGAGGAAGGGGAGAATTCACCCCTAGAAGGATTGGCTGGAGAGGTGGAAGACTTGCCGCCGGGACCTGAGTTGTCAGACTTGAATGTATCAGGTGACAATTTTGGTACAGCGCAACTCCGAGACCTTACTTTAGCCCGGGCCAGAGAAAATGTGCTGTTTGTCAATGGGGAACCCCAACAACCTGGGGCAGATACGGTGTTTCCACGCTTTGAGTTGAATCAGGATTTGTTGTACCGAGTGGAGAAAATACGTGGGGAAATGGTAGAGCAGTTACTGGTACCTCAGACATATCGCAGGCTGGTAATGGATTTAGCGCATGCGCATGTACTTGGGGGGCATTTGGGCCAAAAGAAGACCCTCGACCGAATTCTGCAGCGATTTTACTGGCCAGGGGTTCATGAAGAAGTTAAACGGTACTGTAGCTCCTGTCTAGTATGCCAGGTAACCAGTCCCCAGCCTCACTTTCAGAGCCCTTTGGTGCCTTTGCCAATTATAGAGGTACCCTTCGAGAGAGTGGCCATGGACCTGGTGGGGCCTCTCAATAAGTCGGCAAGGGGACACCAACACATTCTTGTAGTTCTAGACTATGCTACCCGATATCCTGAGGCCATTCCTCTGCGCCACACATCAGCTAAGCTTATAGCAAAGGAACTCATGGGTATGTTTTCCCGGGTGGGAATTCCACAAGAGATTTTAACAGACCAGGGAACCCCCTTTATGTCAAAAATTATGAAGGAACTCTGCCGGTTGTTAAATGTTAAACAGTTGTGTACCTCGGTCTATCATCCCCAAACAAATGGTCTGGTAGAAAGATTCAATAAGACACTGAAGAGCATGTTAAAAAAGGCAGTTTCCAAAGATGGGAAGGACTGGGATCTGTTATTGCCATATTTGTTATTTGCAGTGCGGGAGGTACCTCAGGCATCTACGGGGTTCTCGCCCTTTGAACTATTGTACGGCAGACATCCACGGGGCTTACTAGATATAGCCAAAGAGGCCTGGGAGAACCAACCTACTCCCCACAAAAGTGTGATAGAACATGTTGCCAAAATGCAAGAGAGAATGGAGACAGTCCTACCTTTGGTCCGGGAACATATGGAGGCAGCACAATGGTCACAGAGTCGGGTCTATAACCGGGAGGCTCGGGTAAGAACCTTTAGCCCTGGGGATCGGGTTTTGGTGCTTGTGCCTACCGTAGATAGCAAATTTCTCGCAACGTGGCAGGGACCCTACGAGATCATGGAGAAGGTGGGGCCAGTAGACTACAAGGTACACCAAACAGGACGGAGAAAGCCAGAACAGGTTTACCATATTTATTTGCTTAAACCCTGGAAAGATAGAGAGCACCTTGGTGGGGATAGTCCGCTGCCAGCGTTTCAGGTGGAACAGGCTCCGTTACCTCGGGGAGAGGCAGGAGAAGCCCAACCTGCGGTCAAAATTGCAGATACTTTGTCTCCTAAACAGGTTCAGGAGGTCCGGGAGTTCATCAGCCGAAATACAAATGTTTTTTCGGAGCTCCCTGGCCGCACCTCCGTAATCCAACATGACATTGTCACAGAGCCACAGGCCAAGGTCCGACTAAAGCCATATCAAGTGCCTGAGGCCCGGCGACAAGCCATCTCGGAAGAGGTAAAAATGATACTACAGTTAGGGGTCATAGAAGAGTCTCAGAGTGAGTGGGCCAGCCCAATAGTTCTAATACCCAAGCCTGATGGGTCTCTAAGATTCTGTGATGATTTTAGAAAACTCAATGATATTTCAAAATTTGACGCCTACCCCATGCCCCGGGTTGACGAGTTGATAGAGTGCTTTGGGCAAGCACAGGTATTTTAAAACAATGGACCATACAAAAGGTTATTGGCAGGTAAAAATAACAGAGGCGGCGAAGAGAAAGACGGCGTAAATAACAACTGAAGGGCTGAAACAGTAAAAGGTGTAACCCTATGGGTTGAATGGCACTACAGCAACGTTCCAGCGGTTAATGGATATTGTTCTCCGTCCCCATCGCCGCTATGCCTCAGCCTATCTAGATGATATTGTGTTCAGCACCGATTGGGAAAGCCACTTAGCAAAAGTACAGGCAGTGGTAGACTCCCTGCGACAAGCAGGGCTAACTGCCAACCCAAAGAAGTGTTTCATAGGGTTGGAGGAAGCACGGTACTTGGGTTATGTCATTGGGAGGGGAGTTCTCAAGCCCCAAGTGAACAAGGTCGAGGCAATTCAGAACTGGCCCCGTCCCCTCACAACAAAGCAGGTAAAGACTTTTTGGGTTTGGCCGGATATTACAGGCGATTCATTCCCAACTTTGCAACCCTGTCCGCGCCTTTAACAGATTGTTTAAAAGGGAAAAAATCTGTGATGATCCACTGGAGTGATCAGTTTACAAAATTAAAAGGGGTACTGTGTGGTACACCAGTCCTGATCACTCCAAATTTCAAAAAAGAGTTTGTGGTGCAGACTGATGCCTCTGATAGGCCTCGTTGCCGTGCTGTCTCAGGAAGTTAACAGGGAAGAGCATCCTGTTAGCTTCCTAAGCCGGAAACTTACCCCTGCTTAAACCCGGTACAGTATTGTGGAGAGAGAGTGCCTGGCCATCAAGTGGGAACTGGAATTGTTGCGCTACTATTTGCTGGGGAGATCATTCCCCTCTTACATGGATGAGTCAAGCTAAGGAGAGGAATGCCCGAGTCACCAGGTGGTTCCTGTCCCTGCAAAACTTTAAATTTTCAGTAGAACATCGCGCAGGCAAACTACAGGGGAATGCAGATGCCCTGTCCAGAGTTCACTGTATGTCATGTGTCCACCCCTCTAGGGTTGAACATAGGGGGGAGGTATGTGGTACAGTAAAGGGTGTTTTACTGGATGGAAGATATGTTTCTCCTAGCAGAATGTTTGGCTGGGTTTTTCCTTAAAGACGGGACCTGCGATGATGTCAGGGTCACGTGATCAGCCCATGTGATGTCTACCTCACTGGTGGGAGGGGTTAGGCCCTATGTAATGGAGGTTGGTGATTGCCACAGTGAGTGTGTTTCTGGAAGCTACAAGAACTTGTGTGGACTCAGCCTGGAACTTGTATATAGGATTCCCGGGCTGCAGGACTGTCGCAGCAAGACTTGGAAGAACCCCGGGAATGGCACCTGGCGGATGCCGCAGGACCTGGCAGCCGCTTAGTTACGCCCATCCCGTGCAAGGGGTGAGTCTGGGACCAGTGGTTCTCCGAACTGGAGTATGTGTTTGCTTTGCCTTCTGTTTTGTTAAGCTGCTGGTTACTGAGTGACATTAAAACCTCTGAAATTGGACTTTATGACCGTGTGTTGCCTCGTTACTGCCGCCCAGCTATTGCCTACCAGAGCGAATCCCTACACTAGGAAAAGCAATGGAGATCTCAATGCATGCAAAGGAGCCTTGTTCTGCATAAGTTTTGGTTTCTTGAAAGATACAGACTTTTTTCTGTACCACTGCTTGAAGAAAATGTCTTCTGAAAATGGCAGTAGGTTTTGGAGCCGATTTTCAGTCAATGTTCAACCTGAAAAAGGTCCTACTAGCTAAATTTTAATAATTCTTGCATACCGAAATACCCCACCTTCACCTTGCTGGCACCTGAGTCTAAGTGGAGGTCTATGCCCATTACTGATGAAGCCAAGGGTCCATCAGGTCTACCAAGAATGACTTATCTTATCAGTTCATAGAACCTTTGAAAAAACTGTCTTCAATTTATTCCTAGCCAAGTTTTGATGTTTCAACTTCTTTGTCTCACTCAGTGGTAGCTGGGTTTCAGCCTTCCTTACCTCGGCCATGTCTCTGAGCACTGAACCCTAGAGTTGAGCGAATATCTTCAGCTCCCCGCTTATTCGGCAAGCTATAGAGCTTGCCGAATAAGCTACAATGGTAACCCAGCTTCCTGGATCGCCGTCGCAGCTGCATGTTTCTCGGCTGTGTCACAGTCATAGCACAGGCATGGAGAGCACAACACACAGGTGCGATCCAGGAAGCCGGGTTTCCGCTGTAGCTTATTCGGCAAGCAAAATAACTTACCGAATAAGCGGCGAACCGAAGATATTTGCTCAACTCTACTGAACACCTTGTACTTCTGGGGTCTCCAGGGATGTTGCAGTTCTGGAATATAACAGCACTAGAGGATAATGGTTTCCTGGTCACTTCACGTTTGATTCTTAAATCTTTGGCAGCTAATGTGCATCTTTTTTCTCAACACATTTTTTGCAACCCTGTTGATTATTTGCAACAAAAATGTTCATGGTTCTCTGATCACATTCCAGTATGTTAGCATTTTTAGATGCAGTTAAATATCTTTTTGACCCATTTTACCTGGGCAAAACAAACTGTCTAATAATTTTGCACACCTTGGTAAAGGGTGTTGCATACCTAGGTCACATCTTTCTTTATTACACAAGTACACATCATTTGATCTGTTTTATCCAATAAGCATTCAAGTTTATACAGGTTGGCGTGGGAAAATTTGCATAAAATTTAAGATATGGTCCAAATACTCACTTGTATAATAATTGTGCACACAGAGTGTATAATATACATATTTATTTATATGTGCACCTAATTCATCACTTACCGTAATTAAATTTGTGGCCACACACCAAGATCGATCTGCCATATTCTGGTAGACCTTGCTGTATTGGGATTTGTTTATGGATTCCCCCACATGCAAATTTGGTTGCTATTTGATATGTGCCATATATACTATGCTTTTAGATATTTCTGGAAAGGAGGAAACCTAATGCTAAATTCTCCTTCCCTCTTTTCCTTAATGTGAGATTATGGTTTTCATCTGTGCAGGTGTAGATTTTTGTATTCTGGTATCTTTGAATGACAATACTGTATACCGGTATGTGAAATCATTTTTTCACAATTATTCCATTGTTGCCAATTTTCTTTGATCACACGTTGTCATTCTTTTATTGACAAAATCAATATAGTGATTTACCAATAATTATTTTAATTGGCAAAGTGTATCCAAACGACCTCTTTATTCCAGATGAATACGTTTTCTATTACTGACATAGCACTGACATATTCAGCGCACACACTCTTCTAACAATCGGATTATGCCATATAATAAGGCCAAGTTTCCTGGGAAGCCAATTAATACCCAGCCATACAAAACAGATTCTAGATGCCCATAGCAGCAGCTTTAGACCAATTCCTGCCAACTGCTTGTGACATGAAAAAGCAGGACAGATGCCGACCGAAAACAGATATCTGTGGAAAAGTCAGCCTGCTGTGTTGGATTTATTTGGTTGCTTTTGGGTGCAGTCATTAGAATACCTGGAAATGTATTCATGACAAACGACACATGGATAGGCCAAGGCTCAGGTCACAGTGCGAAGCAGAGAACGATCTGCCTAAAGTCTGCAATTTATCAACATTGTCATCAAGAACGTCAACAGTCTCAGACCTACGTCTACGTCAACTTCAATTCATCTGAAAAAATGAAATCTAAAATCTCTTGAATATGACTACTTTAATAAGGCGTATGCCTCTAAATGGTTCAAACTCAAGATCTCACACTATTGTGAGGCCTCAAGATATCAGTTTAAAGTGCTATTTCCATCTCAGACATTATGGCTCAATCACAGCATATGTCCTATATGTCAGATAGATGGAGACCCATACCTCTCTAAAATGAGACTCAACTGGGAACGAAGAGGTTCCACATATGGACGTCTCTAGGTGTGCTGAAAAGTACCAAACAGGCTGGCTTGGCATTTTTTCGAGGTGCATGTGAATAGCTGACTATGCACAAATAGGTATTTACCAATTTTATGCATTTCAGCTTTGAGACATAAGTCATAGGTTACACGTTACTACAACACGTTACTACAACCTTAATTCCCGGTTCCTTTAATTTACCAGATGGGAGACTTTTCTCTACAAAACCAAGGAGAGGCTGATTACATAGCATCAAAACGATTGTCAAGCAATGTTCTATGCATCACTATGATTGCGAGATGAAAATATTTCTATATCTTTTTTGTTTTGACACTTTATGACAGGCAACATACAGTCTGATGGAAAGAAGAATCCTATTAAGGATGCTGACAATTTAACAAAAGTTGACTAAAGATGCTTTCAAAAGTAGAAGGCAAAATAAACTGACATGTAATCCTCTTCAACTTTTATTAATTACTTTTTGGCTCGCCAATGATATTGTATGATCTTACGCAAACAGAATGCTGCAGTGGATTTTCCATGGTGACAAGCCTCAGCTAATACCCGCTCTTTTTTTTTTGCACATGGCATTTTTGCACACTACAAGTGAGATATAACACCTCTATCAACATATGCATTATAATTATTTTCCTTGTTTAGTGAGTCAATACTGAAGAAATATTATGCCCATTTTAGTGCTAGCTTGTGCTGTCAGCAGATGTGACAAAGAAAATCTAAGCAGATGGGCTACATCTGTTAATCATAAACATGCTTTCATTAGTGCCATCGTCACATTTATTTGGTTGCAAGTTTATTTTTTAGTGTATCAGCTAATGAGAACATTGGATTTGCATCACACTCTGCATCGCTAATACCACTACTTTACAATATGTTTATTCATCGCAGAACAATCTGTGAAACTAGCTTCTGATATACGTAGATACACCATATATTAATATATATATATATATATATATATATATATATATATAAAGCTATTTACATATTGTTGGGCTTCCCTAAAGTGACAGTTTAGTTCCATGACTGGACAGTCATTCTAGGCTTTCCATAGGGTGGGGTGGGTACCCAAGTTTTATATTACTCTTAATAATCCATCTAAAATGGAAAATCATTCCAAAATTTATACTGCCTCAAAATCTTAAATCTAGAGAGATTACATGTCTCCATGGTAAAAGACAATTAACCAGTATTGTCTGACCTGTGGTCATAATCTTTTCGATATGCCCCTCTTCTACCCTATATTTCTGATTGCACACAATCAAGTTTTTTTAGTACATGCACACTCCTCATAATAGGGAAGAAGGCAGCACGAGATAATGATTAAAAGGGGTTGCTCACTAGTAGGACAACTCTTCCTGAACTAAATATTTGGCCTCGATAAATTAAAAAACCTATACTCACCTGCCGTGTCGGCACTGTTCCAGCTGTGTCAGCACTCGTGGTCCAGGAGTCCTAGTGCAGTGGAACTACGTCACTTTGCTCGCGTCACTGTCTCCACCTTTGAACAAATTGAACATGAAGAGTAAGTCAGAGACCAGCTGCAGCCCAGACTTCCTGTTCATGCTTAATCTGGCGGAGACAGTGATGCCAGCGCTGACTGGGCGCCAGGCACCACATGTCATTCCACCGCTCCAGGGCTCCGGGACCACAAATGCTGACACCGCTGGAACGACGCTGGCAAGGAAGGTGAGTATAGGCTTTATTATTTTATTGGGGCCAAACATTTAGTTCAAGAACCGGTTGTCCTAGTAGTGCACAACTACCTTAATGCTGTTGCTAGTGAGTTGCCCATGCCGTAAGCAACATTTCACACACTGCGACAAAAAACTACAATGAATTTGTAAGGTATCATTCAGAGATCCATTTTTCTGATATGTATTCTTCCTGTGATTTTTATGTGTAGAACTTACCCATTATAGCCCGTGATGCTGTTCACATATCTGTGATTATAAGTGAACTTTAAACAAGACACAATATGTGGCGACACTCTGAGGAGCGCAAATAAAACGTAGGCCTCAATCAGATGTCTGCTGCGTCCTGTCTGTGTTTTTAATGGATGGTACGCATAGCATTCATAGTCTGTGGGAATGTTCACATGTTCGTATTTTTTTCCAGACTGATTGTATGAAAAAAAAAAAAAAAACATGTTGGTTGTTGATCCAAGTCATAGATCAAACTCGCCCATTCGAATCAATGGGTTCGTAGAAGAAAGAACTGCACAAGGGGCCATCTATGTGTCATACGGGTGCTGTTTATTTTTTTAATCTTTAATGGCTAAGAGAATGTAAAAAAAATAATTTAAAAAAAATCGTAATAAAATAAATAAATGAATGTTTTAAATAGGCCTAATGGCCAGGACATTTTTTTGATCGCTGATCTCCCGCTGGCCAGCACGCATCGCTGCGTGTGACAGGCGGGAGACCAGCGATCAGCGAGCTGGCGCTGGTAACTAAGGTAAACAGAGCGCTTAGAAACCCGATGTGTACCTTAGTTACCAGTGCGCTGGTGCAGGGAGCTGGTAACCAAGGTACACATCGGGTTTCTAAGTGCCGCGCGCCACTTAGAAACCCGATGTGTACCTTGATTACCAGCTCCCTGGCACCAGCGCGCTGGTAACTAAGGTACACAGTGGGTAACTAAGTGACGTGCGTCGCTTGTTACCGCGTGTCACTGGTGCTGATTGCTGGTGAAGCTGCCTATTGGACAGCTCACCAGCGATCATGTAGCGACACACCAGCGATCCTGACAAGGTCATATCATTGTCGGGATCGCTGGTGCTTCGCTATGTGTGACGGGGCCCTAAAGCACACACATGACAGACAGAAGCATTTGACATAATGAGATTTGGCAGTGTTGTGGGATGACAAATGTACACATTAGGAGGAGATAAACCTAAAAGGTGAGCACAGTTGAAATCAATAGGACTGGCTGGGGCTGGCATTACATTAATTAAGGTATGAGGTCAATGTAAGGTAAGTGTCTAAGATTTATATAAAGGACAGCTGTTGTGTTTTGTGTGTTGGGATAATATTGATTTAATTATTATATTTCTTTGTTATAATCTCCTTGGATAAAGCCAAACACTAGGAAGAAACCTATAGAATATTACCGATACAATGGCAGGATAACTACATATGGGTGATTCTAATGATTACATGGCATAGGTGGTCATTATTTCATGCAATATTCAAATATGTCATGTTAAAAAGGACAATTAAATCCAAAGCTTGGGAAGGTGGAAGGCAAGATGTAAGAGTGTAGGAACATGACACAATCTACTGTATAGTTATATGGAATTAGATATATTATTTGCATTACACAATATATCACACAATAATCAGCAATAAGCAGATGTTAGGTTGATGGACTATTATAGTGCAATGTTAAACCCCCGTCACACACAACGATCTCGGAAATGTGGCATTTTGATTTTTTTTTTTCTTTACAATGTTTACCATATAGGTTAAAGATTTTTATAATTTTATAGGTCAGAATTTTACAGACGTAACAGTACCAAATTTGTCTGTTTTTCTACACTATATTTTGTTTTTTTTATTTCAATTATTATTTTTTTTCTTAACTCTACATTCTATTTTTGTCCCCATAGGGGACTTGAACTTGTGATTCCAATCTGCAGTATTGCAGGATACAGAACAAATCATGGTCTCATATGAAGTCCAGCTGCATCACATCAGGGGAGGTGAGGGTTAGGGGCACTTGGTGCTCAATTGGATGCCCTGAAGATGATTGACAGTAGCATTTAAGAGATATGACAGCAGCAATGAAGGAGCTGGTTCTGACTGCTGCCTTATAAGATGCCGAGACCACTTATATAACACAGCAAGCACTTTTCGGTGTGGAACGCTTGTTAGCTGTGACCTGCCACGTATATATGTCTATCATGCAGAACAAAGGTTTTAAAGAAGTGTGTGGCTTCATGATCCCTTAAAACTATGAGCTTCCCTTGCTTTGTTGTACCTCAGTGGCCAAATAAAAACACAAGTGGTCACTACCAGAAAAGCCCAACAACCACAATAAACTAATATTTGTTTTACTTTCATGTATTAATCTGTATAGTTTACCCACCGAGTCTAGCCTGCAGCGTCCAGGTTGGTGCGACTGATTTGAGTGCCCCAATGTTCTCTATCTTGGGGTTCATGTGAATAACTAACTGCCTTCCTTTTGGACTTCCCTTTCCCCTGACATATTCTCCTGAAGAACCTCCACATTAATGAAGGAGAAACTTGTTGAGGTAAATGAGTATTTCTCTGACCTATTTATTGTATGTGATCACAGATGGAATAAGCTCATTTGATTGCGTAGTATTTTTCTGACTGTTCACAATATATAATGACAGAAAGCTGCTAACCAGTGGTCTGGGGATGTGGTTGGACTAGGATGCACGGGGCCAATTGTCGTGTATTGAAACCGAAAAACACAGCCTAGTTTGTGACACATTGGTATACATAGCAAAAACCTGCTGACCAATTCCCTGTAGGTATATTAGTGCTCACCTTATTTTCCATTTAGAGTAGCTACCACAATAATATTTTACCTCATACAGTAGATAAGCGATTTACTATTATTTATATAGTACCTTCTTTGATGGGATAGGGTGCAATAGGGATTTATAGGGAGTGCCTAAAAGGAGTGGGGACACCATATGTTGTCTATCCTTCAGGGTGCCATCCTCGGCCGTTAGGTAGGTGTCAGTAATGATGGGACAGTAGGGACTCTATAGGGCCCTGTTTGTGGTGTCCTCTTTATTTACTATTATTTTTCATGTTTTGGTGTTTTATTCACACTCCTTTTTCTATATTTCCTCTGTATTATTGCTATGTGCAATTTTATTGCATTTGATACCTTTTAGATTTGTGGTATATTTTTCTTGACATACTTATTGGTTAATTTTTTACATATCTAATAAACTTCACGTTTTATATTTGGGGTATTTTTCTGTGAATTACTTCACTGACATATTAAAACATAAGTCATCAGCATCAAATAAAACATCAACCACAATAATTCATTTTTTTTTCTTCCATATACAGTATTAACCTGGCACAGGATATTTCCTACTTTAATGGAGTTTGTAAAACTAAACGGAAAAAATTACCTGCAGCCAAAGCCTGTCGCTTGGGGTTGCCTTTCCATTTGCCACACACGTGAATGTTGCAAACTTCCCTGCATTAACATCCTCATTCTTTACCCGTATAAAATGAGGTGTTTTCGCTGAAAAAAAAAAAAGTATATAGCACATTAACGCCACAACAGTAAACCAATGGAAAAGCCTCTACATCTAGTCCATATGACCGGACACAAAAGAAGTTGTGTTGTGTAAAATGCAAACAAAGCACAAGATAAGGCAATGAGAACGATAATTTGTTATCATGTCCCTCACTATGATACGACTGATGAAGGGTAAGGGCCCCGTCACACATAGCAATCTCGCTAGCGAGATCGCTGCTGAGTCACAAGTTTTGTGACACAACATCGATCTCACCAGCGAGATCGCTGTGTGTGACAGAGATCAGCGACCGGCCCCCCTGCCGGTATCGCTGATCGCTCTTTGAAACCGCTGGACATTTCTTCCATCACTGGTCTCCCGCTGGCCAGCACGCATCACTGCGTGTGACAAGCGGGAGACCAGCGATCAGCTGGTAACTAACGTACACATCGGGTATCCAAGGGACGTGTGTCCCTTGGATACCCGATGTGTACGTTAGTTACCAGCGCGCTGATGCAGGCAGGTGGTAACTAACGTACACATCAGGTATCTAAGTGACGCACGTCCCTTGGATACCCGATGTGTACGTTAGTTACCAGCTCCCTGCATCAGCGCACTGGTAACTAATGCTTGGCGTCGCTGTGCCAGCGATCCTGACGCGTTGATATCGTTGTCAGGATCGCTGGTGAGTCGCTATTTGTGACTCCAGCTTAAACCATTATCGCTCGGCGGATATTTAACAATCTGTTTACACAGCCAGACAGGAGTAAACTATGAGCAATCTGGAACAGATCGGACCATGTGTATAGGCTGCCACGGTTTTCACCATGGTTTTCAGCAAAGCGAGTCCTGGTTACACAGGTCGATGCACCAGCAAAGAATGATGAGTGCTTTTAAGAACGCTTGTTTACGATTATCATTCGGTGTAAATGCAAGTTTAGTTGGTATTTACATGAATTACCAATCAGAAAAAGTAAAGGATGATTGCACTGTCGTTTTTAAAGGGAACCTGTTACCCACATACCTGCAGACACAGTGGTAATCTGATAGTAAATAGAGTCTATATTATGTTAGGCTGTGTAACTGGAAAAGCAGCTGCTGAGAGAAAATGAACTTATATTCTCACTGCAGCTGCTCACTTCCAATTATCGGTGATGTGCAGGGGGCAGTAACAGTCACAGATCAATACACAAGTGCACTGCTATCACTTCCCCTGCACCTTGACGGACAGCGGCACCACCTATGAGAACATGTGCTCACTGTGTACTGAATGGGGAGTATAACAGCTCCTGCACCGCCCGATGACTGGAAGGGAGCAGCTGCAGGGAGAATATAACTTTATTTTAGTCTATAGTCTGTTCCAGTTTAACTACCTAAGATGATATAAACACTATTTACCTGCTGATTACCTCTATATCTTCATGTAAACATTAGGTTCCTTTCAACAATGATGTCTGGAAGTGAGGATTCAATCCTGTTACATCTAAATGGGGTTGTATAAACCACTTCAATTTACAGTGAAGTCGGATTTGATGCTGATTTGGACGTAGAATCTGTGCCAAAATCTATGTCAAATTCAGAATATGTGAATTATCTGATACCAGTTTGTCAGTGCACTTTATATATGGAAGTAGAAGCATGGCTGCATACTTGTCCTCCAGCAAAACTGATATCTGACTACACAAAAAGGGGGAATAACCACAGATAGATATGGTAAATATATCATAAAATATATAATTTTATTGGTACACCAAAATCAATAATACTGAATTCATTAAAAATATGTTGGGCAAAATACTAAGTACAAGAAAAACATATCAGAAATTGATATTATATAAATAATGGTGTTGGGTTCTCAAAAATAATGGTCTGTGTATGAAGGATATGTCAAAAGTGTACAGTATAAATATATATAGCTAAATATACCAAGTGAATTAATAAATACTGCTTTTGGAGTTCTTACTCATGTGTTGATCTCTTTCATTGTATGTCTGTTTTTTGTATATGCAGTGTATTTAGACTGTACTAACTATTTATTCATTCATTTGGTATATTTCTCTATCTATCTCTCTATCTATCTATCTCTCTAAACTATACACTTTTGCTATATCCTTCATATACAGACCATTACTTTTGCGAACACAACACCATTATTTATATAATACCCATTTTTGATATCTGTTTCTTGTATTTTCTTGTTTTATCCCCCTATAGTTTTAATTATTTAAATTTTATTGTTTTTGGTGTATTAATAAAATTATATATTTTGATGCTATATTTATCTATCTGTGGTTATTACCTCCCCTTTTTTCTGTAGTTATCTTATTATTGTGAACATCCAGATCTACCAATGATTTATTATTTATTTTGGGGTGTATGATACCTGATCTGATTTGCTACTTTTGAGAAAAGTAGTGAAAAATTCATTAGTAAATCAAGCTGGAAATGCACGAGGGCATATCAATGCATTTGGAACAAGCACTTCAAGTCCACTGATATGTCCCAATGCCTCATGACTGGGACATCAGATCTCTACAAATGCATATGCAGTATTGCGTGGGAAGTGCCTATGCAGTATTGAGGGGAAGTGCCTATGCAGTATTGTGGGGAAGCGCTTATGCAGTATTGCGGGGGAAGTGCCTATGCAGTGTTGAGGGGAAGTGCCTATGCAGTATTGTGGGGAAGCGCTTATGCAGTATTGCGGGGGAAGTGCCTATGCAGTGTTGAGGGGAAGTGCCTATGCAGTATTGAGGGGAAGTGCCTATACAGTATTGCGGGGGAAGTGCCAATGCAGTATTGCGGGGGAAGTGCCAATGCAGTATTGCGGGGGAAGTGCCTATGCAGTTGCCTATGCAGTATTGTGGGGAAGTGCTTATGCAGTATTGCGGGGGAAGTGCCTATGCAGAATTGAGGGGAAGTGCCTATGCAGTATTGAGGGGAAGTGCCTATGCAGTGTTGCGGGGGAAGTGCCTATGCAGTGTTGCGGGGGAAGTGCCTATGCAGTATTGTGGGAAGCGCTTATGCAGTATTGTGGGGGAAGTGCCTATGCAGTGTTGAGGGGAAGTGCCTATGCAGTATTGTGGGGAAGTGCCTATGCAGTATTGCGGGGAAAGTGCCTATGCAGTATTGTGGGGGAAGTGCCTATGCAGTGTTGAGGGGAAGTGCCTATGCAGTATTGTGGGGAAGCGCTTATGCAGTATTGCGGGGGAAGTGCCTATGCAGTGTTGAGGGGAAGTGCCTATGCAGTATTGTGGGGAAGTGCTTATGCAGTATTACGGGGGAAGTGCCTATGCAGAATTGAGGGGAAGTGCCTATGCAGTATTGAGGGGAAGTGCCTATGCAGTATTGCGGGGGAAGTGCCTATGCAGTGTTGCGGGGGAAGTGCCTATGCAGTGTTGCGGGGGAAGTGCCTATGCAGTATTGTGGGGAAGCGCTTATGCAGTATTGCGGGGGAAGTGCCTATGCAGTGTTGAGGGGAAGTGCCTATGTAGTGTTGAGGGGAAGTGCCTATGCAGTATTGCGGGGGAAGTTCCTAATCAGTATTGCGGGGGAAGTGCCTATGCAGTATTGCGGGGGAAGTGCCAATGCAGTGTTGAGGGGAAGTGTCTATGCAGAATTGTGGGGGACGTGCTTATGTAGTATTGCGAGGGAAGTGCCTATGCAGTATTGTGGGGAAGTGGTTATGCAGTATTGCGGGGGAAGTGCCTATGCAGAATTGAGGAGAAGTGCCTATGCATATTGCGGGGGAAGTGCCTATGCAGTATTGCGGGGGAAGTGCCTATGCAGTGTTGCGGGGGAAGTGCCTATGCAGTGTTGCGGGGGGAAGTGCCTATGCAGTGTTGCGAGGGAAGTGCCTATGCAGTGTTGCGGGGGAAGTGCCTATGCAGTGTTGAGGGGAAGTGCCTATGCAGAATTGCGGGGGAAGTGCCTATGCAGTATTGCGGGGGAAGTGCCTATGCAGTATTGCAGGGGAAGACCTATGCAGTTATAGTTATCACACATGTCTGGACCCCGCTATACTGTGTATTAAGATAACGCTTCTGAACTATAATATGAATATACAATGCTGTTTTGTGTTACGGTAACTGTTACTTAGAAGTCTTGCTTTGGACATATTCTCAAGTGTCTATTCAGCATTTACACCGATTAACACTTGGAGAACAGATTGACAGGTTGGTCACACTCGTCAAACATAGTGTTTGACGAGTGTGACCAACTTTTTACTATTGAGGCCGCCTATGCGACATCAATAGTAAAAGATAGAATGTAAAAAAATAATAAAAAAAATATTGTTATTCTCACCTTCCGACATCCCGCGCAGCCTTCCCGTCTCTCTCCACGTTCCCGGTCCCAGTAATCCTTTGCGACAATTACCGCGATGACGTCTGTTCTCGCGGGATCGCGACCTCTCGCGGTCATTCGCGATAACGTCGCACGAATGACCGCGAGACTTCGCGATCCCGCGAGAACGTACGTCATCGCTCGCAAAGGCTTACTGGGACCGGGAGCGTGGAGAGAGGTGGGAAGGCTGCGCGGGACGTCGGAAGGTGAGAATAACAATATTTTTTATTTTAAATTCTATTTTTTACAGGGATATGGCACCCAAAGCCCGGAGGACAGTCTCCTCTCCTCTGGACCGTGGGTACCATCCACAAATGTTCTGCTTACTTTTCGCATGGTGTGCACAGCCACATGCGGAAAGTAAGCAGAACAATGCATTCCTATGGGTGCGGGATCGCCGCGACTCCGCGAAATTACTGAGCATGCTGAGTTTTTTACCGAGAAGCAATTCCGCCGCGGTAAAAACCGCAGCATTAGCACAGAATTGCGGAATCCCATAGGAATGCATGGGATGCTTATTTTTTTCGTTTTCACGGTTAAAACCGCCGCGGAAACGCGAAAAAGACGCCACGTGTGAACGCAGCCTTAAGAGGATGCAAGTCATCTGAGCCCAACAAAGGGCAAGGAACAAATGCTGAATGTTTATCAGGACAAAACTGAAGCCTTCACTAATGCTAATTTACAAAAGATTATTCACATGCTGGAATAAAAGAATACCTTGGTGATACCAGCTCTAATGGAATAATTCAACTGTAGTGTTCTGCATTTGTGATTTTAACATCATCATTTATTGTATTCATCAATACAAACTCAACTCTACCTTTCGTTTGTTGGTTATACCTATCTGTTAGCGGGAATTATATGGCTTTTTCATGATAGAAGACATTATTATTCCTCTCGGAAATAGTCGTTGTGAAACAAAAGGCCTCAAGAGTTGCTCAACCCATTTTAATGCGATTTTAATGTATATTGTCAAGATCTCAATAGTAATACAAACATAACTCACCACAAGGATGTCTTAGGACTTTCACTTCATCTATTGCTATGTATCCGTGTTGATCAAATGCAATCACTTCAAAATAGACCTGTAAAATAAAAACGTGTTGAAACACTTTCAGTGGCATATGTGACTATTGTGAGATAATTAGTCATAATACTTAGATTACAAATATGTAAAAAATGGACTTATAGTACATTGCGCAACATATAGGGGTGTTTCCCAGAGATACCTTACTGATAACTTTATCAGACAGAAAATATCTGAAAAAAAACATATTTAGCATAAATTACATTTCAATGGGAGGACAATAGTTCCACAAACTATTAATATTGTCCAAATACTACGGATATATTTATATATATATAATATATATATATTATCGGACTCATCAGTGGAAACCATGGCACATAGAAACTGTCCTTGTTACCTACAGTATATCAAGCAAACCTCAGTTTTAATATATAGAATTGCACTTGGAAAATGCAACCTGAAATGTGATTACTTGGTTGTTTATGCTAGGGACGGCGGAACGCACTAAATATAAATAACAGGAAGTGCGTTCGCTGCCCGGGGTCCACCGTGCAGTAGGTGTAACAACCGCTGCTGAGTAATGGCAGATTCGCTATATGGCGGTATACTGCGCTCGGGTTAAACGTCACCCGAGATGCGCAGAGCGGACTCTGTTAACCTCACAGAGGCGCTTTAGTACAAATAAAGCATAAACGCCGAGCCTGATAACATCACAGGTCTCAGCTGGCATGCACACACGGTATGTGGTCACAGGACACGGCCCAAGGCAGAGGTCGGTGTCCGACTTGACCCATCGTGCATGCGGCGTCGCTACCGCGGACGCCAGTAAGTGCTGCTAACTGCAGCGCGGCGGTAACTACTGCCGCTGTACGACAGTGCCGTGAGGCAACACACTATCAGACGCTAGTGTAGCGGTGCGGTGTGCACTGTGGCGTATGGCTTGCCACTGACTGGCGCTGACTATAACTCTAATTCCCTATCCACATGCGTAATATCAGAGGGAAGGGGTTTCATAATTAGTCAGTCACCAGAATCATACATCCATCACCATTCACACATAGCAAGTATAGTCTATACTAGCACATGGGCGAGCGCCCATTCGGGCCTTTTATAGCCATGCGCTTCCGGGACCTTCCAGACCTCTGAGATGGGCCAATCAGATCAGGACAAGGACCTGAGCACGTGACCCCCGATCTCCACTGGGAGATCGTCTCGTGGGCATGCCCAGTAGTGCGGCGAGAGGACAGCCTCTGGAGTGGTTTCCTGCAAAGCAGGTTGCGCTACCAATTCTGGTCCAGAGGTGGCAGCAACATCCAGACCCAGAGAGCTGGTCTGAGCAGGGTTCCTGGATCGCCGAGATTGCTGTGCAGGTCCCTGAGCGGTTGGAAAAGAATGGGAGACCGCTGGATGTATGGCTCTGGATTCCCGCTGTACAGCTGCAGGAATCCGACGCTTAACAGTTTATTAATACAAACCTTATTTTCTTATACACGGAATTAAATAATGACAGTGCTACCAGTTTAAATCTTTTTAATTGGCCTTGATAAGACTTTATAAATGAAGTACAAAAAGTGTGGTTCCTTATTTATGTCGGATAAGCTGTTGGACAGAAAAGAGACCCTAAATACAAGTCTAAAATCCAAGCTGATGGCTAAGTGCACACATTTTCTCTAGATTGGTGAAAAATATTGAACTTTATTGACACTAAACTATAAGTATTCCTATTTTACAATGTTACGTCAAATTGCTAAGGTTCGTGAACAACGTTATCGACGATGGGGGGGGGGTCCAATCACGGGAACTCCATTAATCCTTGAGATGGCTTTACACATTAGATAAAAGTAGCTTTGTGGTTAAATAATTATTTATATTATTAATAATTATGATTATAATTATTGAATAAATGATCACCTTGTGAACGACCATTACAAATATCGTGCCATACACTTTTAAGCGCATACGGACTGTTACATTACTTCTAACTGGCCATATATGTTCAATGGCAATGGGAGAAAGAAAAGCAATCTTTCAGGTAATAGTTTTTAAAATGAAAGATCCTTTGTCCCCTATATATGAAAAATACTAATAAATCAAACTTAACTTCAGATGATGACAGCTAGTTATTGGTGAGCTAAATGGTAAATCATTGCTGAATTTCACCACTTTCAACTTCCTGAATGGCTTATGTATAAACTTCATTAAAAACTATAAGAAAACCCACGGTGAAACAAGTGAAGAAGCCTATCCTAGTACTTCAAATAACCATCGAAGACAGCGATGAGAAAGAATTTAGCGACCAACAGGTCATCCAACAGACATGGATAAACAGAGAAACTATATGCCAGCGCCAACACTGAGCATCACGAGGAGAGCGGGACTTAGCAGAACTAGAACAAGACCTCATGGAAACTAAGGAGGATTGGGTAGTGATGCAGCTGCCAAAGAACAAGGCACCTAGCATTGATTGCATCCCTGCAGAGCTCCTCAAACCAGTCCTCAACGATGTATTGACAGCACTATATCAGAAAATCTGGTGGACAGGCACATGGCCAAAACATTAGAAAAGATCAGAGTTCATCCCACTCCTGAAGAAAGGCGATGCAAGGGACTCTGCCAAATATAGAACAAACGTCCTGATCCCTCATTCCAGCAAGGTGCTTCTAAAGATAATTAAGAAGTAATTACTTGAACAACAACCATGATAGAGAACTTCCTGATGCACAAGTTAGATTCCATGAGGGCAGAGGGACCCATGATCACATTGTAAAACTGAGGTGGATCATAGAAAGGATGAGAAGGTATCAGAAGAAGAGGTACATATGCCTATATTATTCCAGGGCTTTTGATTGTGTTGAGCACAATAAGCTCATTATAGATTATTTTTCCCACAATCAGATCTTAACCTATCAGTAAGTAAGGCCATACACTAGCTTTCGTGGTGGAAAAACTCTTTCAGTTATACCTTCAATGGGTCATTCCCAAGATAGAAAGGAATTCACATAGATGTGAAGCAGTTCTAAAAAACTGTGGCTATACAACTAAATATTTTGTTAGTGATTCACGGGAATGCTAAATCCTCGTAAAAATAGTACATATTGTGAGTTTGTAAAGACAAATGCAGACACTACTATTATTTCGAACAGCCCAATGTTCATTTTTTGTTATTTTCTGTAGTTAAAAATGATATACTGTACAATTCTCTTCATGTTTTGAAATAGAAAACAGTGTGCAATGTTCCCAATGCAGGGAAATAAAAACTAGTATAAAGATTTTGTGATTGACTCATGTTTTTGAGCACACTGCTATTATTTTGAACACTACCGTACATGCAGTGACAGGAGCGCTACTGGCAATGGTTTTGTGTCTGCACATGCCAGTTGCTGCTGGAGTTGACTTCAGAGATGTGGTTCCTTCTGAAAGTTTGCCTTTAAAAATAAAAACCTTTGTATCATAGAATCATAAAATGTTAGAGTTGGAAAGGGCCTCCAGGGTCATCGTGTCCAACCCCTGCTCAATAGAGGATTCACTAAACCAACTCAGACAGATCAACAACAAGGACTCCCAGATATGTGGTAAATGTTGGAGAACACGAAGACATCCAACGCAGATACAATTAAAAATAAACTTTATTAAATGTATAATATTAAAAAATACGATATAAAAAAGCAAAATGCTGTCAAGGGACACCAAGTAGAAGATGAGAGGAACTATTGCACAAAATTAATAATAATGATGACAATGGGGTAAATGCAAATGTGATAGCACCCCTGTAAAGTAGCAAATTATGCTAAAAAATATAAGACTTTATATCAACAACATCCACCTCTATATACGGTAATTGTAAGGAGGTGGCAAGACCCCTCAGTCGCGCCCTCTCCTCCTCCCGTTTGAACCCCCGTGCACTTCATGTACATATATCCAGCACCTGTATGTTCTATGTGTTGTTATGCTGTACCTGTATTATAATGTAATGTATTGTGTTGTTACCCCTTTAAATGTATTCGAGTTAGGGCAAGAAATGGTTAATGTGAGGGGTTGGGTCAGCAGCAGCAGAGAGGGGAAGCTGCTGTTTCCATCCAGTTCTGCCTGGATCCTTGTCAGGTACAGACGTGTCAGACAGATGGGACACTGCCAGACCCCCAGATGGGAGAGGTCTATTGCCCCGGACTAAAGATGGCCACAGACTAAAGAGGACTTCCATACAGGCTCTCTGGACTTTAGAGGAGGCTCCACTGAAGGGGTCTCAGGCGCCCAGATACCAGTGGATTGGACGACTGGGATTCTCGACTGCTGCAGCAGTAGTGGTTGCAACTGTAGCTCATGTCAGGGAAAGAACAGGAAATCCAGTGTTTGGGATTGTCATTGATGTCCATCCTTCATTACCTGTTTTCAATAAAAGCTATGTTTTCCCTGTTGGAACACAGCTACATCTCTGGACTTTTAATAACCTGGACTGCTATGACAAAAGGAGAGAAGGTAACTTCATTTGGGCGAAAAGCCTAATCCATCTCATATCACATGTACAAGGGGCCGGGGTGTATACAGATTGTGTTTAGTGGGTGAGCTCGGTCAAGACTACCACCCCGGTGCCCCTTGTCTTACTTAATCACCCCCTTCACCCCCTCACTTGTTGGCGCAGCCAGAGACTGGTAAAAAAGTAGTCACAGGACAATATCAATCACAATTTCTTAGAACCTAGAGACCAGACGTAATGATAATGCTATAATTGCTGTAATTAGACTATATACTAGGTGCTATAATTGTTATAACGATAAAAACTACATTACCGTTAAATGGTGGCCACAGTGGTCTACTCGGCGTCTCCCACCCTGGCACATGTTTCGTCGCCAGCTTCATCCGGGGGTAATGTAGCTTTTATCATATTGATTGATACGGCATTTTTCTTTTTTTATACCTTGTTTTTTAATATTATACATTTAATAAAGTTTATTTTTAATTGCATCTGCGTTGGATCTCTTTGTGTTCTCCCACATGTACCACATATGTGAGAGTTCTTGTTGTTGAACTTGGTTGAAGTGCCTTCCTTATTTTGGACAATATTTATTTAATCATCTCATACAGATGTCTGTCCAACCTCTCAAGACTTCCATTGAAGGAGAACTCACCATCTCTCGTGGCCACTCATTTATCACCCTCACTGTCAGCGGTATCAAATGTATCATAATATCATAATGACAATCTATAGATGTTTATAAATGTGTAGATCTTTAAACCAGCAGGCTTCCTGCCCAGCAACGGTTACATTTCATAGTCACTTTTATTTTGGCTTCCAAAGACAAGAATCTGCATATTTAATTCGGAACAGATACAAAATCTCATATAAACAAAATGGAACTACAAAATGGAAAAACAAAAATGAGTCTTACTACCGTTTTACGGTCCCTGGTTTTAGGACCAGGGACTGTCCTAGTTAACTACCTAAGCATTGACACTAATCAGCTGTCACAACAGGGGCCTTACCAGCATGTCAGTGACAGTCTAATGGGGGCAGATCTAGCAGACTAGATATTAGTGCTTTCTGCTCTGTTTGTCTTTAAAATAAAAAATGCAAAAAAACCTCTCTGTGTTTGCCAAGAATCTACTAATGAAAGTTCAGGGACCACTGAAGAGTAACTAGGGACTTCACTGTAAGAAGAAACTGTTGGTACAGATGCTTTAATATAATAAATGTACAGTTGTGCACAAAATTAAATCCCCCCAAAGCGCTCAAGGCCTCCTGTCATTCAGTTAGTTTATCAATATCTGGAATATTTAATGCTCCATCTGCTTGATATAGAACAAGTCAGATACGAAAATATGAATGTCCCTGCTGTCAAAATAAAGTCAATAGCATGGGGTTTTGCTGGGATGTGATTTTCTATCATAGCGAATATCAACAGCATAGATTACCCTGCATGACAAGCATCTGGTCTTCATTCCCTGCGTGGCTGATGGTGCAGTTCAATAAATGGTATGATTTCAGAAAAATTCTGCACAAAAACTACTGCACATGAGCACACAGGAGTTCTATAGCTAAAGCTACATTGAAACCTTTTGTAATGGGGGGGCATGGCCTGCATGCAGACCAGAGAGGCCACATAACTCACATGCTCCTGCTTCTCCGGACTTAAACCGGCTAATAACAGCACTCTATATTACCTCTCCTCCTCTCTGTGCACAGTAACGGCTCCTGGAAGGTCCTGGGCACATGATGACCCAAGGAAGAGCGCAGAAACACAGTTCCCCGCCGAAGCTCCCGGACTTCTTCCCCCGAGGACAGACTGCACATGCTGCAGGTAAAATGGCGGCGGCTTCCCCCTCAGCTTCCTCCCGCTTGTCGGGTGGCTCTGCGGGGAGGGGGGCATCTGAGACTTACAACAACCTGTCTCCTATTACTAAAGGAGACATGAGGGACTTTCTGGCCTCCATCCGTGCTTCCCTAAAGGAAGACATGCAGTCCATGCTGCAGGAGATTAGAGGGGAAGTCTCGTCCCTGGGAGAACTGCTCATGTTGAGAGCAAGATGGCTGAATATGCCAAGACTATAAATGCTCTAGTGGATGACAACGAAGCTTTGAGGGAGGATATGGCTGTGGTAGATAAGATGTAGGATCTAGAAGATAGATCACGGAGGAATAATGTGCGTGTCAGGGGCATACCGGAGGACATTCCAGATAAGAAGCTGGCTGACTTTTTGCTTAAACTCATGCAAACTGTACTCCCAACCTTGCTCCCCAGAGATTTCCTGATTGACAGGATACATAGGCTCCCCAAACCCCAGCATGTGGACCCAGCCTTGCCTAGAGACACTTTGGCGCGCATCCACTTCTATACTACCAAAGACGCCTTCATGCAGAGGATAAGGAATTCCCCTGAGCTCCCTGCTGAATACCAAGGCTTACAGATGTTCCCAGACTTATCAGCATCCACGCTGGCAAAGAGGCGAGAATACGCTCCTGTTTGTAAAGCACTACGTGATGTTCATATCCGATACAAATGGGGATTCAATCCAGTCAGGCTGATAATATCCTATGAAGGTCGTGATGTGGTCTGCCAATCTCCCAAACAGGCTGAGAACATGCAAACCGATTTCCTTTGCTCCCCGCCAGAACCCGATGGGAAAGAAAATTGTTCAGGAAAGGATTCAAATTTGAAGAGGAGGATGAGATGCTGTCCGGATGCAGGACTCTGCTGTGAGGTGCTACGGATTTTGTAACCTATTTCCCTTTTTC